>NW_011888867.1:4879058-4986367 GCF_000151845.1 Pteropus vampyrus
GCTGTAGACACCAGACTGGTACTCGGGAGCCGCTGGAGGGCCAGAGAGATGACCTCGGAGAGCTCGTCTCCGGCTCTGCAGCCTGGCAAGCCCCGGACTGCACCCCAGGCTGCAAAGCCACGACCTGCACACATGCCAGCCAGCCATCCGCAGCCGCTCCTGTGGGATGACAGCAAAGGCTCGGCATACTAGAAGGAGCTGTCCGAGGACTTCGCTTGAGTTTCCGTCCCCGGGGAGGGCTCTAACCTCTGACAAAGGCCTTCCTTCCACACATACCTTTCCCCTTTGAATGTGACAGTTCTCCATACAAACTTCACAAAACCACACCTTTCTTTGGCAAAGCTGGCTGGGACAGGTGGAGAAGAGGGAAGCTACTACAGTGGTCCCCAAATCACAGCTGCCAGTTGCCAAGCCGCCTATGAAGCATTTATGGGCCAGTTCCAGGTGTGATGGCCTCAGGTGTGCGGGCCTGCAGGATCCAGGCTGGAGGCCACCTCGGGGCGGCTCGAAGTACACAAATTAATCGTGCAAAGCACCCGCTTCCCTGACACAGCAAACCCGTGCCGGAAGTGCAGGAGAACGCGGGGTGTCCCAGGCTGGCAGAAGGGAAGGGCCCCAAACATCCTCACTGGCCTGCTTGGGGTCTCCGATGTGGGGTGGGGCTGCTGCAAGCCCCACCCGGCACACCTCTGCAGGGAGAAGCCCCTCAGAGGGGCCGCAGGGCTTGGGAAGGAAAAGCTGGGCAGTGTCGGACGGCGTGTGCGAACACCCACCGCACGCACGCACAGGCCCCCGGCACCCCGCCCCAGACCCCCAGAGAGTGCAGACCCAGGAGCCACTGTTCTGGCTTCTCTGAAACCTCGAAAGCTACTGTGGCCCATTAACAAGGGAGCAGTTTCCACTCACCGGCCTGCAAAGGACTCAAATTTCCAAACGCATATGGTGCCAGATGCCAGGATTTAGAAATAAAATCTGACATCTGGGGCTTTTTAGCCAGTCTCTTTAAAAAACAGTTGTAGAAAACTCCCAGCCTTCAGTTTTATGTAGGTTTTTTAATTACTTAACGCTCTTCTTTTTAATTTTTTACAGTGCTGCAGCAGGAGTTTGGAAGCCAGATATAAAAACTTACGTTACAGCTGAGAAAACACAGCGCCGAGTCCTCGGTTTACGGGGTGGCCAGCCTGCGCACATGGGTTTAGATACCAAACCAGGGAGCCCGCATCGGTGTCCAGGAGATGAATGAAGGGGGCCGGGGGCCGGGGGGCGGCCATCAGAAAAGCAAGTGCGAGGAGCTCAGGCAGCTCCCGACCACCAGGCACAACTCTGGGCTCCCTCCCCTCTTAAAACAAAACATGTGGTCTCAATCTTAATGGTTAAAGTCTGAAAACAGTTTTCCAATTTCCGGAATGGCTTCTGGCCACTGGCAGGCCACCACTCCAAAAGATAATAGAGGATCGCGGGGCGGGGGCTGCAACCAGCCTCCTGGTTCTTTACGAGCCGCCTGCCTCCGGGCAGCACACACGGTGGCTGGAGCTGGCCACCCGGCAACCAGGCCACCTGAGGGGGAAGTGCAGGCAGCGCGCGTGCGCGCGCGTGTGTGTGTGTGTGTGTGTGTGTGTGTCGGGGGGGGAGGGGCCCGGGTCTGAGGAGGGAATTCTTGGGGACTCTCTTCACAGGAGGCAACCCAGATCCCACCTGAAGTGGAAAAATTCCTATTTTGCTGGGTTTTTGCAAATGCGCAGGATCTGAGCGCTGGCTCGCACCGACCTGTACTCCGGGATGGGGCCTCCCCTGGGAGACACACACGGAGGGGGCTCCTTCACAGCACCGGGTGGCAGAAGCAGCCAGAGAGCGATATGGGAGAAGGGGATAGCACAGGGAGGGCAGTGGACGTCCTGGAGCCACTGGACACTGTCTCCTGGGCCCAGCCTGACTAAGGCAATGCCTGGGGAATAACCTTGTCACACACCCCCAGACGCCAGGCCACACGCCTGCAGTCCTGGGAGCTGACTGAAGCCAGGCACTGTCCTAAGCATGTGAAGACAATGAATGAGGCCCCATCACAGCTCCATCTGCAGGTGAGGAAACTGAGGCTCAGGGAGGTTAGGGAACCCGCCCATGGCCGCACGGCTAGCATGTGGAAGCATGTGGACGAAGGGGACTGGCACCCGGGCGCTCTGACGCCAGGGTCTGATGTTACTAAGGCCACTTCGGGTTTAGGAAGTGAGGCATGGAACTGCCCCGGCCGATTCCAGTTGGCGCTGTTCCCGTTAGGTGACCTGACCCTGAGACCTGAGTCGAAAGAACCTGTGCATTTCCGCCGTGTCTGGCCCAGTGCCCTGATACCCCTGCGCCTCCCAACCCCCAGTTCCCTGGAATCACTCTTGGCAACTGTGACCAGTGACCTAAACTGCAGTGAAAACCATTCTGTGTCCCCACCAACCACCTCCAGAGCTGGCGCGTGTGCTGCCACGGGAGGTGACGGGGAGACAGAAAGGCCCTGGCCTCCGTCACTGAATGTTCCTTCTCCGCGCAAGGGCAGTGTGGGCCCCTGTCGTGTAACCAGCGTGACAAAAGACCCTACGGGACACAGCGAACTAGGGGCAAAGGACGAGACCGTGCAAGGCACACCTGGAGGGACCCGAGGGTCGGGGACGAGTACCTTGGCTGTGACCAGTTCGTGGGCGAGCTCCTGGACCTTCTGCTGCTGCTGAATCAGCAGCTCCTGGACAGAGGCTAAAGTCATCTGTAACTGAGCCACTGGGAGAGAAGAGCAGTGGCGACTGTTAAATGACACACATGGACCCTCTCTCCCTCGGACCGCCCACCTCACGCTGCAGCATCTAACTCGGACACCCACACATTTACCTGCATCCTGGGAATCTGCCTGCATTGCATCCAACCTCTAATACTTGTTTTATCTTTCTACTGTGTAGTTGTCCAAGGTCGACACTACATCCGTCCAAAACCTCCCCCCCTAACTGCATCTGCTGGCTTCCTGCTGGGCTCTTCCGCCGCCTGCGGTGTCTGACCACTGGCAGGCCACCCACCATCTCACGGGCCTCCTCGCCATGTCCCTGCGGAACTCAGGGGAAGTCTCCAGCCCGGGGAGAGACCCGTCTCAGGCCTCCACACTACGCAGGGTCGTTAAAAATCGCACACCCCACCCCGTTTCCCTGATGCTCCTTCCTCCCACCCAACCAGGCTGCAGAGCTCCCGATGTCACAGCGCCACGTGACCTCGTCTGGGCCATGGGGCCACCACCACTGGAGGGTTTCTGAGGGCTGCCTGGGACACCGGCTCTCTCGCTTGCCCGAGTTTTTAGTTTCAGAGCCTCTACCTAGTGAACAAGTTTATAAAGAAGAGCCATCTCTGGCGCGACAGGTCCCAGCTAATTCGGGCCATCGCTGGGGCGCCGGGTAATGAACGCCAGCCCCGTGGAGTCGATGGCAGAGGGCGTGGCCGGGGCCCCGAGAGCCGCAGTAATTACAGCCTCTCTTGACCCTGTGTTGGATTCTTGGAGGGAAGGGGGAAAATCGCTGAAAACCCCCCTGAAAACCTTATAGAAGCAGAAATTAAAAATGAACTTTACAGCCCTTAGAAAGGCTGTCATTTTATTCCCCTTATTAATATTCTGAGGTTGGGAGCCTTTCCGTAAAAACATAATTAATTGAGGCCGCGCCGACAGTAAACAAGCAATTTCAAATTAAACCGAAATGACGGCGGCTTCATTTGCAAATGTGAACAGATTCTCAGAGCAGATAAATGAAGTCACCACATAAAGTGGAGACGGAGGGGAGAGGGGAGGGGGCAGAGAAGGGGCTGCTGGGGAAGGCTCTGAGGGGCGACTTGACGGACCCATTAATTTTCACCTGTCTGCGCCACGCTGCCGCTCAGCTCCGAGAGACTCGCCTCCATCCTCTGCAGTTGCTTCCTGTCCTCTCGGCCGCCCATGATGAGGGGGAGCAGGTATTTCTACAAGAAGCAGGGTGGGCAGGAGCAATGGGTGCGTATTCGAGTTACCCTCCAACAGTCTGTCATTCCACAGACCGACTCTCTCTCTGTCATCCCCAGGCCAACACCGAAAATGAACAAGATGTTCAAAAGTTATGAGACTGATCCCAACCACGTAAAAATGCTGAGGAAGGACGAGGACCCGGAAGGGGGGCGATTCGATTTATTCTTATGGAAAACTTCTGGGTTCTTTTAGTTTTCTTAACGGTGCTATAATGTAAATTATTTCTGTAACGGAAACATTTTAAATTCTGCTTTAAAAGTTGTGAGATAAGACTGTAAAAGGTCACACAAGAAAGAAAGTGGGATCGCGGTGGCCTCCAGGGGGACAGGGAGAGAGGCTTTATGCCACACTCTTCTGAACCCTTAACGTTTGGAGCCATGTGAATGAATTACCCATTCGCAAATAAATGAGTAAAATTAAATAAAAAATTACTTGAGAGACTAGATGAGAATCCGCAACAGATTTCTGGGCTCCCCGGTCCTTTTTACTGGGGGATAATGCATGGACATTCCGAGGCCGTCGGGAGGGGTCCCCTCAGTCTTTCCAAACGAAGCCTTGACCTCCTCCCCACAGGCTTCCTCTAGCTAGGAGTCAAATGCAGCAAACTCCCCCAGATCCGAGAGCCACGGCCGGAAGCGAGCGGAGAGGGCAGGACCTGAAGAAACTGACCATGGGGGTGGGGGGAGGGCCACCTAGCAGGGGGCCCCCAAATGCAGGGAACCCGGACTAGGGAGGATGAGGTCTCAGAACACTCAGGAAGAAGGCAGGTGGGGTGTAGCTGGCGGCTGGCTTTGAGGAGTGAAGGGGCGGCAGGTGGGAAGCGGGGTGGCCGTGGGGGGCTGGGTGAATGTGCGTGTGCTCCTGATGCCCCACCCCCCCGCTTCAGAGCGTGAGACCGGCCACCGACGCGAACAGGGTGGCCCCAGGGGTGGCACAGTGCAGGCTGGCAGGGGAGGAAGCCGGCCAGAGTGACGAAGGAGAACTTTGGTTCTCAATCCATCGGGGCCCCAGACAGGAAAACAGAGCCACTTCCCCATGAAGGTTTCCGTGCGGGGAAGGCAAAGGACGACTCTCACAAGGGGCTTGCGGGAGACCGCGCTTCGAGAGCACCCGCTAAGTGGGGGGCGTTATTCAGCGCACACAGAAGCATCTTCTATTCTGCAAAGGGCTTTTCAACCACCGTGTGAGTCACTACCTATAACTGAGCTGAAACTCATCAGATGTAGCCTTGTGCCCCGGGCTGAAAATTTTCTAAGCATAAAAGTCAAGAAATTCTTATATGTGTAATGAACTAAAAATTCCATTTCTGAGATCAAAAATGCCAAGAGAAGGAACACATACACTGCCCCAGCCTAAGTCTCTAAGTATTTATAAAACACGATGACAGCTTACCTGCTCCCCGGACCTTTCTTTTTTTAATTTGAAGAAACTATTAGCAAATGTTTCAGAAATTCTCTCGTCACCATCGGGACTGATTTCTTAATGTATCTTTTTTAAAACGGAGAGGGTAGATCAGAGCTTCGTGGAAACAGCCAGTGGTCTCCCCACTTGGCCACCCACATCGAGGGGAGCTCTGCTGTCCGTGGCCATCAGATCGCAGCCGCCCGAGGGGGCGGCGTGAGCTGGCTGGGCGCCGGCTGCCCCGTGCAGTCCGCACTCTGAGTTAGGCGTATGTATTCAACTCGTCTCGGTGACTGTACACGGTCAGCGATCGGAAAGAGGCTTAACTCACACCAGCTAAGGGGAGGCAGCGGGTCAGAGAGGGAAGTCCCAGGACACAGGGCATTACACTCTGGATTCCTGACTTGGAGATGCCCCACTCCAGGAATAGATGCAACACTGAAGGAAAACTGTATTCTGCTCCAACTCTGCCATTCACCTTTTAACTAAGTCAAAATTAAGAATCTCAGAGTGCAATGTTCAAACTTGTTTCACGTGCTAAAAGTTACGACAGTGAGTCCAGGTGAGTCCAAGTATTCATCCAGATTCTTAAAAAAAAAGAAAAAAATCCCCCAGTGAGGGGTGGAGTGGCAGGTGGCCTCAGGGAGAAAGGGGCTTTTCTCCGGGACCAGCACCGGTAAGTCCTCTGACCACTGCTTTACCTTTTGTCTCTGGGGACCCACCCTGGCTCTGCATCTTCTAGAAAAGACTCATTTGCTTCAAATCAAAGTTCGTATCTGGTAGTTAGTATCTGGGATCAGGAGGTAAATGTTCACGCATGTACTTCTGTTGTGGGCAATGACCCCCAGGATCCTGAGCGTTGGCTATGAAGTCTGGGAAAAATCTCAGATTTACATGGATGCCAACACGATACACAGGAAACAAAAAAATAGGCCTCATAAATACGACTGTGCTGGGATTCTCGAAGCTGGTTTTAGATACTAAGGTGGGACAAAAGCACAGAGCACTTCCTGTGTGCCATGTGCCCCGCGCTCCCCCAAAGACGCACCTGTGAGCTGCTCAACAGCTTCGTGAGGTAGGTTCTACTGTCCTCAATTTACAGATGAGACCACTGAGCCTGCGGTCACACATCTGCTAAGTGGCAGAGCCGGGATGCGACACAGGCAGCTAGGCTCCACTGTCCATGCTTATCCGCCACATGTCATTCAGTCTCCCAAAAACCCAGTGCTGCTCACTACGTGCCTGACACGGCTTACCGATCGAAGGCCGCGCAGCCGCCCTGCAGGGCAGGGACTTTGAGGGGAGATGCCGAGCCCAGTGGATGAGGCAGGGGCTGAACCTGCTGAGCGCACCCATCCGGGTGGGGGCCGGGCCTGGACTTGAACCCCCCCGGGAGTGTGCTCCTCACTGCAGCCTGCCTCCACATGCAGCCTCACTCTGCCGCCGCACCCTGGGGCGAAGGGCCACCACGCAGACAGAGCTCAGGACAGCAGGCCGCAGGGCTGAAGGCCAGGCGGGTGCGTGGGGAAGGGCGGGCTTACCTTGTAGAGCTGGTGAAATCCGAAAGCGATTCCTGCCATGATGACGGCCAAGGCACTGTAATCTCTCCATCGGGAACCCACGGGGCCTGAGGTTAGGAGAGAAGGCGCGTCGGGAGGAGAGGCACACGCGTCCTTCCCCAGGGCAGGGACGCGCGCTCAGTGTCCCCGTCTCACAGGACTGGCAACTGCAACGCCCAACTGCAGGAGACTGTGCGACGGCCAGGACACTGGGCCGGTTCTCAGAACCATCTGCCTCCAAAACCCTGCTGTGTGGCGTCCGGAGTGAGCTAAGTCCCCGCGTGGGGAGTCGGGCAGCAGAGGCGATCTGAAGACCGACGGCGTGGTGTCCACTTGCAAGGACCAGGGATCCCGTGAGGGGGACGTGAACACACTCAGGCGCACACGAAAGCACATCTACGTGTCCCGCCACGGACGGGAAGAAGCTAAGAGCCACCTCGGAAGCAGGGTGGGTGGAGGGGGGACTCTGCATCACCTGTTTATTCAACGCTTTAGGAAGCACCGACTGTGTACCTGACTACGCTGCAGGCATAGGAAGGGGGCACGGAGTGACGAGGTCCGCCTGCTCTGCTCTCCTGGTGAGCTGCTGGAGAGGCGACAACCTACGGTGACTAAATGAGGTAACTCCAGAGTGATCAAGAAGGCCAAACAGGGCGATGGGAGAGTGGGGGTGGCAGGGGAGGGGGCCGGGGGTCTCCGACAGGGCCTCAGAGGAGGTGCAAGCTGAGGCCCCAGGGACAGCGCCACCCCCCACCCCCCACCAGGCAGGGACAAGCAAGTGCAAAGGCAGCGGCTGACCGGGCTCTGAGGACAGAAAGCGGCCAGTGCAGACGGGGGGAGCCCCTGGGCCTGACCAAGCGGAGGCGACAGCTGGCCAAAGGAGCCGCAAGGACAGAGAGGGGCCGAGCAAGCGCGGGGAGCCGTGGAGGGTACTGAGTGGGAAATGGGAGGAAAAGGCAAGGCCAGGAGACCATGCCCAGGGAACCCCAACGTTGTTTCACACAGGGATGGGGTCACCGAAGGCCTGAAGAGGGGAGTGGCGGGCCAGCTCCCCCTGGGAGAGCAGCAGCAGCAGCCCCGAGGGCAAGTCACAGGAGGGAAGAAAGCGGGAGCGACCGGGGCCAGGCGGGCCCCCTCACAGCAGGACTACAGGCTGCTGTCTGGGCGACCCCCGGAAATGGGCGGCCAGTCTTCACGAAGGAGCCGGCTCCTGGCCCAGCGCCCTTGAGAGCAGCCCGTGTCGAAGCTCCCCCCACCTCGGGAACGAAAGGAGCCCCGCAGGAGCAGAGGAGAGCCCCGTGTCCCTAATCTCATCCAACACCCCAGCGACCCTTAGAGGCGCACGGGAAAGCACTGTCTCCAGTCCCAGTGTCCACCTGGAGCTGCCATGTCCAGCCCACCTAGCGTGAAGCCTGCCTCCTCTCAAGGGGTCTGCCAGGGGCGGGGGGATGGGCCACTGTTTCCAGAACCATCAGCAGTGTGGGACACCCAGCCGTCTGCGGAATCAGGCCGCAGTGCCGACGGAGTTACCCAGAGGCGCCCACCTGAGGCACGCTGCCGTGACAAGGGCCTGGGGTCTGGGAGTGAACTGGGAACAGGAAAGGCGGTGAAGAAGGGGGTGCAGCAGCACCTCTGCGGCTCCTGAAAGGGGTGCCAGCCCGCTGAGCACCGCCGAGGCAGGACTTTGCCTGGGACAGACACCCTGCGCTTCAGTGGTCACTTCTCCCATGGCCTGAAGGCTTCCTGGACCAAAGAACAGGGAGGGCCGGCTCTTAAAGCTCAGGGGCGGGATGAGGGTGCCCGGGGAGGGGAGGGGGCTGCTGGCATGCAGCCTGACGGGGATCAGAATGGCAAAGACCCCGAGGGGGCAAGGGCGACGCTCCCTCCCCCGAGCTGCGACGGGGCCCTCAGGGAGCAGGGGAGACACTGAGGGAAGAGGGAAGAGTCTCCTCTGGCGGCCACCTCCCCTCCCCTCCCCACCGGCCCCACACGTGGACGCCACAGGAGATTCCCGGAGTCTCCGGCACGAACTAATCGACAGGCGGCCTCTCCCACAGCCCTCAGCCCCGTTTTGGCTTTACAGGTTTTGAACAGCCAACACTCGCATGCGGTGTGAATGTCACGCAGATAATGCCAGTCTGCTACTCACACAGGCGCCCTGGGCCACCAGCAGCCACTGCTGATCGTTTCCCGTCTGTCCGGCCGGAGACTATGGATATATACTATTTTCCCTCTCTTTCTCCCTATTTCTCATTCTTCTTTTTTCTACGGCTGCTTACTATTCCATTTAACCAGTTCCCTACTGATGGATGTGCAGATGGTTCCAGTCTTTTACCATTTCACACAATGCTGCCTGCCACCAGTGACCGTGCACACAGGTCACCTCACATGTGACGTACGCACCTCTGTAATCGTGGACTCCTACGAGGCTGGGTCGGGGGGCAGCATTTGCAGTTTTGACGGATACGGCCAAGCCGTGTTCCGCGGGGTCCACACCACCAGCCACGCACATTCATAACGGGGTAATCACAGCCGCAGACCTCCCCCGACACCAGAGTGGAGAAAGGCACTTCGCTCCAGGTTTGAGTTGCATTTATCTTATTATGAGTGAGAACTGATTTCTTCAGTGTACTGCGTGTGTTCCTTACTTTTCTACTCCATCTATCGACTTCCTTATCAATTTACAGAAACTTTTCTCACAGCAGAGAAGTCAGCCCTCTGCCTATGACAGGAGTTGCAAAGCTCTTTCCCGGTTTTCTCTTCTTTTGACTCTGCTCGTGGTGTTTGTGGCATGCAGGTGTTTTTCATATTTACATACATTTATCACTCTCGTCTTTTATGGGCTCTGGGATTTGGGCCGCAGCAAGCCAGGACTTCCCTACCCCCTTCCAGTCATGTGGTGACAGGAGTGTCACGTCTAAGAAACCGGCTCGGGAAGGCGCTCGGCTGCTCCGACCTGTGGGAACACCAGGTCCAACAGGCACCTGAGCAGACAGGCAATCGCCGCTCGTTAACTCCGTCCAGAAGCGCGGGGGGCCCAGGCGTGCTCACTTCTGTCTCGTCCCTGGCCGCCTCTGCTCGGAGGGCCTTGACGCGAAACCCAGCACCCAGCGCAAGTTCATTTTTA
This sequence comes from Pteropus vampyrus, assembly GCF_000151845.1. NCBI lineage: Eukaryota > Metazoa > Chordata > Mammalia > Chiroptera > Pteropodidae > Pteropus > Pteropus vampyrus. Next base: position 4,889,164 of record NW_011888867.1, read on the forward strand.
GGAGGAAAAAGTGAAGCTACGGCAACACTTCCACTGGTCAAGGGCGCTGCTGCCCGTGAGGGCCGCGACCCACACGCAGCGCGCCCGCCCGCAGGGCCGGACCCGCAGAGAGAGACTTCCAGAACGGGTGCGCGTCCGGAATGTCACACTCGCCACTAATTCCTCAAATTCCCACTGAACATCTGACAAGAAAACGGGTGCAACGAAAACCGGACCAGAACCCAAAGCATGCCCATCCTTCCTTCCTGCGCACCGCGAGCCTTGGGAAGCGTGGCCTCCCGCTCTGGCACCAGAGCCGCCGGGGCCGAACAGAGGCCGAGGTCCGGGCCGCGCCTCTCCAGACCTCTGCCCGCCTCCAGCGCAGGAAACACCTGTGGCTACCTGCCAGCCACACCCCTCGCCCCGCACTGCTCCCCGTTCCTGCCATGCTCGCGTCAAGAACGTTTTATTGTCCCCTGGTTTTCATTATTAATGAAAAGGAACCAGAACGATCTTTCCTAAAGTTCAGAGAGTCTATAAAGACAAGAAGCTGAAATGCCATTTTACTCGTTTTGGAGATGTGTGATACAATTCTGTCTTGTGGCGAAATGGAGAGAGAAACCACGATGGAGACAACCGCTGCCCACGGAACGCCTTTCAAAAGGTAAAGCACTCGGGGTGATCCCAAACGGGCTCACACCCTCCCTGGGGCCGCCTGGAGTCCCCCCCACCCCCGGCCTCCCTGGGGCCACCGGGAGGCCTTCCCGGCCCACCCTGGGGCTGCCTTGCTCAAGCCCAGGGCAGAGCCTCCGGAACTGAGAGCCCAGCACCCGGAAGCTACCACCTCGCTCGTCACCATGATCCCTGAATGTCCAGAATCCTACAGTCAAGGGCAGAAAGCGGGGCCACGCTTTCCAGCTCTAGCTGCAAAGAGAAATGACGCGCTTTTCAAAGCTTCCAAGGCACCCTGCCCCGCCCCCTGCCCCCAGCCTGGAAGCAGGTGCCTGCAGAAAAGGCACACAGGGGGCAAGAAGCCCGAGAGCAGAGACCCTGGTCCCCTGCCACCAACCAGATGGTGCCCGAAGACATTTTTCTCTTCTTATGAAGCACAAACCACTTGACTAAAGCAGAGCTCCACTATACTTAAGGAGCCCAGGAACGATGATATTTTTACTGTCACTCAGCTTCAAATTACCCACAGCCCTTTCCCGGCAGGCACGACCGGCAAACTGGCCGAACGGCACTTCGCCAGCACGGCGCACCACTGTGTCCCGTGAAGGACGACGAGACGACCATGGCGGCGATTCTCATCCTGCCCACCGAGCACTTCCGGGACTTCCCTTGTGCCCTCACGAGGTCAGAGGACAGACTCTGCTGAGCAGCGGGTGTGGGGCTCTTCAAAACCTCACACCTTCCTTAGCCTCCAGGGATTCCCACCAACTATTTGGGCTCTGCCAGCCTCAGAGGTTTCAGGCGACTCCACCGTGTATGGTGGCCCCAACAGGAGAAAGAGAGCTGCAACCCCACCATGCCTCCCGACCCTCCCCGAACACCAGCAGAACCCAAGTTCCTCAGTTCCTTTAGCTGCATCTCCACCAACCAACAAATCCTCACCTAGCAGGCGAGAGCAAGCATCACCGAGTAAGAACACGTGTGCCGGGCTGGGAATCGTGCATACAACACAGCCACGTCGAACTCGAAAGCACCAAGTCAGAGTCTCACTGACACCACAGAAATGCCACAATCCAGCAAAGATTCATCAGCACAGACCTGAAAGCTGTCACAAAATCATCGTGCTGAGACGATGTGCATCCAGTGACGTGCCAGCTGACAACAGGAGAAACTGTCAAGTCCCTGGGGAGGCTGGCAACCTGCACATGGGGCGAGGCAGTGGCAGAAACTGGGCAAACCTAGCTGTGGTCCCCTCCACACTCATGGGCTGGAGCCAGGACTCCACTCAGCCATGTACCGAGCTTCTCAAATCACCCCATCAGCTTTGCTTGCAAGCCACACTGAAAATTAAATGATGAGACAGGCTCATCCACAGTGAGGTCCTGGAAGAAAGCCAGCCTGCCCGATCAGTGTTTGTTACAGCACAGAGCTGCTGGGCTAAATGTACGAAGAGACTGGTGACCAGCTGAGGGGCGCCACAGGCTGAGCCGAGGAAGGCGGGCAGCAGTCAGAAAGACAAACTGACCCAGAGCGCAGCAATGAGAACCAGAACAGCTCTGCTCTGAATGGAAGCACCTGGGCAGCCTATGAGGCAAAGGTGCCACCGCAGTAGCCCACTGACAGTCACAACTGAAAATCCAAGGCCTGTCTTCGCGTGTCCATCCTGTGAAAGACGATGCTTCCCACTTCCCGTGAGCTGCAACCCTATCAGCAGTGTCGTCTTCGGGCAGGAAAAACACTGAAGCATGTCTCACTCACGGACTAAAAAACACGAACCCCAATTACACCGTAAGAATTCAGAAGGACCCAGAAATAGACCCGTGCTCATTGACAAAGAGGCCAAGGGAATGCTATGGGGAAAGGACAATCTTCGCGACAACTGTGCTGAGACAACTGGACATCCAGACTAGGGGAAATAGACCTCGACTCTCGCCTTCCGCCACACACAAAAATTAACTCCAAATGGACCACACACCTCGACTAAAAGACAAAAACTATAAAGCTTCTGTAAGAAAACAGAAAACACTGAAGAAAATCTTTGCAATCCTGGGGTAGGCAATGACATCTGAATATACGAAAGGCATAAACCATAAAAGGAAAAAAAGTTGATAAAATGGCTATCCTCAAATTTTAAACTTTTGCTTTTTAAAAGGCACTACCCAGAAAACGAAAAGGCAAGCCATAGACTGGGAGAAAAATATCTGCAAAACATATATTTGATATAGGACTTACAGCCAGAATATACAAAGACTTCTTACAATTCATTAATAAAAAGACAAACAAGGTGAATTTTTAAAGGGGCAAAAGACTGGGAGAGACACGTCACCAGATACATGAATGGCCAATAAGCACACGAAAATATGCTTGACATCATCAGTCACTAGGGAAATATAAATTAAAAGTACAATGAGATTCTATTGTGTACACATGAGAGTGGCTACACTTAAAAACTGAGGATGCCAAGTATTGCCAAGGATGTGGAGCAACCGAAACTCTCACGTATTGCTGATGGGAATGTAAACTGGTGCAACCGTTTTGGAAAATAGTTTGACAATGTCATATAAAGTCAAACATACAGCTAAGGTTTGACCATGGCATTCCACTCCTAGGTATTTACCTAAGAGAAAGAAAAGCATAACTGCCCACAAAGACTTGTATGTTCGTGGCAGCATTATTCATAATAGCGCCAAAGTGGACACCGGTCAATGGAGAAACAAATTGTGGTATATCCATACGACAGGGTGGGAGCGGGGAGGATGTACTAGAAATGTGTAGCTCACAAAGTCTGAAATATCTGCTACCTGGTCATGTACATACACATGCATGTATGTACGCATGCATGTACGCATGTATGCACGTATGCATGTGTGTATGCATGTATGCAGGAAGGTAAAGAAACCAGACACAAAAGACTACACACTATGTGATTCTGTTTACATGAAATTTTCTAAAAGGCAGAACTTCAGTGACAGAGAGGACATTGCTGGTTGACAGGAACCGGAACTTGAGAACAGTGATGTAAAGAACACAAAGAAACTTTTCGGGGTGATGGAAATTTTCTACATTGTGACTGTCATGTTGGTGACGTAAATCACAACATAAATCATCGAACTGTACACTTAAAAATGATTAATCTTATCATGTCTTCGATTTTACTTCAAAAATGCTAATTCGAAAGAAAAAAATGAAAGGAATCCAGAAACACAGAACTGCCTACGACCTAGCAACTCGGCTCCCAGATCTCCACCAAGAGGAAGGAAAACGTGCGTCCACGTGAGACTTGCAGCGCGATTCGTGTTACCCAAACCTGGAGACGATTGGATGCCCATCAGTCAGAAATGGCAGACGAAACGTGGTCCATCCACACTGTGGAATGCTGCTCAGCAACAGCAAGGAACGCCGTGCGGCTACATGCTGCCACATCCATGAACCTCGACAATATTACGGCCAGTCAAAGAAGCCAGGCACCAAGGGATCATATGTTCTATAATTCCATTTACTCGAAATGTCCAGAAAAGGTAAAGTTGTAGTCGCTGCTTGGGGCTAGAGGTGAGATTAACAGTAAAATGGGCACAAAGGACCTTATTTGGGGCTTATAAGTGCTCTAAAAGTGATGTCTGGTTGCATCACTCAGTAAAATTACTGACAGTCATTGAATTGTACGCTTGAAGTGGTTGGGTTTCATGATATGTAAAATACACTTCGATAGCTTTGTTTAAAAAATAATTTTTTAGGAAGAGTCTAGATACAGATCCACGCACATGTAAACAATTGGATTTTTGATAAAGGGGCAAGTAATTCGATGGAGGTAGGATAATCTTGTGAACATATGGTACTGGTACAACTGGATATGCACATAGGGAAAAATAAACCTGACCTTCATCTTATACCACACACAAAAGTAACTGAGAATGAATCAACATTAAAGTGAGCACTATGAAAGTTCTAGAAGAAAACACAGGAGACCATCTTTCCAACCTTGGGGTAAGCAAAGGCTTCTGAGGACACAAAAACCACCAACTGTAAAAGGAAAGAAAGATAAATGGGTGTGATCAGATTTTAAATCTTTTGCTTTTCAAAAGGCCATGTTAAGGGAATAAAGCAAGCCACAGACTGGGGAAAAATGCTAACAACACATACGTTTGACAAGAACTGAAATCCAGAATCCTTAAAGAACTCTTCTAACTCAATAACAAGGCAATTAAAAACAGGCAAAAGATTGGAACAGACACTTCACAAAAGATGCACAAGTGACAAAAGCACGTAAAAAGATGTTCAAATCAGTCATCACAGAAATGTAAACTCAGATGCCTATGAGATACTACTACACACACATTAAAATTGCCCACATTAAAAAGACTGGGAATACTCTTAGTGAGGACAGGTAGGGAGCAAACTAGAATTCTCATTCACTGAGGGATTTGCAAAATGGTGCGACCACTTTGGAAAACACTTTGGCAGTTTCTTAGGAAGTCAGACTCACTCTTAACAGACAACCCTGCTATTCCACTTCTCGGCATTTACCGGAGAGAAATAAAAACACAGACCTGTACACGAATATTCGCAAGGGCTTTATTCGTAATAGCTCAAACCTGGAAACAGCCCAAAGCCCGTCAACCGGTGAACAGGTAAGCCAACGGTGGTGCGTCCGCAGCACGCGACGCCGCTCAGCAATGAGAAGGGAGGGACTGCTGACCCGCACGACAACCTGAATGAATCTCAAAAACGTTAGGCTGAGCGAAAGAAACCAGACACGAAAGAGTACATACTGTAAGTTTCCATTTATATCAAACTCCAGGAAAGACAAGTCTAATCAGGAGCAACAGAAAGCAGACCAGTGGCTGCCCCAGAGTCGGGGTGGCTGGCACTGGCCGGAAACGGGGCACATGGGAACCATTCAGGGTGCTGGAAATGTGTACAGTGTAGTGACGGCTACAAGGACGTGCGCACTTGTCAACACTCAAGTCGTACAATTAAAATTGGTGTGTTTTATTTTATGTAAATTACACCTTAATAAAAGCTGATGTTTTAAAAAAGGCTGGTCAGAACTTTAAAAAAAAAAAAAAAAAAGCTACAGGAAGTCAGCGGTGATTGAGAACAATGCCCAGCAGGTTAGATTCTCTCTCTGCTCAGTCAGCAGCTGAGAGACCAAGGGAAGAAGCAAGACCTATGAATTCTAATTCGACTTTTTAAAACACACTCTGTAATATTTGATACATATAAAAAAATATAACATTGACATAAATTATGAAGAATAATAAAATTAGCAATCCTAAACCCACCTATTTTGCCAGCTAAAACTTTCCCTCTTGTTCATGGGTGGCCTCCTGGAGGCAAGGCCTGTCCTCTACTTCGTCAGCCGACGTGGCCCAGCACGCAGAAGGCCTCACTGACCGGCTCAGCTGCCCCAAGTGGATGGTAGTACATGACAGCCTTTCAATTCTGAAGCACATGTCCATCACCATTTATCCATTCAACAAGTATTTCTAGAACACCTTGTAAGTCACAGTCCTGAGTCTGAGATTAAAAAATATTTTTTAAAGCCTCTGAGCTCAGGAACTCACAGTTTAACAGGAAAGACAGTGAATGAACATTTCAGAGCATTGTGGCAGGGAGTAGGGGGCTGAGTGAGAAGGCAAGGGGAGCATCCGTTCTCCCGGCATGGAGGCTTTTGAGGGATTCCCTGGGGGGCGGGGCGGGGATGCCCGCAGCAGACCCCAACCTTGAAGAAGAGCAATGAGCTGGCCAGGCAGAGAAGAGCAGGAGGGCACTGCAGACCGAGCACCTGGACGGCCGCCTCCCAGGATGTCGTCCCTAACTCCCCCCAGACAGAGCACCTGGACGGCCGCTTCCCAGGATGTCATTTTTAACTCCCCCACTGCATTTGTTCAGATGAGACAAGTAACTTTAACACCAGCCAAAGAGTAACGTGGTCACACAGGTATTACAGCCTTAAATAACCAGATGATGCATTTCAAAGTAAAAAAAAAAAAAAAAAAAAAAAAAAAAAAAATCAACGTGCTTCTGACTGTCCTCCACCAGGGTGATGGCCTGGCCTCTTGGGTCGCCCCTTCTGACACTCCCACCCCAAGCTCCAGCCCCTCGGGGTGTCATGTGGTTTCACATCCGCATGCCCTTGCCTGGATGTGCCTGTTCATTCTGTCTGGCCGCAGTGCCAATCACCATCCCCCGGGTCCGTTAAACACCTCCTGCTCTCTGAAGCACCCCTTCGCCTCGTCTGTGGCACTGTCCTCACCCGGGCCGAGCTCAGAGGCACTGCTGTGTTCGTTTAACTGCCTTTCCTACTATATAGGAACAGCTGGGGTGAGGGACTAGCTAGGCTATTAGTCCTGCCATCCCAGGGGTCCAGCACCGTGCCAGGCACTAGAAGGCACTCAACAATAAATGCTTGCTCAGTGAATTCAGATAAGCAAGGGTATAAGTGTACGTTACTAAACAGGGCTACAACAGAAACAAACTGAGAAAGAACACACTCTCTGTGTCATGATTTCTAATGAAATGTCAAAACCTTTCCCCAACCTCAGATATTTACATCCTATTTTAAGAGGCAACTGAAGCTACAGGTCAGTCTTTGAAAGGCCTAAATTGTTTATCAAAGACAGTGGGGCGGGAGGGAATATTTAAGCCTAAGAAAAAATTACTATCCTACAAAACTCACACTGGCCCTGCCTGTATCTCAAAGCTACCTTGCTTCTTGTCTCTCTGGGAGGAAAGAAGGAAAATCAGCTTGGAACGAATCGATCAAGCAAGCATTTATCAGGACTTTCCGTCCAGGACTGGGCTAGGCGCCACGCATGCACGCACACACATGCACACTGATTTCTGCTTCAAAGTCAAAGAAGAAGAAACGAGAATCAGAAGCACAGGATGTCAAATTCCCTCTCAAATTCTGGCCTGGCTTTTCCTCAGCTCTACTCAACTTTAAGCCATGATAACACTGGTTTATTCTCACAGCAGGTGACACCAAGTTCCCCTTTGTGTCAACCTCCTACCACTTTCTCAAAGCCTTCTCTCTTTGACTTCTCGTGCCCACACTAATTTTTCTCTTTTCTGTATTCTTGTGAAATTTCTTGTCTGTATAATTAATTTTGGCATGAAATCACTCCTTGTGTTACCATCCTCTCTTAAGAGTTTATCTTACCTCTTCCAGGGCGCCTGTAAGATTCTTAAAGATCCTGTTTTGAGTCTCACGATACTGTACTGGGCATATGGCAAGTGCTTAATGATGAACTGGACCTTCTGGTAGGCCTTCATGTTCTCTCTGCCATCAGTGGCATTCACTAACGTCTCAAGGTCAACCTCATTCACCAAAGAGCAGATGTCAAAAGAGGTACCGAGCACTGGACACCTGTCACCGAGCAGGACGGCAAGTCCAAAGGTGACAATCCAGGAGCAGTGGGCTCCCTGCAGTGGTCTTGGAAACACTACCCTTGCCTGAGACGTGGGCATTTGGGGCTGACCCAAGAGAATCCCATTTTCTGGGCTTGGGCTCAGAGACAGAATGTCCTTAAAAAGCCAAGGAATGGGAAGAGAAGGGCTGGGAGCTCCAGATGTAAAATCGGCAGGAACACACATGAATGGAAGCCATAAATCCCTCCCAGGACGCAGACAATGCCTCAGTGATAAGCATGCAGATTGCACACCTAGTTCAGAAACTCCCCTGAGTTTGCTTGTAATTAAGGGGGTTAGAAAGGTAAAAAAAATATATAAACCCAATTAATCATTTAAATATTTAAAGTCAGATTTTTCCCTCACTCCAGGATTAGTATATTTCATAATGCCAGCAGCAGACAGCCCTGGTTTTTACTGGGGTTCATTTTAGAGCATGTTTAAACTAGTCAGATTGAGTGATGCTTCCAGCAACTAATCGCATGTCAAATAAAAGATATTTTATGTAATAAATTACCGCTACAAGTAATTCAAATGTCATTTATCAGTTTTATTATCAGTCAGGCAAAGTCTTCTTTCTCTATATTAATCAAAATCAAGCTTTTTTTTTTTTTTTTGGAGCAGTTTTGACACCTCTTGGCAAAAGTACAGAAGTGAAGAGGCAGGGTCCCCCCCAAGCTGAAGGAGCAGCGTTGAGGTACGAGAAGGCAGCTCACAGTGACAACTAAAAACTTCAGGTATTTAAAAGTGCCATTACCATTGTTTTTATACTAGCGTCAAAGCAGGAAGGAGTCTGTCTCTAAGAAGATGTATTTTATTTTTAGGGCTGGGAGACTCTTAAAAATACTCCTACCTAAATACCTAACGGGGTAATGCTTTTTCTCAGAGAGTTCTGGAAGGGAGAATGATATAAATGACTAAACTGCCCCTCCCCAGCCCATTCTTCTGCCTCTTTCAGAAAGACTAACAGTTTAACCCTTTGTGCTTCCAGAAAGTCGGCAGACTCCGGCTGTTTGGGGCCAGCTCCGTGACCAACCAGAACAACCAGAACACTTTGTTCTGAGCAAGAAGTTTCCAAGTAGCCGAGAGACCTGTCTGGTAGTAAGCCATAGAGGAAACAGCTGGACTAGAACAGATGTGCATTTTAGAGACTTCTGCACCCCAGCTGCCACCGCTTGTCCTCCACAAATCCCATTAAACGGCTGGGCCAGGGACACAACTAAAGAAAAAGTGTGCAGACTTAACCTTTGGTTAAAAAGAAACATGCAGAGTATGTTTAGTGACCCAAAGCAAACACAACGGATAGGAAAGAATGCTCGCCAGGACGCAGGAATGAGTCCCAGGCTGACAAGTAGCTGCTGCCGACTCAGCAGCCCCAGTACAAGGCTCACCAGGAAGCATTGTTTCTCTGGTCTCAGATGTCACACAATGCCAACAGTTTTTCAGACAAGGCAACCACGGATGACAGCAATTTGGGTGTGTGTGACCTGGCCTCACCCATTCAACCTTATCCAGAAAGCAAAAGAAAGGAGATATCTAAATGAGATCTGTGACACACAAAGCGGCTTCTAAGCCACTGCCCGGCCCCTGAGCTGTCTATACAATGATCTCGCTTCCCCGGTTGGTTGCGGCTGAGCCAGTGAGGACAGTGAAGTGAGGCCAGAAGGCAGCTTTAGGCCACGTTGGGGGAGCGGCAAAACAAGTCTGGCATTTTAAATTACGCCTTTTAAAATCTAGTATCTAACACTTTTAAATCGTGTTTTGAAAAAAAATGAAAGTTTTGAGATAGACAATCAAAAAGACAATTATAGAAAAGGCATTTTGAAAGACAACCGATCCAAGGCTGAGTTACTTTAAAGACACAAAACTGAGCTATTTTCCCTCACTTGGGAGTCAATTTTGACCCTTTTAGACTTTGTACAAGTGACTTAAAGAAAGGGTTCTAGCTGTATTTTGGATGTGTACATTTATCACTAGTTTGAAAACCTTTACTCTTAAAATACTTTCATTTAAAAACAAAACCTCCTGTGGGTCACTGTCTCATGTAATAAAAATAGAAGCTACATTCAAAAAAGACCTTTACATTTAATCTGAACTTCTCTAACAGACGGCTACTATATAATTATATATGGTATAGACAAGGGAAGAAAGAAAAGAAAGGAAGGAAGGAAGGAAGGAAAGAAGGAAGGAAAAGGAAAGGGGGGCAGTCTAAATCTACTAATATTAACTTTAAAAATAAAGTTGAGAGGAAAGTTACTTCAGGGAGCAAACGTGAACGCACTTATGAATCAGATGTTTGTGTTCTTATTAGTGAAAAAGTAACATGCAAAAGCACTGGCAGAAGAAAATGGAAACTGAACCAATAAGTGCTTTCAGATTTCTGCTTGTAACCAAACACAATGAAGTCGTTTATTCTGGCCCCTTGTCTCTTCTTAAAGCTTTGTCACACACTTAGAAGTGTGTCTAGAAGAGGCTGTGGGTGTGTCACATTCTTTTGGAAAACCCCATGGGCTGGCAGGTGATGCTCCCAGTTTCTCCCCGTGTGCAGCATCCAGGGGCCCAGGAGACGGGAAGCTCTGCTCTTTGGCCAGAGTCCTCAATCCCAATCGAGGCGAAAGCAGGAGTCTGAGCAGGTGACTTACTGTATGGCTGAGAGACGAGGTGAGGGGGCTGGACAGGAACCACCTGCGTGGCCGGGCCCAAGGCCGATGGCTCGTCGGCAGCCATGCCCGACTGCTGGAAAGCCAAATCGATCTCTTCATCCGTCAGCCCTGGGAGAGGAGAGCACATAACGGCGGGTGAGTACCTTTTGCCACTGTCCACGGCGGCTAGGAAATCTCCATCGAGAAAAGACCCCCGGAGCCACAGAACGCCTAGCATCCTGGAACTCTGCCTCCCCGATTTCGGATTCTCGGGAACCTCTCTCAGTTGCAATTTAACCTTAAGCGACAGAATATTAGCCTCAACACTGCTTCCAAATGTGGCTCATTCAATTTCCTTAATTTATCCTTGAGTTTATTGCTGCTTTTGAAGTCGCTCCGTACTGCAATTCTCCATTCTTCCCCCGAAAACAGATACCATCAACTGCAAATGTGGCTCATTTTAATCTGTAATGGTGTTAAAAAAAAGAAGGGAAAAAACTAACAATAATGCATGAAAACAGACAGGGAAACAAAAAACTAATTATTGGGTGAGACGACTAATTAGTCTAGATCGTTTCCGAAGACGGGAATAATTTGCTTTATTTTATGACAAATGCAGAAATAAAAAGAAAAATCAGGACTGACTGTGATTAGTATGAATGGGATATAGAATGTAAAGAAGAAAATAAAACAAGAAAACAGATCAAAACAAGGCCAGGCCCAAACTTTCAGATGATTATTACTCTAGCCTATCATAGGCTGCCTATATCGCCTTTGGCTAGTTTTTCTTTCCTCTCCCTTTTTTTTTAAATCTTCCCGACACTTTAAACCACACTGCACATGGGACATCAGGAAATAGCAGGGCGCCATCTGCAGTGGCTACAACATGTGGAGAGGATTTGCCCACGGAGGAATAAAAGGCAACTGAAAATCCCATGAAGACATTTCCAGTGGGCACACAGCTGGAATACTTTTATCGAGTCTGAGGCAGCCGGGGGACGCTGGCTCTGTGGGGAGCAGACAGGGCACCGACCAACCCAAAGAACAGGAACGCAGTGTGGCACCCAGGTGTGAGCAGAACCTGCCTGCTGGGGCGGCTCGGGAAGCACCGCCGTGTGCTCTAGCCCCGAGGGTGGGAAAGGCAGCTGGGAGGTCACTGCCAGTCCACGAAAGACTGAAAGATGGCTCCGGCCAGCCCTGCTGTTCCGGGAATCCCAACGCCCAGTCCAGCCGCAACACGCAGCTTTTAAACCAGGGCCCAGAGCTTTTCCCCAGCTGGCCGGCTCTCCATTAGAGGCCCGCAGCACGGCGCATCTGCCCCTGGGGGTGGATGAAGCACCGGGAGATTCTGAGGAGCAGCATCTTCCAGAGCCTGGTGCCTTTCTCGCTCTGGGCCGAGGGGCTGATGGACACAGCGCATTCACGCCCCACAGCAGAGCGCTGCCTGGCAGCACATCGCGTGGGAGCTGGCTGCAGCCATCCCTCCAATATTCCATGCCCCACCGCAAGTGGTCAGGGGAGATCGCCTAGACGGTCCCGAATGGCCCGGAACCCCTTCCTCCTCTCCGCACTGGGCAGCTGAGATCAGGGCCCATTTAACAGTGCAGCCCCTCACCATTCCCGCCCTGCACGCAGTGCAGCTGGCCAGTCACGCGGGCCAGGCCACACCTCTGCAAGATCTGAGGGCTGCCGGATTGGCCCCGAGCGCACCAGGCCCTCAACACATTGATGGGCAGATGGAAAGGCTGCCGGGGTGCAAAGGGGGGTCATTTACTGGCACTTGGCACCTTCCAAATACAAAGGCTAGACCTGAGTACACGGAGCCGGAGGGGAGACATCCCCCCTCCCAGATTCCCCAGCCTGCTGCAAAGGGGTTGCTTTACCATCTCACTTCCCAAGAACACGGGCAGGGTAGACAGAAGAGCCAGGCAAAAACGGAGAACACGTTTCCTCTCGGGCGTGTGCCAGTCGCCCCTCCTAAACGGGAAGGGGAACCCCTTTCAGGGTGCTCGGAAGACACTGCTTTAACCAGTTCGCAATCAGCCATTAGAGGAGAGAGCGGCACATGCGACGTCAGCACGGGCTGATGGTCACTGGTACACTACGGAATTTTATAAACCTGGTAGTTCGTGTGCCTTGTCAGCCGCTGGCTGCAAATGAGGATAATTTTCCCAAAAGGAGCATTCAGTTGCATTCTCATTTTCCCTTTTGGCTCTTTCAAATATAAACAAGTACGATAATGTTTAACACTGGGGAAATATACAGTAAGTTACAGGCTGTGCTGCGGCCCGAGAGCCGGAGCCGGTTAAAGGGACAGGATTCCCTGCCCAAGCCTCTGCCCTCTGGCCCGAGCTTTTATGAAGCCTATTTTCCTAATAAAACATGTTCCTTGCATTATTGCAGCTGAGCCCACTAGTGAGGCTGCGGTTTAAAGGGCATCAGCACATCCTTCCAAGCTCTTGTTTTTCAGAGACCTTATCGTCTGAGGCTCTAAATTTACACTGGCTGGAATTCTGATATCCCTCGTTCTCCGGAGAGCCAGGATTTTGATTCAGTTACATAAAGTGAATCATTTTTCTTCTCTTAAAAAAATAAGCATTTTAATGATCTCACTGAATAATATAATTTCAGAGCTGGACTGTTGTTCCAGCCACTGCCTTCATTTAACAGATAAAAAAAGCTGAGGCCCAAGGAGGGCACAAAATCTGCCTCAAATCATACAGTCAGGGCATGGTACCCCCGGATGACAACCCAAGGCCCTCCATCTCCAGCCTGGTGACTTCCCGCGACAGCACAGTTAACAAAAACATCAAAGGGCAGACAGCAAAATTGTCTTACGTCTTCGATCTTGTGAAAGAGGTTTAGCTAAGGGCTAAACTGTCTTCTCTCGTCCCCACATGGCACCAAACACAAGTAAGAGCCCAGGAATACAGTTTTGGGGCTGTGTCAAAGCAAAACAGAAACGCAACGCCTGGGTCCTACCTGCAAATGACACCTGTACTTTTTCGACATGACCAGAGTGACAAGGGTAGAGTGACCTCATCTCATTCTAATATTCAACCCCCAAAGAAATCCAAAGGCCTCTCGCAGATTGGTGCCTACGCTTTCCTGGTGTCCTCGTCCTATGAGTGTCTCCAGCTTAGGATTCCACAGACCCGGCTCAGGATTCTACAGGTCACTCAGGTGACTCGTCTGGGACTTTTGGAGACTGGGGGGTGGGGTCCATCTCTTCAGCCCCAGGAGCTGAAAGGCCCTTTCCTTTAGGGAAGAGGTGCTGCCCCAGGACCCAAGACAGCCAGGTGCCTACCCGCCCCGCTGACAGACACACTGGAGAGCTCAGACGAGACCTTGCAGAATCCAAAAGGTTAAACGGAATAATAAAGGGAACTGCCAATTGTAAGTGAATTATATTTGGCTCTGAAAGCTGAGGCACAGGCTATATTATAAAAGGCATCTCTTCGCGTTGTTTACCATCACCCTGACTAATGCAGACCTTTTTTTTTTTGTTTTAAATAATCTCATGCAAATTAGACACACACACTTCCTTCCAGTTGATTGCTATCTGCAAGGAATAATCTAACCGCAGAGGGACTGAGCAAGGGCTGAGCAGAGATGGGAGCAAAGGGTGTCGCCGTCCTGTGGCAGGCAAAACTCCTCCCTCCCCTACCTGTCTTCCTTCAGCTGCTGCCTTTGGGAGAATGAGCCAGTTTTAATAAAGCCTAAATTCTTCTTTCAGTTGGGGTGTCAACTGCAGTATCTGACATCACCAGCACTGCATTTCGAGGCTGTTTGAGTAAACTCACCGCTGCCGCTTGATGGTTTCAAGGGCCATCAGCCCCCTCCCCCTCCCCTCCCGCCGTGACACTGACAATTAAAATATATTACTGGTAAAGAGCAAAACTCAAAGTCCTGCTCACTTACTCCGCCCACTCACTAGCCTTAGTCAAGAGGAGAAGGGACAGGGGACTTGGTGAGCAGGAGGAGCCGGATGCCTGGCTCTGAGAGGCAGCGTGTCATTTCGCCTTTAAGGCCACGGCTGCCTGATTTGCAAAACTGAGAGCTCTCAATTCAGACCCAAGTGTGCAAATGAAGCCCTAGCCCTGGAATCAGCATGGACCTTCTGACCTCTCATTCAGGGCACTGTGTGCCCTCCAAACCCGACTCCCCTTATAGGCAGTCAGACTCCCCTTACAGGGAGGCAGCCATCGCCGCCTGCAGAAGTCCCCAGAGACTTCTTTCCAACACTTTCTCCAGGGTAGGGGTCTTGAAAAGAGCCGACAAGTGAGCTACGTTCTGTTGACCACTGAACAGAATGGCCTCAGGGCTGCCACACCCATTTATTTTTATCCCTTAGAAGATACACAGATTTGTTTTCTTTTTCTAAAGGCTTCCGTTAAAATGCAAACAAACCCAAACCCTTGGACTTTTGTGAGCTGCAGCCTCTGGGGTGTGAGAAGGGTGCCGCAGGGCCCTTTGCCACAGGTCAGACAAAACCTGGCGTGGGGAAGGGCCAACTTTTCCCTGCGGGACCGGCTGGGCCGGGGCTTCTCAGAACAAGTAACCCCAACGCCGTCCCCAGGGACCGCCCAGCACTGCCACAGGCCTGGCTCTGTGCAGGTGAAGCAGAGAGCGGTGTTTGCCTCTTTCAGGGCAAACCAGCACCAGGACGGCAGGCTTAGGAATAGTCTGGAAATGAGCAAGGTAATGAACGCCCGACAGCACCTTCCAGGTTTATGATGAAAACGTGCAGCCGGACAGGGACTAAGGACCAGGGCCAGAGGGCTGGTGGCAAAGGGCGGCGGTTCCGGGCTGGCCACCCTGGCCATCTTCCTCCCCACCAGAGACTCACGGAGACTGAGCAGGGTCACCTCTCTCAGAACCCAGCCAGCTATCTACCCATGCACACTCTGGAAGGAGATGAGGCAGAGGAGACAGCTGGCTAAAAATATTCCCCAAATTAAAAGAAAAACCAACTCTCTCCTAGGAAAGGTTAGGGGAGGGGAAAGGGAAAAAAGTATTTTTTTATTTTATTTTATTAACATTTTGTTGGAACAGTAGAGTACAATAAGGACTCTCAGAGCCTCTAAAAGTCGTTGGATGACCTGTAGACCCCTATTTCCCAGTGCCTTGTATAAAATTGAATTTTTTAAACATAAATTACACGTAATGACGACACTGTAAAAACTAACAGTAATGGAAAGCTGTGCTGTATTTCATTAGCCTGTATTATTCCGTGCCACCTGATCCAGCCGGGCCTTGTTTATGAGTTAGTGTGTTAGCAGATGCCGATGGAAGCATTTGCTTCGACCTTGCTCTTCTCATTGGGGCATGAAATTACGACGGCAGCACCTTGATATTACAGCCATAAATACAGTAAACTGCAAATTTAAGCCAACGGCTCCTATTGTCTCTGAACATAAAGCTGATCGGTATTTATTTAAAAGGAGAACAAAAAAAATATTATATATCACCTTGTTTATGGGGCCTCCCCCACCCACTTTCTAATCTCCTCCCCTGGCCCCCCAACCTGTCTAATTCACTTGGTTAAAATATTAAGTAAATAAGCCAAATGCTCTCTTCTCCACTGATGAACTGTTCCCAGGCAGCGAAAACAGTTTTTGAGAAAACTAGTTCCAAGTATTGTTAGCCTGAATGAAAGAGTTTTTACAAGTAAGAACTGATCTGAGGATGGAGCTGGTTTTCACCAGCCTGACACTGACACGTAAATTCGAGAACGAGACACGAGACTCTCCCTTCTCCTAAAGGAGGAAAGTTCGAACGCCAGGAGACAGAGTTGCTGGGGATGCCCTAAAACTGAACGCCCTCTCGGTACCCTTCCAAAAATCGTTAGGTAGAAACGCTATTTCAAAAAGCAGCAAAACACTGCCTCCTGCCACCTAAGGAAAGAAAAATCTCTCACCAAGAATATAATTCTCGTCTCAACACAGGCAGCCGGGGACCTCTCATTAAAACTCGCACCGATCCCCTCCTTATCCCAGTGAACCATAAAGACAATATATCCTTTAAATGCATTAAATGTGCAAGAAAAATAAACACAAAGACAAAAGGACACTAGCTATCACCCGGCCACGTCTCCTGGTATAAATCACCAAGTAAAAAGCCAGTGCGGAACGCACTGCACAGCTAGCTTAGGCGGAGGGCGCCGGCAGGCACATGTCTCGCTGTAAGCGAAAGAGGGCGGGTCTGCCCTCCCGAAGAAGTCGGTGGGCAAGGACCTCTGCCTCCCAGAAAACCGAAGGGAGATGTGAAACCTCCCTTCCAGGGCCGAGTCTGGAGCTTCCGAAGGGTTAGTGGTGGAGATGGCAGAATGTCAGTCAGCAGGCAGGCTCTGCGGAGTGAAGCCCGCCGCCGGGCCATTGTGGCAGTAAATGAAATGCAAGTTTAATCTCAAATCGCACAGGCTGGGGTCACAGGATCCCGGGCCCCGTGATATCAACGACGCGGCCGACTCGACCAAGATCAAAACTTTTTGTGCGTTTACTTCTGATACGTCATCCCACAAGGCAGGCGCGCTCCCCTGCAGCCCTCGGCTATTTCAGCCACACCAGTCACTGAGCTTAGCTCCTTCCGCATAAGGAGGAAACTTCCCTGTAAAATTTATGGGGCCTCTCTGGGGAGTAGTATAACTGGAGAACAAGACAGAAGTGAGCGGCCCCTCCGTGTAACACAAATTGAGATCTCTCGTACGAAAGACTGGGAGGGTTTCCAATCAGCATCCATGATGTCTATTTTTAGATCTATAATCTAAAGGGTTTTTTTTCTTTTAATCTTTCTGCTAAATTAAAAACAAAAATAAAGAGGAGTGATTTTGATATCTGATCACCAATTCCAAAGGATTAATAGCATAATGAATATCATTGCCGGCTGTCACGGGCAGCGGTGTGAAATCAGGCAGGACTCTGTCAACAGGCGGAGGAGTCAGCCCTGCAATGAACAAGTCCTAGGGAAGGAACTGTGACGATCAGGAATCACTGCCTCCTGAATGCCAAAGGCCAGGTCAGCCAGAGGTGTGTTTGCGCATATGTGGAAAAGCCAAATTAATAAACATTTTCAACTATACTCGAATCTTGCTCCTGTTTTGGAAGAGGCAGTAAAGTTTGTTTAAAAAAAAAAAAAATTCACCTTTGACAACCAACCAAAGAAATTCAGATCTGGAGAGCTCATCTGGTCTATTCCGTTCTGTTTCCTCTTCCTTCGGTTTTACAGACCCCAGTGAGGGGCGGTGACTGTCTCAAAGCCCTGGAGGCAGAACTGGATTCCCAACCCGGTGCTCTTTTTACTGGCCGGGGCCAAGCACAGGCAGCCTGCGTGCCTGCTCCCCTGTGCTCTGACACAGCACATCTTAAATAAGCAAAGGCTTAGGCTCAGCCACCTCAAAAAAAGAAGAGAAACAAAAAGAATATGTGGAGCATAGGGGAAACTAGGCAAAGGGTACATGGAACCTCTATGATAGATAGACAGACAGACAGGTGTACACATACATACAAACACATCTATGTAGTTGTGTGTCCATGCACATAATAGAGATAAGAAATGAGTACCACTGCTTATAGAGGAAGAGGAGCTGGTAGCTGGGGGTAGAGACTGAAGGCTGATTTTTTTTCATTGTATATTCTTATAAACTGTGTTCCATGGGAATATATTCCTGACTCGAAAGAATAAATTATTTTTAAAGAAAAAAACACTTGGAGGGGAAAAAAAGAATCCTTAAACAAAATCACTTAGAATGGTTATCCCCATTTTCTGGAAGAGAAAAACCAAGACAGAAAAAAAGGCACAGAAGTGTGCCCAGGAGCTGGGATTAGAATGACAGACACCATTTCTGATTTCTTCCTTAACCCGTTGTGGCTGTAACCACAGCAGCCAAGTACAAGGTGGTTTTTTTTTAATGTGTTTTTAAAAGGCAGGCATCTGTTCTATTTTGACACATCCTGGCTGCCCAAATGTTTCTTTTGAGCTCTAAATATTTGCTTCGCAATGGAAATGTTTCCATCACTGCAACAAAACAAACATTTGCTTTGGGATCGCGGGGAGAACCATACGCTGCCGTTGCGCTGTTTCCTATGTCACTCGAAACAGTCTGATTTATGAAACAACTGTACTGAAGGACACAAATCAAGTGGAGATTTTTGTTCCTTAGGAAAACCCTGTCAGAAATAGTTCAGTGCACCAAAGCACACTCTTCAGTTAGCCGAATGTTACAAATGATCCATGTTTGTTGGGGTTTGCTTTTCATCTTGAATCTTAAAAATGTGATCAGGGGCCTTATTATTTTGGCATTCATCTTACTTCCTAAAGTTTTAAATTACCGTGCAACTGTCAGATTTAAGTACTCATATCAATCTGATAGTAAGACATTAAAACATGCTATGTTCTAATAGGTCGATACATAAATTATTTTGCCACCACCTATTTGTGTAGCTCAAATGAATCTGGTATTGGCTGCTACTGTCAACCTTATTAGTGGAGAGGCACATACTTTGTACTCAACAAATCCATCCATATTTGAGTGCTTATTTTGCTAGGCAACATGAGAGCCGAGACCTCATGTTCCCAGCCTGTGAAATGGCAACCTCCCTAAGACCTCTGCCCCCCCCAATTTCTTATGCTGGATGAGTGTTTTGCTTATTTTCTACATATAACACATGTAATGTTATATGATATATAAACATGATTTATAATATGTAGATACCTCTATTGATAATAAAAACAGCACATGACAACTGCAGAAAACATGAAAAATAAAGAAAAGCATAGAAGATTTTTGAAATTTCATATTTCCACTCTCCATCCAGAAATAACAGCCACAACTTATTACAGTGTCAAAGAATGTTTCAGGAGCTTTTTACATTTTTAACTCTCTGAATCCCAGCAGTAATCCTGCACAGGGGCCCTAAGGCACACAACGTCACTGTGTTTGTGGCACCTGTGGAACCGTGCAGTGCCAAACCCATGTGGGCACAGGTGGCAGTGGTGTCCCCACGAAACAGGTGCTTCATTCTCCCCACCTGACAGAAGAGGAAGCAGCCTCTCTACGATTCCAGTGCCTGTGAGTGGGAAGCAGGGCACGAGACCGGTCAGGCAGGCTTCTGAGCCAGGGTCTCCCCACGACGCCATGACATGAGGGAATATTCCAGATCTTCGTTCAACTTGAAAGGGACTCCTAAGATACCATTCAGATGTGTTGGTAAAGTTATTAAGACTCAATTTTTCTCACATTAAAAATGACTTTTTTACTCAAAGCTGCCAAGGGTTCTGTGGAAGTGAAAACTGAGAAACTTCTTGAAGACAATTCGGAACTCTTCATCTCAAGAGTATTTAAAAATGTTCATACCCTTTGACAATAATTTTACTTCTAAGAAATAATAAAACAATGTAGTATAACGTACAAAGATGGTCCATCACTATATTTTTAATACTAGCAAAAATTTCAACAATGTAAATGTCCAAAGAGGAATGATTAGGCAAGTTATGACATATTTCGATAATGTAATAATATTCAAACGTTCGCATTCATATGAACAATTTCTGATGACACAGTAAAAGGCTTTTGATACATTAAGACATAAAAAGCAGATGCTATAGTCACAGCATGATCTCAATTACATTTTTTAAAAGAACAAAAGGAAGCAGTAGGGTTGCATCATTTTAACTTAATCTGAATTCATCGTACAATGTTCAGAAGGAAAGAGAAGGGAAATGAGACTGTAAACAGTGGGGAGGGCCCACCGTTTCATCCATCCCGGGAGGGTGGTGCCTTCAGTGAGCTAGAGAGGGGAGGCTTGAATTTACTATCTGCTCGCCGACTCAGCCCCGCACACACCCTCAGTCTGAACACCCTCGTCCAGGGCATTTTCCCCCGTACATCTTGGCACCCGTCCACAGAGCAAACCATATCATCTGCTGGTAAACCAAAGACCTGTTTCATCGTGAAGGAAAATGTGGCTGTACTGGACTTACTGAGAGGCAAAACGCCAGTCTCCTGCAGAATTCCTTTCTAAGGAGTTTTCAGCAATTATCTTAAAAATTAATATTTGATAGATATATTCTCATAGTACATTCTGTATCCTAAAGATACAAAAAGGTATATAGCAAAGTCTCCTCACTCCTGCCACCTGGTCACCCAGTTATATCTTCCAGAGGCAAGCACTGCTACTAGTTTCTCGTGTGGACCTTCTAGAAAAAGTCTATGAATGTACAAGTGCGCTCATATATTCACATCATAACATGTATTTTATACGTGTGTACGTATGTGTATATATATTTTCATACAAATAATAGCATGGTATGGTATAAACACTATTCTATGCCTTGCTATTTCTGATAAACCTTAGAGAGCATTCCATGTTAGCATCTACAGAGTTCCCTCGTGCTAGTCAATGGCTATAAGGTATTCCATTAAATGGACGTACCATAATTCATTTAACTTGTCCCCTACTGAACATTTACCATTACAGACACAGCCCCAGTACACACCCTGACACATGCCATTTGCGCACATGCAAGTATGTCCCTGGAAGCAGGCTCAGATGCGTGGTTTTAATTTCGATAGGTGTTGACAAACTGCCCCCTCAGAGCTGGTTTCCACTTACGGTCCCACCCATATGCATGTGTCTGTTCCTGCAACCTCGCCTACGTGATGCTATGCTGCCATCAAGTTTTTTAACTGTCACTCTGAAAGGTAAAAAAAAAAAAAGGTCTCATTGTAGTTTTAAGTAAACTTTTGTTGGCATTCTATATACAGGGAGGCACGCGAATCCTAAGCGTATGGCTTAATGAACTGTCACACGGTGAAAACTTCCATATAACTACCAGCCAGATAAAAACACAGAAAAGCAGCCTCCAGGAGCACCCCTCATGTCTCCTCCCAGGCTCCCCTTATCTTCCAACACCACGGCCGAGTCTGCTTATTTTCGCTCTTCACTTGGTGACACAGAGCGCATTCTGCCCCACAGGGCCTGTTTCGCTCGGCGCTGTTTGTGGGATTCACCCAGGCCGGCACGCGTGGCCACGGTTCACTCTCTTAACTGCCGCGCAGTGCTCTTAGCCAGGACGAGAATGGACCGCAACTTAGGTATTCGTTCCCAGTCTGGGACAGTCTATGAACAGTGATGCCGCTATCAAAACCCTTACGTGTCAGGGAGCTGCTGGACCACCGCGGCATGCACATTTTCAGCTTTAACAGACGCTCCGATAGTTCCCGAAGTGCTATGCCCACTCGGCTCACACCAGGAGTAACGAGGAGTCCCAGCTGTCCCCCATCTAACACCGAAGCCCTCAGTTTTTCAGTTTTAGCTATTCTGGTGGGTATGAAGTGACAGTCCATGCTTGCTGATTTTAACTTGCATTTCTCTGATAACTCATGAGGGTGAACATCTCATATACTCTGTGTTTCTTGGGTACAGTGTCATACCTACGTATGTGATATGTCATACTTTTCAAAATTTTTCAGTTACAGCTGACATACAATATCATGTCAGTTTCAGGTATAGAACAGTGGCCATCTTATGAAATGATCACCCTATATAATATTTATATCCATTTAAAAAAGGGTTAAGTTTGTTAACCGTGTTGTTGAATCTTGTTTTTCTGTACTACCAAATTATCGAGAAAAGTGTTTTAAAACTTTCCATTATGACAGGTTTGGCTGGTTCTCCTTTCAGTTCTGCCCATTTTTGCTTTATGTACATTGAAGCTATGTCACCAAGAATATACTTAGAAATGTGAAGCCTTCCTGGTGACTGACTACTCTGAAATTCCTTTATTTCTCACTCCACTTTTACGTCCATCTTGAGGTCAGTACCAGGCTTCTTTCGGTTAAAGTCTGCATGGTGTCTTTTTCCATCACTTTACTTTTAATCTTATGTCTTTTCATTAAAAGTGTGTTTGATGTCAGCAGCACTGAATTGGGTTTAGGTTTTTCATTTTCAATCTAATCTTGACAAACTGCTTCTAATGGAGCAGTCTATTTACAATTAATGTAAACACTGCAATTTTGGGGTTTATAGCTTTCATCTCACGATTTGTTTTCCTTTTGATCTCTTTAATGCCCTCTTTTCTCTCTCTTCTTGCTAACTTTTAAATTCAGTTTTTCCTCTCTATTAACTTGTAGTCAAGGTGGTTTCTGATGGATTTCTCCACTGTAAAGTTACTAACTTTCCTTTTGTAGTTATGAAATAGCTTGGAGGAGATACTTTGCTATTTCTCTTCAAACTTTCACCTGCTAATTTTAGCACCCATCAGTGATTTTGTCTGTGATGATAATTACTGTGGTGTTTGCCTAATGGGGGAATCTTCAATTTTTAAGAGTGAAAGGGACCCCGAGACTAAAATGTTTGAGAACCGATGCCCCGGATGTCACAGTACAACCTCGACGTACTATGGTTTTATATACCCGATGAATCTTATCACTTTGCCAACGATTCTAGACTTAGAACACTTTCAGTCCGTCCCTGCACCCGGTTATTGTCATTTCAATTGCACGTGTATTTTAGACCCCACGAGAAAGACATTATTACTGTATAATACAGCCAACATTCCTCTCCATGCCCTTCCTTTGCTCTTCGTCCCTTCCTGCATTTCTGTGTTTTCATGCAGAATCATTTTCTTTCTGCCCAAAGACTCCATTATTTCCTTCAGTGCGGGTGTGCGGGCAACAAATTCTGTTTTCTTTATCTGCAAGTGCCTGTATTGTCCTTCGTTTTAAAAAAGTGCTGCATTGTGAAATAATTTCAGACTTCCAGAAAAGGTGCAAGAATAGAACAAAGAATTCTCATATTCTTCAAATTCTCGTGTTCTTTAGATGTATCACCTTTTCTTTATTATTCCCTATCAATCTACTGATATATTTATTTTCCCTGAAGTGCCTGAGATCTAGGTTACAGACATGATGCCTCTTTCTCCCTAAATATTTCGGTATTCATTTCTTGATGTGGGGAGGGGGCAGTTCTTGCTCGTACATAATCACAGTACAAGTATCAAAATCAAGAAGTTAACATTGTTAAATTTCTATATGTAGCTCTGACTTCTCTTCTGACCTCAATTCACATTAAATCCACCTGCCTGCCTTATACCCCTGCTTGGATGTCTAACTTAGGGGTCCCCAAACCCGGGCTGTAGACCAGTACTGCACTCTCCATGGCCTGTTAGGAACCGGGCCGCACAGCAGGAGGTGAGTGGCAAGTGAGCGAGCAAAGCTTCACCTGTATTTGCAGCCGCTCCCCAGCACTAGCATCACCGCCTCAGCTCAGCCTCAGATCACTGGGCATTAGATGCTCATAGGAGCACTGGTCCCTAGTGCCAGAAAGGTTGGGGACCGCTGGCACAAATCTCAAACTTAGTATATCTAACACTGAGCTCCCAATCTTGCCCGACCAATCTGCTCCATGCATGCCTAGTTAGCAGCAAGTCCATCCCTCCAGTCTCTTTCAGACTCCAGATCCAGCGAATCAGGATATTCTGTTGGATGTTCTTTGAAACAACATTCAGGGGTCCGGAGAGTGCATCCCTCCACTTGGCTGGTCCCCCGGCTCCCACACCTGCTCTCCACTCATCTGCTATTAAGGCAGCAGCCAGGGGGATGCTACTAAAGCTCAAGTCAGATCACACCACTCCCCTGCTTAAAACCCCGATGGTCCCCACCTTACCAAAAGTAAAGGCAGAGCCCGCACATGGGTCGATACCGCCCTGCACTGCCTCACTGCCTGCCATGCTGTGAGCTCGCCTCTCACGTCGCTCCACCTCGACTACGCACTGGCCTCCTCCGCTCCTAGAACGGGCCAGGCGGGCTCCCTCCTCGGGCTTCCGCATGGGAGGTTCCCTTTTCCCAGAACTCTTTCTCCCCAGAAATCTGCCTGGCTCGCTTCCTCATTTTCTTCAAGTTTCTGCTCAAATGTCACCTCAGTGGGGCCTTTCCAGGCCATTCTACTTAAAACTGCAACCTTCCAAGAACTCTTTAGTGCCCTTACTCCACACTGCCACTGCTTACATTTTATTCCGCTTACTGCTGTCTCCCTGTCTCCCCTCCATTAGAGGGTAAGCTCCACGAAGGCAGGGATGTGGGGCTATTTTACCCACTGCTGTTATTCCCAGCACCCAGAACAGTGCTTAGGTTCTACTGGCACCTGCTAGGTGTTCAGCAAAAATGTGTAGAAAAAAATAAAACGGAAACCCAAAATGCAAAAACAGGTCAAAGTAATGCTCCTCGGGTTTTGGGAGAGCCAGCTGGAGCATGGAGAAAACCCAGAGTCCCACCTGCTTGTCCCCGCTGTGCCCTGTAACAGCTCTTTAAAATCTCCAAGGAGCCCCAGAGGTAAGGGCACATGCTGTTAGCACGTGTTCCCCCAGTCTGCTCCTCAGCCCCACACATCCTGCGCTCTCCAGGCTTCTGCCCCGATGCTCTGCCCACCGCGGCAGCTTGCCCCCAGCCACACCCAGACCCCTCAGCTGTTCTGGGGCACCCACTCCACCAGCACGCTCTCTGATCGCCCGCCAGAAGCACTTTTCTACAGTGATTGCTACCTACATAAATACTCCTCTGGTTGTCAGATTGCTTTGTAACTTTTCTTTTGTCTGTATAGTTTCCGAAAGATTAATTAATTAATTCAATTCATTCATTCATATTATGGTGACATTGGTTAACGAAATCCAGTAAGTTTCAAGTGTACAATTCGACAGTATCAAAGGATTTTAATATCACTGAACCTTATTGTCTGTCTTATTCACTGCTATATCTCCCAAACCTAAAACACTGATCAACTTGTAATGGGCGTTCACTGAATATTTGTTCATTTAATATTATTTCTGAAGTTCCATCCCATGCAATAAGGCAGGAAATAAAATTAAAATATCTAAGAACTGAAAAGTCACAAAATAATTTTTATAAACAATATCACTACATATTTGGAAAAATCAATTTAATGATAAAATTAAGGAGGTGGCTAGATATATAGAGATATATAGATATATAGATTTTTTAAAATTTAGTAGCATTCCTATCTACCAGAAATAATTTTTAAAAAAGAAATTCATAGTAACCTCAAGAAATATACATTTAGTATGTGAGAGCTATATAAAGAAAACCTCACAAAGAGAAATAAAAGGTATTGAAATAAATGGAAGATGTTCTTCAAATTAATTTGAAAGGTTTGACACAATTCCAATAAAAACCCCAATTATTTTCTCAAACGTTCCTAAAACTTATCTTGCATAAGCATATAAGAATGCACAAGTAAAAATAATAATGAATGTTTGGTAGTTCATTCTGTCCCCCCTACTAGATATTTAGATATACTTCTACGTATATTTTTTTAACCGGTTCCTCTACGGCTTCTATACATATATACATTCTTATTGGATTCAACTTTAGATTAGTATTATACCATTTTACATATTAAGAATCTTAATGTACACATATTAGATTGCCACATAATATGACAAATAAATAATTATAAGTAACGATACATTTCATTGAGAAGCAATAATTTCACTTACACCCCCTTCTGCCCTTTGTGCTATTGCTCTAATAGTCACCATATACATACATATGTGTATATAAAGCCAACAACAGCTTGTTATTATTGCTTTAGACAACTGACTTTTACAGAATTTAAGAATATTTTTAAAGTATTTTATGTTTACCCACATATTTAACATTCTTGTGCTCTTTATTCCTTTGGGGATTCAAATTTCTATCTCATATTATTTTCTCTTCAGTATGAAGATCTTCCACTGGTATTGATTACAATGCATGTCTGCTGGTGACAACCTCCCTGAGCTTTTATCTAAAACTATCTTTATTTCCTCTTCGTGTTTGAATATTTTCACTGTGTATAAAATTCTAGGCTGACAGTTCTTCCAGCATTCTGAAGATATCATCCCACTGCACTGTCTAGTGGGCCGCATGGCTGCGGACTGTAAGTCAGCCATCATTCTCATCACCGTTCCCTTTGTATCTTCAGTATCTAGCAGTTTCACTATGATATATCTAGACGTAACTTTCTTTGTATTTAATTTATCCTGCTTGGGGTTGGCCATGCTTCTTGAGTTTTGTGTGTGTGTTTGTGTGTGTGTGTGTCAATCAAAACTGGGAAACTCTCGGCGAACCTTTCATTGAACATTTTTTTCTGCCTCATTCTTCTCAACTTTTGGAACTCCAATTACCCTTATGTTAGGCAACTTGATTTTGTGTCACAGGTCATTGGGGCTCTGGCTCTACTTTTTCAATCCCCTTTTCTCCTATGTACTTTAGTTTGGATGATTTCTAACAATCTGTCTTCAAGATCACTAATCCTTTCTTCTCTTGTGTCCAATCTGGTATTAATCCCAATCCAGTGAAATTTCAGTAAAAACAGGTTTTATGTTTGTCAGTTCTAAGATTTTCACTTGGTTCCTTTTTACAACTTCCATCTCTCTATTGCAACTCTACCTTTTTACCCCTTCATCTATTCTTTTCACATGCGTCCTTTGAACATAATTTTTCATAGTAGAAGTGTTTTTTTCTCTGTTAGTCTATTTCTATTGACTGACTCCCGGCAAAAGTCACAGGTTCCTCTTTCTTCATCTTCGCCTGTCTAGTAAGTTTTGATTTTACATAAGATATTGTGGCTGATAGGCTGTAGAGGCTTTGGATTGTTTTCTCCTTCTGAAGAAGTAAGTTTTGTTCCAGTAGGCAGTTAAATTACTAGCAGATCACCTTGATCTGAGGCAGGCTCACTTAGTTTCTTCCTTCCTTCCTTTCTTTCCTTTCTTTTCCTTCCCTCCCTGCCTTTCTTTCTCTTTTTGTGCTTAGTCCTGGGAAAAATACCACAATCCTAGGAGGTAGTGTTTGCTTCTAAAGGGTGGTCCTTCTGGGGTTTCAAAGGAAAGCCCAAAGTGTTTACCAAGCCCCTCTAAGCTGGTAAGACTCAAACTCTAAATTCTGCCTTTCCTATAGCAGGTAGCTGCTAAAATCTCTGCTGGAATATGTGGCACCTGCCCTGTGCATGGGCAGTTCAGGAGTTAGCACAGAATTTGAGGGGTGTTTATATGCAGAGTCTGGGGGTACCCCCACCCCCTTCAAGGTTCTCTTCTTCCTGGAATATACATCCTCAAGTCTCAGCTACTCCCCAATTCCTCAAACCAATACGATGGCAGCTTTCTACTTGAGTTCTATTTACTAGAAGATGATGGACTGGGGAATGTCTCAAGGAAAAGGCCATATACAGCTGACTCTTACCCAGAGTAGCTCCTTCTCTCAAGAATCAAATCCACTCTGATTTCTGCTTCTGGTTGCTCTCCTGTGCCTTCAAACGATGTTTCTAAAATATTTTGTCCAGAATTTATATTTGTTATTTGTGGGAATGTTTTTCTGATACAAGTCACTCAGTCTTTAGTAAAAGCCATAACTCGGAATGTTTTTAAAAGAGAAGAATGATGAAGTGAGCCTTGTTCTTGTACATATTAAAACTGACAATAAAGATACAGCAATTGAAACACTGTGGCACTTCTGTAAGAGTGTATATGTCACGAACAAGAGTCCTTGTTATATACTGAAATTTAATAAATAAAGGAAATATAACAAACAAATGGGGGAAAATGACTTATCTATTTGAAGGACAGTTTTGGAAAAAGTGCTGTTTGAAAGGAGTTTCGCTTCATTATCACTTCATTGATTTCAGAATTAAAGAGTTAAACATTAAAACGTAAATCATAAAAACAAATAAAACGTGGGTGAATATCACTGGTTCAGTGTTTGTAGACAAACTATTGAACCCCTCTCCCTTGTTTTTTCTTCAAAAAGGAGATAACAAAAAATACCTACCTCATAGGGTTTTTGTGATTTAAATACGGCACTTAGCTTACTACCTGACACATAATCAGCCCTCAATAAATGTTAGCTGTTGCTGTTGTTGCTACTGTAATTATTATTATTTAATAATTATGGGGAAGGAATTGCTTTCATAAAAATGACAGAGAAAATATCAGAAGATTGACAGATTTGATGATGGAAAATAATCACTTTTACATATTAAAAACATAAAAGGCAAGGAACAATGGTGAAAATGTTTGCAAACACGACCAAGAATTAATATTCTTAACATGTAAAGGGCATTTAAAGATCAATAAGTAAAGCACTAATATCCCAATAGAAAATAAAAAATTAAACAAACATTTCTAAGAATAAACATTTTTAAAGTTCGACTGTGATATTAATCAAACGAATGCAAATTAAAACAATCTGAGAAAGTGGTCCTGTTGCTCTTTGGTTGGTTTAGTGACCAGACACAGTTAATGTACTGAGACAGTTAGGTACTCTCGACCCCTGGGGAAGGACCTGGTATGACTACTCGGAAAACTACCGTTTTATATCCAGAGTCTTAAGAAGCTCATACTCTGTGATTCAACACTTCCTCATTTTAGGACTCTATTTTGAGAGAATACCAGACAGTGCTATTAGCCTTTTTTTCCCCCCTAATTCCTATATATAAAAAAAATAAGAAAATAAATTAAGTACTCATTTCAAGAAGCTGAAACAACTTCAGAAAAATCTAAATGAAGTAGATGAAAAGAATTTTGTAGAAGAGTGTTTTAAATTTTCCAAGCGGCCAAATTTTTCTTGCAGGGATTCTTACTGTGAATTTTAGTTTTATTGCCTTATGGAGATTTTGATTTCTGCCTCTTGGACTATTTCTTCCTTTGTGGCCAATTTACATAACTTTTTATAAATGCACCATGAGTACTGAAAAATTGAATATTCTCTGTTTTATGTGCATAAAAGTCTATATATATTATATATCAAACAAGTTTACTGTGTTATCCAATCATTTCATTATTTATTTTTGCCTGCTGATTTATTAAATTCTGAAGTATGTTAATATCTTCAACTAAGTGGTTTTAAATTCTTGTATTTTTAATAGTCTTTGCTTTATATACTTTGACAAAACATTTGTAAGCACATAAAGTTTCATGATCATCGCCTTCTAGGTGAACTTTGTAATGGCATAAATTAACCGTTCTTTTAACATTTTCTAATCTGTCTAAAATGAACATTGCCAATTCTGTTTCTTTCAGTCTGTATTTGCGTGCTACATCTTGCCAAACTTCTATCAACTTTCCTACGTTGTTTTGTTTTAGGTATACCTCCTGTAAACAGCATAAAACTGGCCTTTGCTTTTTCTCCGGGTTGTACTGAGTCTGGGATCTTTTAATAAGGTTTTTTTTTAATTCTATAAATATTTATTGTGTTCACTATCTCTAGTTTTATAGATTTTTGTTTTCTTTCATGAGCATTGCTGACCTGATCATCTGTTCATACCTCTGAATGTGGTTTAAAAGTTCTAAATTCTATTCCTTCTAGTCTAATGAGGATGAGGCCTAATTTTTTTAATTGAGAGATAATATAGTCTTCAGTATACTGTTTGAAGAATTTGTACGTATGCATACTCTGCGCAACCACCACTCAGACCGAGATGCAGAACGCAGCCCAGGACTCAGTAAGGCGGCCCTTCCCATCTACGCCCTCCTCCAGGTAACCACTGCGACTCTGATCAGCAGTACTAGTTTTACCTGTTCTTGAACTTTATCTAAACGTATGTATTCTTTTATATTTGGCTTCTTTGACAGAATTCTTTAAGATTCATCCATGAGGCTGCATAGACCAGTCATTTACCACTTTTTTCTTTCCATGTAATACTCCATTGTGTGTCTACACCACGAAGTACTCATTCTTCTGTTGATGGACATTCTCCCCAGGTTTTCCCCACTTTAAATAAAACTGCTACAGACATTCTTGTACATATCTTTTCATTTCCTTTGGGTCTACACCTAGTAATGGGATTGCTGGGTGTCAAAACAAGCATGTATTTAACTTCAGTAGAAAATGCCAAACAGTTTTTCCAAAGTGGCTGCACTCCCATGAGCAATGTATGAGGGTTACAGCTGTTCCACATTTATGCCAACACTTGGTATTCTGGGCCTTTACTTTTAGCCATTCTGGTGGGTATTCAATGGTGACCTGCTGTGGTTCTGAGCAATATCACCCTGAGGAGCAAGGATGTTGGGCATGTTTTTACGTGCTCATTAACCACTTGGAAATGTTCCATAATAAAATATCTGTTCAATCCTACGTGCGCTTTTTAAAATTAGGTTATTTGGCTTTTTCTTATTGTTTGTAGGAGTTCTTTATATATTCTAGACACGAGACCTCTGTCAGATACATATATTTTCTGCCATTGTATGGCTTGTCCTTTCGCTTTCTTACTATTAGCTTTTCATGAACAGAAGTTTTCGGTCTTGATGCAGCTTTTTATTTTCCTTTTATGGCGGTGGGTTTTATGTTCAAACTAAGACATATTTTCCTACCCCAAGGTCATGAAGATATTATACTGTTTTTCTAGAAGCTTTATAGATTTATCTTTCTTGTTTATGTATGTCATGAGCTAAGGGTCAAAGCTGATTTTTTTCACGAGTATTTGATTACCCCAGTACTATTTTTCAGAGCAGTGGCACATTCTGTTAATTTATATATTTATCAACATATAATCATAGAGAGCCTGCTGAGGTAGGCATTGTGCTGGAGTCAGAGGTAAATCAAAGAATAAGAAAGTCTTCATTTTTGCCTTCGTGGAATCTGAGTAGTGTCAACAAGTTGGGTCTGTCAGCCCTTAATTTCAGAAAATTCTTGATCTGAGAAAACAGCTGAATAAAAAAATCTCTTTAACTTACGTCCAGTATCTAGCCACCTGACTGCACAAAATTTACTGAAAACTCCATGTTCTGCTTCGATTTTTCCAAATAGCCCACAGATTGATGGTGGTTGAAAGAAGGAGCATGAAGAAACTCACTCCTTTTGATAGTTTTCTGATTATGAAAGCAATATTCAAAAATTGCAAACAACTGTTTTAACAGAGAAAAGCTGAAAGGAGCCAGATGAGAAAAATCACTTATAAGCCCAACGTCCAGAAGCAAATACTGTTAACATCTTGAACATCAACTAGAATCAAACCTTAGCCGGAGACTAAAGCTGCGTATACAGTGAAAGTTTTGTAGAGTCAAAATTGCTCTTGAAATTTTCTTTTGGGGAGACTTCCAGCTGGACATGGCAGCCTGAACACATAGCTCTGATTCTGATTTTAACTCACCCTACGTTAACCTGATAAAAAGGATTCATGCCCAGAGACCTTCTAATCAGTTTTTTAGGGCCTTTCTCTCAAATAATAAACAGCCAGGGATCACCAGATGTTTGAGGAAAATCTCAAAAATGAAAATCTCAAAAAAACTCAAAAAAGAAGAGGTAAAATTATTATTCCCTGATAGTACCTGGAAAACTAATATGAATTAACTGATAAAGAAATTATTATAAGCAATATAAGTATTTAGCCAGGTGTCTACATTCAAAATTAGTATATAAAATCACGCTTAAATTGAAAAACTGGATGGAAGACATAAGAACACATACCATTCAATATAGCAACAAAAGACAAAATATCAACACAAAAATTTTAAAATAAATGGGCAAAATCTATATACAAATACTAAGGGACACTAAAGAAAACAAATAAATAGAAAGGATTACCTTATTCTCATATAGTTAGTATCAATATCATAAAGATGTCATCGGTCTTAATCTATAGATTTAAAATGATTTCAATTTTTAGAATACCAACAGCATCTTTTTCTTTTCTAACTGAGCACGCTAACTTTGAAAATTATACAGAAAGTAATAAACAAAAAAAGCCAAGAAGATTCTGAAAATTGAAAAAAAAAACAGTGAGAGAAGATGAACTCTAATAGACAATAAAACATGTGATAAGATAGTGTTGATACTAGCGCACAGAGACAGACGAATCAAAGCAGATCCAAAGGAATCAAATGGAAACTCTATAATTGCAAAATGTTCTAATTGAAATTAAGAACTCAATAGTTTAAAAGCAAACTGGACGCAGCAGAAGAGAGTATTAGTAATTGGACATAGCAGAAGAGAGTATTAGTAAACCAGAAGATAAGTCCGTAAAAGAAAGAGGAGGAAAAGGATGCACAATCAGGGTAGAGCATAAAAGACACTTGGGAGATGGAAAAATGCTCTAACATAATTATAACTGGGGCCCAAGAAAGAGAAGCGAACGAGAGCAAGAGAGAAACGATACTTAAAGATATAATGGTCAATAATTTTATAAAACTAACAAAAGGCAATTAAGCCATATCATAAAAGGCTCTACAAAACTCAAGCAGGATAACTACAAAGAAAATCACCTAAAGAAAATCAGAGCAAAACTGCTTTTAAAAAAACTGGGAAAAAAATCTTAAAAGCAGCCAGCAAAGAAAAAGATGCCATTACCATCAAAGGAGTAGTAACAGGACTGACAAATGACAATGGAAGTCAGAAAATAATGAAATAACATCTTTAAATTACTCGAAGAAAATAACTGCCAATCTAGAATTCAATACCAGCAGGAATATAGTCATGCGTCACTTAATGATGAGGGATATCTTGTGAGAAATGTGTCATTAGGCGATTTTGACATTGCGTGAACATCACAGAGCGCACTTAACACAAACCTAGACGGTATAACCTGCTACACATCTAGGCCACAGGGTGTATAGCCCATTGCTCCTGGGCTACAAGCCTGTAGAGCATGTTACTGTACTAAATGCTGTAGGCAACTGTAACACAATGGTAAGTATCTGTGTATCTAAACATATCTAAACATAAAAGGGAGCAGTAAAAATGTTCTAAAGATTAAAAATGGCACACCTGTACAGGGCACTCACCATGAACGCAGCTTGCAGGACTGCTCTGGGTGAGTCAGTGGACGTGAAGGCCTGGGACGTCACCATACGCTGACGAAGTTTATAAACACTGTACACTTAGGCTAAACTAAATTTATTTTAAAATATTTTTCTTTCTTCAATAACAAATTAACTTTAGCTTACTGTAATGTTTTTACTTTATAAACTTTCTAAATTTTTTAAACTTTTGACTCTTTTGTAGTAACACTTAGTCTAAAACACGAACACTTTGTACAGCTTACAAAAATATCTTCTTTCTTTATATCCTTATTCATAAGCTGCTTCTTATTTAAAATTAAAAATTTTTTTTTTATCTTTTTAAACTTTTTTGTTAAAAACAAAAACATACACATTAGCCTAGGCCCGCACAGGGTCAGGA
The DNA here is from genome assembly GCF_000151845.1 of Pteropus vampyrus. Lineage (NCBI taxonomy): Eukaryota > Metazoa > Chordata > Mammalia > Chiroptera > Pteropodidae > Pteropus > Pteropus vampyrus. The sequence goes on from NW_011888867.1 coordinate 4,923,034, forward strand.
TCATCAGTGCCACTGTCTCCCGCCTCCACATCTTACCCCACTGGAAGGTCTTCAGGGGCAATGACACACATGGAGCTGCCACCTTCTATGATAACAATGCCTTCTTCTGGAATTCCTTCCTAAAGGACCTGCCTGAAGTGCTTCCTGAGAAGATGTCACTCTTCCAAAATATGTTCCTGGTGGTTTGCTTGCTTTCTTTTCCTTTTTCCATCACAGATTTGCTTGTACGCAGATCACGCACCATGAACATCCCTCACTATTAATGAAAACCTTTCGGTGCTGAGGTCCATGTTTGCAAACTTTTTAAGAAGCTTCTTGAGGTCTGCAAAAGCTTCTGCTAAGACCTTCGCTGTGAATTTTCTTAGGGGTTCTCCTCCTTTCTCTTTTCCTGCAGTTTCCTTTTCTCCTGCCTCTTCATCAGCTATGCGTTTCTGTTCTAGTTCCAACAGCTCATCAGTTAATTATTCCTCAGGAACCAGCCCTAGGAGCTCCTCAGTGTCACTGCCATCCACACCCGGGTTAGTTGCTTGCCATCTCAACCACATCCTTGTTAGTTCTGCAGCCTCTTCAGCCTTGGCAAATCCTTTGAAGTCCTGGGCTAAGACATCACTAAACGATAGGAATTTTTCAGCTCTATTATAATCTCATGGGACCACAACACACGTGTGGTCTGAAACGTCACTATGCAGCACAATAACTATATTTCGAAAGTGGAAGGATTAGAAAATCTCCATTCAGCAACCCTCATAATAACTGATAGGAGTCATGAATGGATGCTAAAAATGGTGGGTAAAAGTTGATGAAAAATAGGATAATTACACAGTCTCAAAGTATCTCCTCAAAAGACATTAATTACAAAGGGGAAAATATAACTTTATAAAGAAACAAGGGCAATACCACCTCAACCAACAGACCAAAGTGAAATCACCGCCAGTGGAACAAATCAATGTCATATGCCTCCTGATATGATGCACTAAGACACAAAATCGCTTCTGAGGTATTCCTATCAAAAGTGCAAGAACTCAATCTAGTCATGAGGAAAAAACAGACAAATCCAAATTCACATACAGGGTACAAAACTGGCCTACATCCTACAAAAATGTCAAGGTCACAAAAGACAAAGAAAGCCTGAGGAACACTGTTTCAAATTAAAGGAGGCTAAGCGATTCACAAGCAATTCATGATCGTGGACTGAATTGTGAACTAGAAAATATATATATATATATATATTTTGCTATAAAGGATGTTATTAGGACAACTGACTAAATCTGAACAAGGTCTGTAGATTACATAACAGGATGTTATCAAATTATTTTCCTGACGTATGTACACACACACGTGTATACATGTATGTATAAGGAGGGAGAGAGAAGGCGAGAGGTGGGGGGAGTGAGAAAAAAGGGGGTAGGGCGGGAGGAGGAAGTGGGGTGAAAGAATAAATCTGATAAACTAAAGGTTAGCAATTCAGGAATCTGGGTGGAAGGTATATGAGAACTCTCTGGACTACTCTTGCAATTTATTTTAAAATATTAAGTATTAAAAGAATCATTTCAAAATTTAAAAAGCCTTTTTAAAAACGAAGAGAAATGAAGTCATTTCCCGACAAATAAAATCAGAAGATTCATCACCAGCAGACCTGACTAAATGAAATACTGACGGGGTTTGTCAGACAGAAGGAATGTGATCCCAGACAGAAGCACAAACATGCAGGAGGGTATAGGAACGAAGGAAAGAATACAAATAAATACTGACTGTGTAAAATAATAACATCTTGTAGGGTCTGAAATCTACGCAGCACTAAACTGGAAAGAAAAAAAAAAATTCCTCAATAACACAAAAGGCAGGAAGAGGGAGAATGGAACGGAAGTGTTTCCAACTATTTTGGTTTCTACCCCTCTTCACGTTCTTAGAAAATATTAAAAATCTCAAACAACTTTTGTTAATGAGGATCACACATATTGATACTTGTCACATTAAAAATCGGAACTGAGAAATTTAAAAATATTAATTCATTAAAAAAGGATAATAAACTTATGTTAATATGAATAACATTTTTATTTAAAAATCAAGTTTCCAATAACAAAAAATAATAAAAAGAGTAGCACAATTTAACTTTTCTGCAAATCTCTTTTATGTCTGTTAACAGAAGACAATGGGACTCTTATATCTGCTCTGCATTTCATCTATTGTGATAAGTTGGTTTCGTTAAAGCAAATGAGGAAAATACAGCCTAGCACAAATATATAGTGGAAAAAGGAAGAAGTCTTTTGATGGCTTTCTTGGACAGTTGTGGGTATTCCTCCGTGATATTACCCCCAAACCAGACAAGTGGTAGTTTCTTAAGGATTAGTTGCAATGTGGTATCTGAAACCATATCAATAAGCTCTCATATCTTGTTCCATTAAAATCCATTGGTCTATCTTCCACTTTGAATGGATATTTTTCTCAAGTGTAATTTGGAAAAATCAGTGAACCAATGAAATATTGGTTCACTACGGTACGCAGAGCTTCCAAATGTTGATCTACTTCTTACACGATATAAAAAAGCACATTCGTTAATATCACCATGACCTCATCAGAATTTTTTTAAGTATCAGGAAACTGTGTACCTCATGGTGGTAGAAACACGTTTTAAAAATTCTAATTTCATTAGAAAGCTTTAGTTTTATTAATGACAACAAATACTGTCAGTATGTTTTCCTCAAAACTACAAGCTCACTTTGTTTGTTTTTGAGAAAACATCTTCCAAATACTAAAGTCTGACTTATCACAGTTTCTGTCATTCAGTTGAGTAAAACTGATATCCAAGAAAAAAGCAGCTAGTTCAGCTCATAACTCAAATGATCATACAAGTAAGTGCCTCTCGGACAACACTGTCCTTCGGTGGGCAGCACTCACGCACGTTTCCTATCGTGTCATACAGAATATTACAAAGATGCACACCCAAGCGGCGAGACAGAATGAAATTAATCATTTTTACTCTTTCATCAAGGACGCTCTTAAGTGAAACAGGCTTTTTCTAAAACTGCAAGTACACACCAGTAAAAAGAGTGAGAAGGCAGCAGCGCACACGCCAACGCAGTGGAAAAGGCAAATAACGCCTTACTACTGGCTGTGGGAACCGTTCTGATCAAGAGGGTTTTGGGGAGCCCCCAGTGCTCTGCAGACTACACTTTAAGAACTACTGATCTAATCTTAGGACAAAAAGAACTGCGAAGAAACCTTAAGCTTTACCAAAAAAATGTTGATAATTTGCTTTGGAATTTAAAAACCATTTTATATTATGGGACACAAGAAAGGACAATCTATCAAACTTGTTAAGAACCCAGTTTTTCAACTGTAAGAAAAAAGAAATATAAATATACAATAAGAGAGGTAAGGAAAATTCTGTCATGTTAAGTTTGGATTGTATGCATATGTATACACACATAACATAAGAATAAATACAAACAAAACTGTGTGTGTGTGTGTTGTGTGGGGTGTGTGTGTGTGTGTGTGTGTGTGTGTGTGTGTGTGGAAGGGGGTTCTATGCACTAAAGAAGACGAGGAAGCAAGGACAGCTCAAGAGCAACACACTAGTGTCCAGATCCTGGCTTCTAAGTATCATTCTCACTGAAAGAAACCTTGAGGAAACGTCTGATTTCAGGCTTGGGGCACAGACAGCACAGGGTATACCTGACACACTAATCTGCAAAAAAGCAAAGGACCCAGGAGCCAACCTGAACGGGCGCCCACCAACCAGACTCGGAACAATGTGAGCATTAAAAAGAAATATGATAATAACGGATTATAACACTCTGAACTAAGTATACAATAATACTTGATAGAAAATGAGAGCAAGAGAGAGAGAGCTAGGAGAGAGGAGAACAGCTCTTCTTTACAGAAGAATACGAGGTAATAAATTTATAAGAAATAACAAAATTAGAAAATCACAGATTTTAAAATCCCAAAGAAATAGCTGATTCAAACGAGGAACTTCGATGGATGCTAAAACCACAGAATGAAAGGTTGTTGAGCAACAAGATAACATGATCTCAAAGAAGCCCTTCTCAGATTACCTATTAATTACAAAGAGGAAAATACACCTTTGACAATGGAGAGAGCTGGCAGTCACCTCATTAACCAAATGACGACGCAGCCTCACCAATGGGAAGACTGGCATCGCTGCCCTCTGTGTGATGTAATAACATGCACATAATATTGCTTATGAAGCATTCTTGCCCAAAATGTTTACGCTTATTCTTATCAAGAGGAAACAATGAGACAATCCAAAATGTGTGACAGTCTATAAAACTGACCTGACCCCTTCGAAGAAGTCGAAATGACAAGTAAAGCAAGAAGAGGCAAGAGGACAGTTCTCGATAAGAATATGCAGCAGTGAAATGCCCTGCATGAGCCCTGATCATAGGCTATGAAAGAAATTTGGGGGCAGTTTTGGGGGGCAATGTTAACTTTCTTAGGTGTGATCATTGATGTGGTTATGTACGAGAATGTCTTATTTTAGGAGCTAGCTATATGCTGAAGTAATTAGGGTTGAAGTGTGATATTTGCAACTCACTTTTAAAGTCAGAAAAGTGTGTGTGCATGCACGTGTGTGTGTAGAAAGAGAGTGAGAAACAGATAAATGTGGCAAAATGTTAATTAACTAAGAAACTGAATAAAAGGTATCTGGGTGTTCACTGAACCATCCAATTTTTCTATAAATTTGAAACTGTCCAAAATTTAAAAATGGAGAAAAGAGTCTAAGCAGACAGGATTTAATCCTGTAAGAAATGAAGAGCTGTCCAAAGTCTCTATGAAGGGAAGAGACAGGCAAAAGCAGTTTGAATCTTAGCACCTGGTGGCAATGCACAGAGGGAACCGGAAGTAGTGACTGGACACGGTGCCCTACCCGAATCTACAGCCCCGAGTTAATAAAATGACCCCACTGTTCCATCCATTCCCATCATCTGTCTCAGGGTGAGGGTCAGAGCAGCCTGATGACACAGAAGCTGCCACCAGTATACTTGTCCTCGAGACGGGAAAGGTCTCTATTTCTACATGATAGTCACTTTCAATGTCCCACAGTGTTCATGTTTTATGTACTCCTTCAGCCCAAAACTCGCCCTTTTCAGCTCGGATTCTGCTGTGTGTAAGAAGGCCTACAGTGGTGCTGGCAAGCTGCAGCAGCTTCGATTACTGACCACCAGCCCCTCACATAGCCCTCCAAGGCAGTGGCTTTGTCTCACACAGGGTGCAAAAATTATGATCTTGTCATCGATCTATTGGCCAAGTGACTTTGGAAGTCACGTCCACTGTCTTTCAGTTTTTCCATCAAGAAAAAAAGAAAGAAGGCAGATTTTCTCTTCTAATACAAACAAGGCTGTTATGAGCATGTCAAACAATTTTGGCCAAAAGTGAAAAATAGAGTGCCTTGGAGAGCAAGCATCTAGGGATCATTATGATTATTTCTTTCATATTCCTATGCCCTTCATTTCTAAATTAATGCTTTGAAGAGAAGGAGGTAGTGAGATCATAACCATTTACTTCCTTGAGCACTCGTATTTAATTAATCCTCTTCTGGAAGGCCCGGCCAAAATAATAATAAAGCCATGTAACACTGGAAAGGGAAAATATTATTTTTACATGATATGCTAATGAGAAAACCTAAGAGAACCAATACGAACAATTAGGACTATTAAAAAGAATATTATAATTTAAACACACAGAAATTGACAGCTTTCCTAAATATTAGCAAAGATCAATTAGAAAATATACGGAAAATAAAGGCCCTATAGCAACAAATAAATTAAAAATACTTAGAACTTAAAAAAATGGGTAGGAACTACAGGACACCACCTTCATGGATGCAAAGCCAGCATATTGCAGAGAGGCCAATTCCTCCCAAAGTAATTTCTATGTTGAATGTAATAATCAAAATTCCAAAAGGTGGGGTGGGATCAAGAGGAAGAGATGTGATAAAGTGATTCTAAAATAAGTTTAGAAGTGCACGAGGGCCAGAAGAGCCAGGAATATGCTAAAAAGGAAAAAAGAAAGAGTATAACTTACATTAACAGAAAAAATATGTAACAAATCTACAATAATAGACTTTGCAGTATAACCATACCAACCAATACGTGTATCAAGAATGAGAACAGAATATCCCAGATTCCAAATCAGTGTAGTGAAAAATTTCATATATGATAGAAGCGACATGAAATGACTGGGAAAAGAAAGAAATTGCTCGATAAATGGTGCTAGGACAATCAGGCTGGTCACTAGGAAGAAATTTAGCTATAATGCCCCGTTGCTCTATTAATGAAACAATAGAGCAACGGGGCATTATAGCTAAATTTGCCCTGAACCATCCAATTGGTTCAGTGTGATAACTATCCCCGAAAGAAAACTAAAACCAGAAGTAAAAAGCAGATGAATACTTCTACGCTCTTGAGGTTGGGGGGTTTCTACACGTCACCAAAAGAAGAAACTATAAAAGATGGCAGACTTGCCTACGTGGAGTTTAAACTTGTGACCAAGAGCGCTGACCCCCTGCTGCTGAGACTGGCAGCTGCGGAACCTGTGTAAAGAGCAGGTGAGCAAAGCACAGTCAAATAAAAACGAGCCCATTTTCTTAACCCAGGGTTCCAACTCTAAGGTTTCTGCCCTAACGAGGTAATCAGAAAACTAAGAAAATACCTATTTCTCAAGGATATGAAAGAAGAGTTATAATAGTGAAAAATGTAAATAATTTAGATGTCCATCAAGGGGACTGGTTAAAATAAATTAGGGTATATACTCTCAGCAGACCACCAGGAGTAATTAAAATTGATGATCGAGACCTGCATTTCTGGACATGAACTATGTCCAAGATGCAGCACCATGTGGTGGTGGTTGGTGGCGGGGGCAGGGGAGGGGGAGGGGGCGGGTGATGAGAGGAGAGGCAGACCCCAGGGTGATTTTCTAAGTGACTTCAAGGCAGGACCCAACAGTTCCAACAGCAGCCAGAAGGCAGACAGCTCTGACCTCAGGTCTGTGCCCTCACCCCATGGCGCCAAGTCACAGACTCTTCCAGATACCTCAGTCTCTCAGACTATCGAATGGGGATAAAAAACACCAGTGCCACCATCACCCGCTCCGCGGTCCCCACGCTGCTCTGAGGATTAATTAGCTGGTATTTGTGAAGTGTGTTGCTGTGCTGAGTTACTATAGAAAATTTTCCATCAGGCTCATCAGCTCTTAAAGGTTCTTAAGCAAAACTAAAGACGTTTGGATGAAATACCCCAAAGACAAGCAAGCCTGATAATAATGAAGCAGGAGAAGAAACGCCGGCAGCCTTCTCCCCTCACCCCCACATCGGGAGGTGCGGCAGAGCCCCGGTTTCATCAGCGCTCCCCCAGGATGAGGTCAGCGAACACCCACTGCTCTGGCCTCCGCGGGGACAATTATCACACTGTAACCAGCGTCCCCAGGGCTCCCTATTAGTATAATAGAAGCCCTTCATGCTCACGTAGAGACCGACAGAGACTGAGCCTAAAAGGAACACACGTCACTGAAGAGCCCATCCCCTAATGAGGGGCACGGGGACAGATGTGCACAGCTCCCCTCTGCCACGTGTCGGCCTATCCTGTGGAATTTTGATGGCGGCTGCCAAGCTCTGGGAGTACCTAGGGAGAAACGGAGCACCTTCCAGAGGGGCAAAGCATTAACGACACACAAACGGTAGCCAGCGGGGAGAAAGACAAAGGTGCCATGAAAGGGGCAGACAGGACACACTGCTAATCCCGTCATTCCCACAAATCCCAGCCCTGCAGCATGGCACAGATGAACCCTGCCAACAGCACTGGGCACTGCCAGAGGACGCCTGCATGGAGAAGGCTGCCTCTAAGCTGTCCCTTCCGCACAGTGCTCTGTGGCATGGCCACCTGGTTCGTGAGTGCCAGCCCAGTTAGCTGGAATGCTCTGACCTAGAGTCAGTGCCATGCACATGTTCCAAAATTATTCTGCTTTCTTCCCCTAATTCCTGCATCTCTGTCTTCGTCTCTCTCATCCGGTCTCTCGAATCTATTCCTGTGTGTCCCAGGGGCCAGAATGAAGCAAGTTCCACTGTTATGATGCAACACCTGGCCACAGGTGAGGCCCAGACTCTTCTGAAAACCTAATGAACGAGCAACAGCAGCTTGTGTTCTTCATGACAGCACACAGGTGCTAATAAATATCGACCTCCGGGGGATTCTCGGTAAACACAGGCTCCGCACACAGAGGCGCGCACACACGCGCGTGCGCGTGCGCACACCCTCTCACACCTCGCCGGCTCTGCTCGTGCACCTCCAAAACAAATTATTTAACTATTCTCCTCCCCGAGGATTAGAGTCCAGTTTCGAGTACACAGCTCCTTGGCTTGTCTCTCACACGCAGAACATTCTGCCAGGTTAATCGCTGCCATTTAACTGCTGCAATGAGAGGCGCTTTTTTGGGGTTTCCTTTGCAGGGAGGCCCTGAAACCCATGATTTTCCCCTCTTGTTTTTTTAACATGTTTTTCTCCATGACTTTCCTTGTCTTTTCCCCACTATGTACGAAGGAAAACATGAAAGAGAAAAGAGCTCTTTAGGTCAACGTCTTAAAGAATTAGTTAGCAGAGTGAGAGCATAACAACACCCAACATCCATACCATTCATTAGAAAATTTTTAATATTTAAAATTTGTAATAAAAAAAGCAGAAGAAAGAGTTGAAAGCGACCAAAGAGGACCACAATGGTGACCGCTTCTGGGACGGAACTGGCCAGTGAGAGACTGCGTGGGTGCACTAGGCGGACCTGGTGTGAGTTCCTGGTGGGGAGTGATCCCGTCCTGAAGGCAGTCTTGGTAAGGAGACGGGAGGGATCAATCCCAGAGATGTCCAGCATATACTTTAGAGCAGGGGTCCCTAACTCCCGGCCGTGGACCGGTACTGGTCCATGGCCTGTCGGGAACAGGGCTGCACAGGAGGTGAGCGGTGGGCCAGTGATCAAAGCTTCATTCTGTATCTGCAGCCACTCCCCAGCACTAGCATCACCACCTAAGCTCCACCTAGGATCATCAGGCATTAGATTCTCATAGGAGCACTGGTCCCTGGTGCCAAAAAGGTTGGGGACCGCCGCTTTAAAGCCGCCCCAAGTCAAGCAAGGAGGCTGTTTTCCATGGAAAGGCAGAATGGACAAAAGTCAACTGAGCGAGATGCCTACGGAGAAGAAACGTGCTTTCAGACATACTTTTTAAGTATTCACCCTCTATGCTTTTCAAAACTGCAGTTCATAATTCACTGCCCAAACAAGTCCACTCTGCTGGGACAGCTGCATGGGCAGTCCGAGGCCAAAGCCGTTTAAAAGGCGGATCCACCACAGCTGCAGTGCCTGCGGGCCCTCGGGTAGAGCTGGGCCAGTGCAAGAGGAGGTCCTCGAAAAAGTGACATACTTGTCCCCATCTCTCCCACAGGAGACCTGGAAATCAGTATCCCGACGGTCACCCTGGGGTCTCCAGGAAGTCACTTATTACCAACCAGGTCTTTATACCCCCACTCCCGTTGGAGCTTCTGACCCTCAGGCTTTCTGCCTTAGCTCCATGACAGTGACAGTTTTTACCCCTCAGACTCATCAATTTGTAAGAAAAGGCCGAGAAGGCCATCTGCTGCCGGCAAACCAAGGCGCACGCAGGGTCAGGTCGCTGTAACCACCGCGTCAGGCCCTGAGACCCGTGGAGGCCACGGCAGCAAAGCCGACCGGCTGTCCGGAGAACAGCAGTGGAAACACATACAAACATGACACAGACAGACACACTCGGGGAAGAGCAAATAAGGGGCAGAAGATGGGGAGCACTTTCGGGAAGACGAGTTTTCAGTGGCAGGAGGGAGTGCAGGCCACTGCGATCATGGTCCAATTCGGTGGGACTCGCTTGGCAGGAGAGGCTGGCTTCGTCAGGCGGCAGTGACAGGCTTCTCACTGAGAAGCCATTTCCAGATAAAATAACACTTGCTTCACAAATGCCATCTTCTCTTTTTTCAGAGGGCCTCAGATTTCAGTGAAACCACTTAACAGTGTCTGTGTGAAGAGTGTGAGCCTAACAGTCACCCTGCGCGAGCGGCTCCGAAAGCCAGGAGCGCAGCACAGCCTGGCCGTGGTGCATGTGACGGCGCGATCACCAGCCATGCTGCCGGGGTCTCCACGGCGTCCCTCCCAGGCCTTCCCTTCCCCTCACGCTGTCTCCGACTCCTGGCCCAGCACGCTTCCCACTCTTGTCTGTCCTCCACACCGGCTCCCCGAGCCCAGACTCCTCCCTCTTGCTACTCCCCGCATCCTTTCAGCCGCCAATTCCCACACGCTGCACTCCCTCGCGCTCCCTAATGCATCCTCTCCAGCCCCACGGCTGCCCTTGCTCCCCTATCATTTCTCACCCGAATTACTGCAGAGCGCTCCTCGCTGCCCACCCCACCTTCGGAGAGAGGCTTCTGAAACACAAATAGGATCCATTACTATCCTACATAAAACTCTTCAATGGCTTCCCCACTGTCCACGAGATAAAACCCAAACCCTGGAGTGAGCACACATTAGGCTGACCCCCGCCCACCTCTCCAACTCGTCAGCCTGAATCTCCGGCCCGTTGCTGGCCTTGCAGACTATGTTCCCATCCCATCCCTGCATGGAATAAAGTCACCACTGCTCCCCGAGCCCTAAATACAACTAATCCTCTCGGGGGACTCCTAGAAAGGGACCCTATGCAGACTCCTTTTTAATCCTTCCCTGCTAGTCCTCATCACCCACCACAGAACTAATCATTCCCTCCTCTGGGCCTCTGTGTGAATACCTATTACAGCACCTGCAATATTTTACCACCCCTACTACACCTGCTTACTAGACTACCAATATTAAATCTTATTTGTGTACGTTCAGTGCTTTGCACAAATGTTGGGACATGAAGGAAATGTACGATTAATAAATGCTTAGTGACTAGATGGAAGGATGGGTGATTTTCGCACTGTATCGTATTGCCTCTGTGTGCAGAACTGTCTCGGAACGAGCAATTTATACAAACACATACACAGATATATAGATAACAGATATATGAAAAAGAGTGACAAAGTTGGAGCAAATGACTCTAAAAATCAAATTTAAAAATTTTTATGTTTCATTCAGTTGTAATATGCATTACAACTTCCTGACCTGTTTTTTTGTTAGACTAACATTCAAATTATATTTTGCATCCCTGATCCCACAGGGGTTGGAAAGGGAACAGAGCTATAGAGAATTAAAAAAAACCTGGTTTAAGATTAAACTTTTGTGACGAATAGTCACAAGGGAATAGCTGAGAACTAACTGTCCTCTTGGCTGACCATGAAATCCTTTTCAACAAATACCTACCATTTCCTCAAAACAAACAGAGTAATTACGGTAAGGCCATGTGAGCATTCAGCAGCATACACGATGTCCATTAACTGCCCCGGACACCTCACAATAATCTAAAGGCGAAGTCAGCGTCGCTGGGGCAAAGCTCCAGCGAGTGAGGACATCCGTGCTGACGGAGGCGCGCTCTGCACGCGGGGTCCGGTTCCTCAGAGTGGATCTTAAAGGTGAGGCACGGCAGCTCCGGAGAAAGCCGATTTGATTTAACATCATAAAAAGGGACATTTCCACGTGGACAGCAAGGACATGAATATCATGTGTGTATGGCAGAATTATAAACGCATTTTTGGCGAAATTCAATAAAGCTGATTCTACTGCATAAGGTCAGCAATTTACTATAAAAAATGATATGATTGCAATTTTTAATATAACCCATGTATTTGCTGCAAGATGCTCTAGAAGATTGTGTAATGTAACCATTCGACCTCTCCACTAGAGCAGAGATCACCCTATCCACCCTTTACTGTCCTGATAAAACCCTCCGCACAGACGACACAGTCACTGGCATTTACTGACAGAGCCACCTCTTCAAGCCCTAGCCTTCTCCGTCGCCCTGGGTTAGAACCCTCATGCAAGGCAGCAAGAAAGTCTCCAGAACCAAATCACACTGCAATCACATTCACCTTCCATTCCTGATAACAGAAATGTATATGGAAAGGTGTAGATGAAATAAATAACCTCGAAATCAAATTCCGTTCCTGCTCAGTCTCTGAGCGGCTGTCCCTCTGCCCAAGCTCTTGTTCTTCCGATTCCGGTCTCAGCAGCCCTTCTGCTGCGAACTTCCCCACCTCCTGCCCCCCATCCTCCTGCCCCCTTTCCCTCCCAATGCTCTCCACCGCGGCACTGTGCTGAACTGTAACAATTTTGCACATTTCACATTTCTGAGGGAGTCTGTGTCCCCCAAAACAGTTTTATTTACCATTATATTCTCAGTCCTGGGGCCAGCACAGTGCCTTGTAAAAAACATGCACTCAATAAATACTTGATGACTAGTAAAAGTCTTTCAAACTCAAGTATTAAGGCTTTTCAAACAACAGTGCTATTTCCTGTTTTTTTTCTAATTTAGTACTTAGTCTCCTCTTTTCAGGACTGCTCAAAGGAGAGTCTTTGGAAAAAAAAAAGTAAGTAAATATCAGAAATGGACTCAAAAGAGGTCATTCTGAAGTTCCATATTTATTCTCTTTCAATTATGGTCTATACAAATTAGCTCCATTTGTAAGTTAAACTGATTTTTCCAACTGCCACTTCTTCAAACTCAACCTGTGTTCTTTGGGCCAAGACCCTAAATTCTGCAATTAGAATAATTTAATTGATAATTCTGTTTTTGACACACAAAGCAGGAGAGGAGAGGACATAGCTTTGTTCTTCATCTTCACAGGTTTATCACTGTCGGTGGTAAAATATTTTCCTTGTTGGTTAAGAGTAAAGATATAACTTGAAGCCAAAAACAGTAGAAGAAAGTCCCATTCCTATGCACTTTAGGCTTCACTGAAAAGATGACATTTATGTGGTTGTGATATTTAATTTATCACAGAGGGTCATGATTTTTTTCCCTTGAAATGCCACGATAAGGTAAACTTCAACTTTATGAATGAAAGCCTTTGCAATCACTGAAACTGAAAATCTACACGAAATTCAAAGACCACTATATTACTTACTAAAGACAATCTACTCAACAATCTAATTACCTAAAGTTTACTTTAAAGGGCTTTAAAACTAAAAAGAATTAACAGTAAGAGACTAAAGCATTCCCAAGTCTTCTATCTGATGAAAGGTGTGAGATCTGAGATTAGCTCCCGCCAGAATGTTTTAGAAAGCAAACACAGGTCTGTTTGAAGTTGGAAGGGAAAATTAGTAGATTTGTTCGTTCTCGGCACCATTTAGATATAAGCCTGCATACCCTACCTATTCTATTTACTGAGGACATTTAGTGAGTTACCTCTACTCACCTCAAAAATGGAAAGATAAAGCTGACTGACCCACAAGCAATCCTACAGTGAAAAGTAAAAGCACACTAACTTACGCTTTACAAATACAGATATTCTAACACACGCAGCAGCAGCAGCAGCAGCAGACAGATTCATTTTTATAAGGCATAGGCTCAAAAATGTTAACATGACAATGGATTGATAAATGAATACTATCCAAGTTATTTTAAAATCTTCCTAATTATAGTCCAATCACCATAAAATATTTTTCAGCAGGGACTGCCTTATGTAGTGCCTTATGCTGAGTTTCAGAAGTCCCTAGTTCCACATTTTCTAACAGTTCCAATAAACCCACATGTCATGTAGTCCATTTGGTGAAAACTCCTTTGCCTGCCCTTAGCAAATAAATCTCATTAGAACTCCCATTCCTAAGTGAGGCCAGAAAGGAGTGACAAGGATTCTTAAAATCATCACAGAAAGCCAATGGTGATACAGAATATATCGATATTTATATCTTGGACAAATCAAAGATAACATCACTACAGCTTTTGTTAACAATTAAAGACCCAGCTCTTCTCAAAAACAACAAAAATAGTTGACGAAAAAAGTATCCTTCCCTCATATATACAAACGATTTGCTCTGTGTTGAGTGAAATACTTTAGATTTACAAATAAACCACGGCCACCTGCTTACAGACTAAAAACATGAACTCTCTTTTGGCTGACTTTTATTAGCAAGCTTTGGAGGGAAATGAATGATTCCCTCATTTTGTGGATTGTTTGTCTAAATGGTTTGGAAAATCCCAAGTTAAGCCTTCAGTAAGAAAGAGGCTTGTGATATAAAAGTGCGTGTACGCTGTTTTGGGGCAAATATTTGTGAATCTGATTTCTTCTTCGATTCCGCTGACAGCACTCGGCATTCATTCCGTCTCCCTACTGTGCCTTCCTGTGTTACAGAGGCTGGAGCACTAAAAGCTACCCTCCCCAGAATCACTGGCAGCTGGAGTTCTGGATGGGAATCTGATGCTCTCACAGGTGATCTGGAAAGTGGAAAGGAGGCAAAGGCCCCTGCTGCTGATTGTTACAAACACCAGCAGACCAGCAAGCCGGGATGGAAACGCCGGGACGGAAACACCGCGGTTCCCCACCGCCGTGTCCAGTCTCCAGACTCTAGCTTCATTGGGGTCAAGAGGCAACTCTGACAGAGGCAGAAGCCAGGTTCATATTGCAGTTTTTACGGATGTCAGAACACACTGCAGTGGTGGCAGCAGGGACTTCCTGATCCCTGCGTCATAGCTACGAGAGTGTGCTCCTGAAATCAAAACTTCCGGTGGTAGCCTCCATATCCCCCAATTTCCTGAGCGGAACAGAGGGAGCGGCTTCCCTGGAAAGCTACTCCTTCAATGTTCTGGAAGCCATTCTTAGTGGCCTGACCTTGAGTTCACTCCTCCGGCCCCTTCGATAGTGAGTGAGCACCTAACTGCCTATATCAAATCCCTCTCCGCTCAAAATTCCTGGAGATTCCTTGAATGTTTATGGCACTAACAAGTTTATCTTTTAACATAACATTACAGCAAGCTGACTAGAGCCTATTAAGAATACACCTCCTAAGAGAACATATACTATTGATCACCGTCGTCAATTAAGCCCTTATTTTAGTGTCAGGTGCTCTGCTAAGCACTTTTCACATTATTTTTATTCTTGCGAGAACTGTTTACAGTAAATACTATCATTAAGCCCATTTTACAGATTTAAGAAACTACAGCACAGTGAGGTTGAGTATTTTATTGAGAGCCACACAGGAGCAAGCAGTGAGGCTGGGATGTGAACCCAGGCAGCCCACGCACTATTCCCCCCGAGTGAAGTATTCTAAATGACCCATCATTTAGTCACTCTTAAGAACGCTGCCAAAGCCATGTGGTTTCACTATTGAAAAGCAATGACAAGTATGACACCAACACCTTTCTATTCTCCAGGCCCAAACACTAGTACCTTTGCACGTGACTGGGGAGAACATAAGATGGCACCCCCACTTTCAAAAGCAGTTTGGAAGCTTCTTAAAGAGGCAAACAAACATACACCTCCCATATGATCCAGACATTTCAACCTCACTGCACCACCCAAAAGGAAACCTATGTCCCTACAAAGATTTATACACAAAAATTCGTAGCAGCGTTATTTTAATAGCTAAAAACAGATAACTCAAATGTCCATCAACAGGTGAATGGGTAAATGAATTATACTGCATACAAATAATGGAATACCAAAGAGCAATAAAAAAGAACCACTAATTCATGTAACGACATGGTGAACCTCAAAATAATTATGCTGAGTGAAAAAAGACAGACCAAAAAAGGGGTATGTAGTGTACAATTCCCTTCATATAAACTTCTAGAAAATGCAAACCAATCTGCAGTGAGAGGAAGCACATCAGGGCTTGCCTGGGAACCAGGGTGTGCTAGGAGGAGGCAGAAGGAAGGCGTTACAAGGGGCGTGAGGAAACATTTGGGGGAGATCAGTGCATTCATTATCTTGATTCCAGTGATGGTTTCACAGGTATATAAATATGTCAAAAATTTTTTTAATTGTACAAGTTAACTATGTATCGTTCACTGTGTTTCTTTCCTTAGAAAGAGCACTTTCCATATAACCGACAAAGCGGCTTGGCACAGTAAAGCCGCCCTGCGCGGTCCCGCCCCCCTCACCTCACACTTCCAGTCCACCACTGAGCGCGCTTTCCTCTTTCCTCTGCGATGTCTGTGGTCCTGTCCTTCCTTTCCAGAAAGTACGGGACACAGCTCGAAGAACTCTACTCAGAAGACATGGTCCTAGTTCTGCTTCTGCCATTCACTGGCACTAGTTAACCTTTCTGAGCCTCAGTTTCCTCTCTGTAAAATGGGAGATTCGTTACGTTACGTATTCATCCATTCGACAAATATTCATTAACCTGCCTACTGCAAAGATTATAGTGAAGAAATATGTGTTTTATAAGCCACACGATTCTCTGCGTAAATATGCTATCATTTCGAGTTCCATTTCTACCGCCCTCCCAGTCCAGATCCTCCACACCGGACAATGAACTCAGCAGGACCTTCCTTGTGGCTGGTTTTATTATCGCTGGGCCAATGCAGTTTAAACACAGAGCCCCGAGTAAACGTCCCCAAGTGGAGCTTTCACAGTTTCAATGGGTTCAAAAAGTGCCACTGACTGTCACTTATAACACTGAGTCCTAACGTCAGTTCCTCCCTCATTGCCCATCTCACCAACCCCGATCCTCTTCCTTCCTGCAGACTCCGCGGGCCAACCCAGCTCATTACACAGATGTCTCTGCAGGAGCCTCCCTCACTAGCACTGCCATGGCCACTCCTCTCCGACCATCTAGCCCACTGCCTCCTTCAATGTCGGGGTCAAACTGAGCTCTGCTGATCTCGGCCACTTTGGAAAAGAGTGTCTTCACTGGATACTATAAGACTCAAGACAAAAAGAAATGCTTATAAACACTGTTCTCTGTTGTAAAGACATATAGGTTAGCAATTCTGAAGCTACTTTACATGGACACTAGAGTCTAACAAGCTTTACACTCCAGTCTCTCCCTGGTCTGGTTTTGCTGACTTCTGAGATATCACTGTATTTCACGGATATATATGGATAGAGCTGATCAACACTCGGCATCCGTTTCCATCTCCTAATGAGCCTTTGGACTTTCAAAAGACAGGTACTTCGTTTTTCTTTCATAAAGGGCCCAATGTAATAATACTCTGCATACAATAGGCACTAAACAAAGGCTGACCACCTAACTCATGGCCTAGGACCCATAAAATGTCCAACAACAAAAGAAAACTAAGCTATATACTTCATCTGAAAACAGATTGTAAACTCTAAGTTTCTGAAGCTTTCCATTTATTTAAATGTTTATTTTGAATCAAAAATTAATGAGCCCACATCCCTTAAAAAATGGGCTTAAAGAATTCTTTTAGAAAGCATTTTTCCTGTAACCAATGACCAGAATGTTCCCTCAGAACCCAAATCTGTGCTAAGCATTAATAATAATGTTATGCTGTCTTTTTTCTCTTATTAATTTCTTTCTACCTATTGTCACGTTTATATTAGAAAACAGTTTTATAATTTTTGGGGAGGGGCATAATCTCATGAAATTTTAAGCAAGAAAAATATACCCTACCCTACTTACCATATGCAGAATGCTTTTACTTTAGCATAGTGCTGAACTAATACATGTCCAATGATATCTACACAAGAATATTCACTGCAGCATTATTTGAAAAGGCAGGAGTCAATTTACATGTTCGCTAATTTGGAATACTATGCAACCACTAAAAAGAACAAGGCAAATCTATATGTACTGATGTGGAGTGACAGCCAAGACACAATGTCAAGTGCAAAGGTGAACTGTAAAATATGCTGCCACTGTACTTAAAATATGCTGCCACTGTGTTTGTGTTTCTGTGGGGGAGTAATAAATGTTAACATGCTCTCATATGGATAGGTTATCTTTGGAAGGATACGTAAGAAACTGTCAAGAGCAGCATCCTCTGGGAAAGAGAATGGGGGGCAGGAATGAGAGATGGGAGGAAGACTTACTTTTCACCGTATATCCTTCTTTACTATTTGAATTTTTAAAGCCATGTACTTACAAAAGTTTTTAAAGAACTTTAAAACAGTAGACCCCTCTTATCAGGGGCTTTGATTTCCATGGTTTCAGTTACCCGCAGTCCAAAAATATTAAACAGAAAATTCCAGAAATAAACAACTCCTAAGTTTTAAGTTGTGTGCCCTTCCGAGCAGCGTGATGAAGCTCGCGCCCTCCCGCTCCGTCCTGCCCAGTCTGCCCGGCACCTGCACACTGCACGCACTGCTCGCTCGTCAGACACTCGGCAGCCGCCTCGGTTATTACCTCTTCAGCTGTCTGACCACAGTGCTTGTGTCTGAGTCACCCTTGGTTCACCTAACAGAAACACAAGCGTGCGCAGTGATGCTGGCAATCGGATGTGCCAAAGAGAAGCCGTACGATGCTTCCTTTAAGTGAAAAGGCACGTACGGCATGTGTAGGGAAAAATCCGGTATGTATGCGGTTGAGTACTGTGTGCGGTTCCGGGCATCCACTGGGGTCTCGGAAGGCACCCCTGCAGACACGGGAGACTACTACGCCACCGCACGTGACACTGGCACTTTGCTTTCCTTTGTGGTATTGTTGCAGGCACACGAGTTTAAAAACCATTCTTCATTTTCAGGGAAAAATCTCAAAGCAACTGGGTAAATCCAAAGAACTTTGATATTTTCCCCCCAAGCTCCTCTGTGCCACTGTCCCTCCACTGCAGGGGGAAGTGTAGGAACCTACTTGACTCAGCCTTCTTTGGGGAGCAAGTGTTCTCGGCTCCCCCTCGGAATGGGGCAGCCACGGTGTCCCTATTTCCACAGCATCATCTGGTCGAGCTGTTACAGCCCTCATCCTGGATGCTGGGAAAAATCTGTGGAGTTCGAGACAAGTTTGGATAACAAGGGGAGCAGGAAAATTGATGGGGGGAACACCAGTCAGCGTGATGAATAGGCTGATCCAAAACAGCAGGTGACAGATATGCAGATGCAAGACTGGCAGGGAAGGAAGACGGTCCGTTCACAACAGATGGATGGAGATGCTCAATCATCCTCAGGAACAAGCACGCGCTGCCACACACAGCCCCGGCTGCTCACTCGCCTGCAGGGCACGGCCTCCCGCCCCGGAGGCTCTCTGCAGTGGACCCACACCAGGGCAGGGCCAGGGGGAGTAACAGCAGGAAGTATCTGAAGAAGATGCCACTCCACTGCAAGCTGGACTCCCGGGGACTGATTGCTGGTGGACGTCCCCCGGCTTCCCAAAGCACAGCCAACTGTCTCTGGGAGTTCTCACTCCTGGCTGAGCTGGTACTGCTAGGGGGACCTGTCTGCCCAGGCCTGAGGGGCTGCCCAGGACGTAGGAATTTTAGTGTTAAAACTGGGACAGTCTGGGGAAAACTGGAACCGATGGCCGCCCTACTTATGGGCCACTGTGCTCTCTCTCTCCTTCTTCATGGTCAGCGAGAGAGAACCGAGATCGACCTATCAGTACAAGCGTCCGGCTGAGTAGAACTCCTGGTGCAGGGCGCCCGCTTCCTCCAGCACCTGAGACTACCTGCGAGGTAAGACGACGGAAGAAAAATCACCCGCCCCTGTCTTTTCTCAGAACGGAACGTCTTTGTAAAATGTCTGTGACAGACAGGGCTCCATTACTGCAGCAACACAGAAATGAATCTGAGTCTCCACGCCACAACCCATGCCTTGTTAACAAAGATCGGAAGGGCCAGACGGCCCCTCGCAGAGCCAGCACTGCTCCTTCCAGCTCCGCCGCAGGAGCTTCTGAGGATGAGGGGCTGGGCCGCCCTCAGACACGGGGTGGAAGCTGGCAAGATCTCTGCCCCCTTCCCCGCCCCCTCCCAGCTACCTGCTGGACGCAGCTCTAGAAAGAAACAGCATTATAAAGAGACTTCTGGCTTCTCTAAGACACATTAAAGAATTAATTATAAAGTAAAGCTGAAGGAGAAAATTAATTTTAGAAACACAGGAGGTTACAATTTTTTTCCTTCCTGGAGATGGGGGAGGAAACGCAGTTATTTTCGTTTTCATCCTGGGGGCACAAGCTGGGAGCTGTCCAGTCGATAACCTGGCCATCAGAACAAGGTTTGTAATTAAAAGGTCAGTGACCTGGAAAGCCAGGGCCCCACTCCCAGAGCATCTCAGTAATGACGGGGCTATTAAATTAAGACTGTTATGAAATCAATGCTAAAAAAGCTTTCATGGTAACGAGATTCCATTCAAGGACATGCAAACTACCTCATGAAATGGATGTAAATGATAAAAAAGAAAAGTAATAAAAGAGAGTCAAATTGAAATCTGCGTAAGAATTGACTCCCCCTGAAAAGGCTCCAGTGAGAGAAGCCCTTCCCCTCTACCCCACTTTCAAGGTTGAGCCCAGTGGGCTTCTTTCTCAAGTTCACTTCCAGAGAGGAGGCAGTTTCGCTACTGGGGGTTCCACTTCCAGGAACAGAAGAGAGGCGAGATCTTGTTCTCCTTTTAGAAGGAGATAGTGTGGCGGGGTGTTTTATTTGTTGTTTTCCTCGCCCCTGAACTATGTATTAAATGAGTGTGAACACAACCCTTGACTTTATACACTTGGGAAGGGCACAACAGCGTTTCTAGAATTTTAGGCAGCAGGAAGCTTGAGAGGCCTCTGCCCTTCTCCCTCTGGGGGGAACCACGGGAGTTTACCTACATTTACACCTGAACCAACGGATTCAATTGCCCATCTCTATTATCTCCAGTCAAGAACCCCCCCCCCCCCCCGTTCCCGCCACCACCACCCAGGCCCCACTATGAGGATTACACAGAAACGTGTGTCGTGCTCAGCTCTTTTCTAGAAGCCTGCTCCGCAACAGACGTATCGGAATAAGCTAGCAGACAACTCTATCTCCACCCCGTGACCAGGCACCACTTTTCCCCACCTTATGCTTGGCCTGCCTCCTACACTTTGCAGTTGGACAGGGTGTCACACTGACGCAAGCCTGCGGACAACAATGACACGCCTCCAACTTTCTGGCCCGGTCCTGCTGCTGTCTGTACAATACCCCGCCCGCCCGGACTGTTGCTCACGGCCCCAGACATGACGCCTGCCTGGCAAGAAGCGCTTCTATACATAGACCCGCTCCACGAGGGCTTCAACCCCACGCACGGTCCGATTCCCTTCATGTGGGGCTGACTCTGCCGCTGATGTGTCATCTGCAGAATCGAGTGGTTAGAAGGGAAATAAAAACATTTATTCTAATACTCTGAAGGTGAACAGCTGCTTTTCTCTTTCATCCAAAAAAAAAAAAATTCCTGATAAAAGAAATGCTGTAAATTATACAAAGTGGCAGTACAAACTTCAAAGAAAATGATAAATGAAAATAATAACTTCATGTTTCTCATTAATGACTCCATATTCAGACTTTAAAGCATCCAAGAGATTTCAGAAAAACAAAAATGAAAGAATACAAAACACGCAGGCCTTTGCAAACCAGTGCTCTTCCACCCGGATCCCATTCACTCTCCTCCAGCTGCCCGCCCCCGCCCCCCCCAGCCAGAGAGCGCACACCTAACCTGTCCGCGAGAGGCGGGCTGCAGCCCTGCTCCGGGCTGTGGTTTCACAATAACACAAACTCGGCCGATGCGCCTAAAGTAACCCTCATTTTCCACTGAACTGACATGCACTACAGGGACCTCAATTTCTATATTAAATATTAAATAATATTAAAAGAAAAACAAAATTGGGTTTGCCTTTTCAGGAAAGAGATGTTTATTAAAAAAAAGAAAGTCAAGATTATAATTCAAAGCAGTGCTCCACTGCGATTCCCCAAAGTGACATTCTCAGGGAGAAGCCAAGACCACGGTGCTGTGAGCTCACCCAAAGCCAGCTCCAAACCCACCACTGCAACGAATACTTCGGGGGACACTGATAGCCAGGACGCCAGGACGTAGGTCCCTCCCCTCAAGACACCCTCCTCACCCCCAAGGACCAACTCTCCTCCTTCCTTCCCAGCTACTGTCAGGGCCCAGGTGGTGGGCCCGGCGCTGCTCATGTCCTGACCCTAGGAAAAGCTGGAGATTCAAAAAGTGGAGCTTAAATCCACGAAGGGGCCCTTCTTCCCCCAACGCCGATCAAACCCGGGAACTCTCTGCCCATAAACGTCTTGCCAGAACTCAGCCTATCGGGATTCACCTCGGGAATGGGTGATTCCTGACTGAAGCAGTTTTAGAAGTTAATGGAGATGGGCAATTAAGTCCTGCGAGTCCGGGCTTATACCCACAAGAGGGGTCGAAAAGGAACTGCGCCCCTATCAACAAATACTCATCTCCTTCGGGCCTTCGCTCACGTGTCACCCTCTCAGAGACGAGCTCTGATCGTCGTTTAAAACAGCAAGCCAGGCGCATACCAGCTCTCGTCACCCTCACCCCACGGCATCTGCCATTCCACATACTCCACGCTGCATTTTTTTCATTTGTGACTTGTCTGCCTTCCCCGTTAGAATTTAAGCTCCGAGAGGGCAGGCCATTTTGTCTGCTCCTGTCTAAAAAAGGGTGTGGCATGGGGTAAGCACTCACCCCTAGGTGAATAATTGAATTAATTGGTTGTGCTTTCTTTTAAAAGGGGGCAACAAATAATAATTGCTCAAAACAGTTTCCTCTCTACCATAATTATTAGCCAACTAACTCAAAAGAAGTATTATTTGGTCCAGAGTTTCTCTCTCTCTCTTTTTTTTCCTTTCTCTCTCCCAGTCAGGGATTTATTAAAATTAAACAGATTAGATGGAGCTCCTGATACTAAAACTGCTCAGCAAAGCCTGCGGTGGGGAAGTGCCGAGCAAACACCAGAGACATTTGTCTCTAAATTGCTCTAAATACCTTCTGCAAATGAAATTCTAACCCAGCTGCGTTTGAGAGAAAATGAGGAATAACTGGTCATTGTCAGTGGAAGAGAAGATCAAGCAGTTATAATATTGCACAATATACTGGGGCGAAGGATCTCTCGGCAACCATAGATTTTGTCTCAGGTTACCCCGGGTAATCAACACAGCTTTTAGGCTCAGCTTTCCCCGGCTTCAATGCTTTGATGAGAGAGCTGAAATCCCCAAGCTTTTATGATTAATTACTCCCCATAGGTACACATATTTCAAGGAAAAACTCTTTTATGGCATGATGGTTGCGGAGTGGAGAGGCCAGCCAACGCACTCCAAATTTTAATAATCTCCAAGTGATGGGGGGCGAGCATGATGCCGCCAGCAGGCGCACAGCGCCCCTCATCCGCTCAGTCACAGGGACTGTCCCTGAGGCTGCCTGGGAACGAAACGCATGGGCTTGCTCTGCCCCAACCTGTGAGCAGTGTCGGGGAAATGATCCTGCAGGGCCACCTCTGTGGGGCACCGCGGAGCAGGCCCGAGAAGTACCACCAAGCCACTTCATCTGCTCTTCCAGCCTCGGGTGACTGAAAGCTCACACACAACCTAGAATTTCGAGGCTGGCATTCCAGCTCTGGATGGAAAAAGAGTTCTGTTTGAGGGGAAGAAAAATCGCTTTCCGCCCTCGTGGTGTCTGCAGGCCTTTAAACAGTCCCCTAGCTGTCTAGAAAATAGTGTTCAAGGAATGAAAGTCAGATTCCTTTTTCTCTTTTGAGATTGTTTGGGGAGGCTTGGGGAGTTTCTTTGTATTTTACAGAAAAGAAAAATATCCCAAATTTCAAAAGAGCCAGAATACATTCAATCTGCTCCCGACAATACTGAATTTGTCAAGATCCATTTCGTACCCGCTTACAGAAATACCATAAAACCAGTAATTTACCACTTCGACCCGTAAATCAGACTGACTCTAAGCTTCCCTTCACTTGACCTTGTTTAGACATCTCATTTCCCTCATCCTACATTTCTTTCTTCCTCATTCTTTACTGAAGCAGCTGACCTAAAGGGACATTATCAGAAGAAGGACCAGAAAGCAGAAGTCCTCCACCGGCTTATCTAGTGGCCTCTTCTGCTGCATGCTGTCCCGGGCCATCCCGGGCTAAGTCATCGGCCTTTCTTTCATCTGGTGCTTGAGTACGCTGCACGGTTAGAAAAGGAGCCTGCATTCCCTTCAGGGACCCCCTCACACCCACCCTGCCCTGGTGGGACAGTCAGAGGAGACCCTCTCCTCCGTTCTGTGGCTTCCACCTGCCCCAGCCCCAGCCCCGTTCTGCAGGCCACTGTGCACGGCCATGGAGAACCTGTACCTTTCTTCTTAAGGAATGCTCTCCTGGTCGAAAGTGGGCTCTGGCGGACCCGGGAATTCTGTAGAAATTTCACCGCTGTGGCGATCTGGTGGGGAGATACAAAAGAAAACATCAACAGTCTGAATTTCGAGACTAAAAATGCTACAGGTTTATCCCAGGTCCGCAGAAATCAGTGCACCAGTGCGGTCACATTTACAACCAGTTACTTCTCACATTTAGAACCTACCTGAGTAAAAGGCTGTGTTGGTCCCCTGCCTTCACTGGCTTCCTGCACCTGATCCTAGCAAATCTAATTCTCTCAGCCTAGCTCTTCAGACCTGCAATAATCTTGCCTGTTCTCCCTGCTCAAGCTGATTCTTCACACTCCTCGGCAGGGAGCCTTCTCCTGGCCATGCTCGTCCACGTCACTACTCGGGGCCCATGCTATGCCCTTTTTCTAGAAGGCCTCCTTTTCCTTCTTCTTTCCCTCCTCTGCCTGTCTAAACAACTCTCTTTCTTTCTCTCTTTCTCTCTCTCTCTCTCTCTCTCTCTCACTCACTCACTCACTCACACACACACCCCAGCGCATCCCTTGTACATTGTGTTCCCTGAATAAGCAAACCATCTCTGATCTCTCTATTCTCTTGACATCCCCAGCGCTTGGAGAGTGCGCCATACAACTGAAGACACAATTACACTGTCTTCTTATGCCCGGGCCGCCTCCCCAGATACACCGCAAGCATCTGAAGGGAAGAGACCAAGCTGCCTCCACAGAGCCTGGCACAGTGCTGAGCATCTAGGTGCTGGGAAGGGTCATACGAGAGGAGGCACACATTCTCACAGCCACGCGACGGCGCTCAACTCCGAAGAGGCTTCAAAGCACAACGTGTGGAGTTTTGTGGCTAAGAGCTGACAGACTGTTCTCTATCCATTTCTGGGACACTTAAGGAAATCTTCATGTCTACGAATAAGCCAGGTCGGTTCGGAACGGAAGGAGAACTGCTGAAGAGATTAACCATCAGGTCACTCAGCACGCATGAGGCGGGTTCACACGCCCCCCGTCTGCTCTCCATCCCTGACCCTAGTCCAACGATACCTGCCCCAAGGCGGAAAGGGGCCATTTTAAATGACTGGCATTATTCTTCTCATCAAAACCAAAAGAGTAATACCATCTCATGTTACAGGTAAAGCCTACAGGCCCAGCAGTTCACTCTAAGATATTGAAAGAAAAAAATTCTAAGGGACCAAATACAAGGAAGCTTTCTAAGATCCTTCGAACTAAGGGGAGCAGTTTTACAGAGATTCAAACAGAAAGCACTGTGACCGCAAGTGATTCCAGTTAAAAATTACAAATACTCTCTCAGATTTTATATAAATTTAATTTTGAGACCAGGCTTTTCTGGTAATGAAAGATATAAGGATAAATCAGAAAGAAAAACAAAAAGCCAGGGCAAGTTTTTCGTATATTTTCCCTGTAGTCCTTCCCGGAGGGGGGGTGGGGGCCTTTCCTGACACCTGCTCCCTGAAGGATGAACTCAGGTGCCCCACATCTGCACACGTGGGCTGGTCAGCGATTAGACACCCAGTGTTCCCTGAGACTGGTTATATAATCTGTCCAACACTGCAAATGTGTTAACCACCGTCAAGAACTGCAGGGATCACCAACCAGTTGCAGACTAGAGAAAAACCGATGCACTAGAGAGTCGAGAACCCCAAAACTACATACTCAGCCCCTCAACCAGATCTCGAGGTTGCACCAAAATCAAGAAAAATCTGACGAAGATCCACAAAACGGGGGCATTTTAATGCAGAGATGAGAGAGAAAGAAGAAAAGCAGAGGGAATGGGGAGAAGGGAGGGAGGGGAGAAGGAGGAAGTGGCGATGGGACAAGAGGCGACGGAACAGAAGGGGCGAAAGAGCCAGGAAAGGGGAAAAGTAGGAAAGGGAAGCGGCGGAGGACGGAGAAGAACAAAAGGGAGACAAGCCCGCGCCCTGGGAAGAGAAGGGGCAGTCACACAGTCGCCGGCCCCATAGGGTCAACGCCAATGTGCGCAGCTCAGATGGCTCGGGGATAATTATTCTTCACCTGGAGAAAAAACATGCCTTCGGCACACAAGACAGGGCGTTCATGTCCCACGGCAGTCTCCGCACGCCGGGACACGTGTGCGGGGTGTCAGGAAATGTGGGCGAGCAGGTCCTGAGCAGTAGATGCTAATGGCCCAGCTCTGCTCATTTACCCACCGAAGCAAAAACCTTTCCTTCATCCCTCCAAAATTTTCCATGACAGAGAAAGAAAACAGAATCCCACCACTAAAACACACAGGTTTCACCTTGCTTTTTTAATATAGTCCTTGGTATATGCATTTCTGGTCAGAGAGCAAAGTTCTGATGTGTTTAATGGCGCACTCAATGCAGTGCTTGGCGCATTCCATCAATTTTTTTTTTTTAAAAATTGCATCTCTTATTTCTTTAAATACATTAATCAGCCTAGTGTAGGCAAAACGGATCCATCGGACAATGCAATAAACATGAATTATCATCTATCCAACACGCATAATGGCTTAAAAATACATAATAGCAGGTGTAGTTTAAATGATTAGTTATTACACCTGTGGTGGGTCTGATTCAATTGGGAAAAATCATCTTTAATAGGTTAAAAGGTTTAGATCACCATGCTTTCCTTAAAGTGGCTGTAGAGAGGGAATGATGGAGTGCTCTGTCATTAGTAATTCATTTAAGAAAAACGTGGGGGATATAGCAAAGAACAGCATAAACGAGCGAATCCAATTTAAACATCAGGTAAAGTAGAAAACACCTTTTAAAAAAGCAAGATAAATGAATTTGGAAGGGAGATGAAATTGACGTATTTATTTTAACGGGAATTTGACAAAGTCCCGGCACACTTCAAACTTGCAAAAATATGAACAATTTCTTTTAAAGTTTCCATTCACTAATTTCAAGCCATATAAAATAATACTGCCAAACACCTACATAAAGTATATTTGGGGCTTGTTTATGTTCCTCTCGATCTTTGTCTGAAAATGCAGGCGACAGGCAAATCACATATTTAACAGCATCGATATCACTACGCCAGATGCAAAAATATAAAGCATCCAACCTAACAGCCTCAACATAATGTGCTGAATAAGAAAGAGACCCAGATAAGCAGCTACATGTAAGTGTGAACATATGAAAACCTCTCTCCTCTCACTAATTATTTCTCCAACTACTCTTGACTCTCCTCCCTGCACACGAGGAACTGGCACTACGGTGGGGGGGTGGGAAGGGAGGTCCAATCTGGAATTTTATAAGCCCTACGATTCATACACGGATGGCAAGATTTCTGAAAAATCTTTAACCATAATGCAAAGATTTTAACACACTAAATAACTGACAGTGCGCTTCGTTTGCATCTTTGATTCCCCTATTGTTGGACACTTTTCATTAACTTCATGAAGCAATTCAACGGACTCTTTCCTCTGTGAAGGACCAACATGCACAACACGCTTTTGTTGGAGGAAATGATGGGGTGCCTGCGGCCTGTCCTGTGTTATCGTTTGATTTTCTAATTAGGAGATGAATGTGACTATTCATGGGTTATGTTTGTGCCCAACTAAATTACATAAATTCAGGCCAAATCTTCCGCCTCAATGTCAAAGATGTACAACGGCGACAGGAACCTCGCTGCGCGTGTGGTGGGAGCGCAGCGAGCCGGGGAAGTTCCGGCGCGAGCTCGGATGATAAACACGAAGCCGGCTCGCTTCCCTGCCCTTGCACCCAGAGGCTTCTTAGCCGGTGCGCCCCGAATTACCAGTCGCTGGCTTCACAAACATACAGATGAGGAACTCGGAAGAAAACAGAAGTGAAGTTTCCCGCCAACCCCTGTTCCTGCGACCCTACCTTCTGTTCCTCCTTCCCGCAAAGCCAAATAAAACAACCCTGCCGCCAACTCCACCATTTTAGGGAAATCTGATGATTTTCACCGTTTATGACTTGAAGCTAGAGGTGAAACCGAGGTACAAAGAAGGGGAGAGAATTTCTTGCCCTTGCAGTGGTTCTGCTGGAGTGACTGTCAGCGAACGATCCAGGAAAAAAAGGGAACTTCAGGTTGAAAACACCTTTGCATCCAAGATGATTGGCCAATTGAGAGAGATTTGTGTTTGAGAGCCCGGATTTGTAACTGTATAAATCAATGGAGTACGTATACTCAGGGGCTACCCACGATGAACTATGTGCTGTTAAGTGCCTTGTGCGGGAGAAGAAATCCCTGGTGAGGAGAAGCGAGGTTCCTGACAGTCCTCACGGAAGAGCGGCTTCCATGTGTTTTCTGCCCTCCTACAAAAGACCCGCACACCGTCACCTTCAGAACGCACACTTCATTTTCCGCACGAGGGGGACGGGAGAACGGAGCTTGCCTAATAACGAACCTGGGGTTTGAGGGAGCCTTAGCACTTTGCACTTGACACGTAAACCTGATGCATTGTCTCCAGTGACACTTATTTGGAATGTCACCAATTCCAGCACTTGGTGCTCTACATACACATCTATCTCCTAAAATGTGAGCATTCATTAGCCATTTTAAAATATTAAAAATATTCAAAAGTTAAGGACACCAACAACCAAAGCCAAGCCCCTCTTAACCCAGAGAGATCACAACTAGAGGACAAAAGAAAATGACCAACATGCAGGCCTGAAACCCCACGCCAACGCTGCCCCACCACATGCGTGCGCAGCTCAGGTTAAATCGCCTGTGAAAGGTTCTTCCGCTCGTACTCTAAAGCAGATAGATACCCAGATCCTGTTAACAAGCGTTAAACTGAAGCCAACTCGAGTTTTAACAAGGATCGACTTTAAAAGCCAGGCACTGGCGAGAATGAGGGAACCCTCTCCAAACAGAAATGCTGCATTTTGGTAAGAAATCAGTACTCTGCCAGGAGTTCCTTGACAAATATGGTCATCGGTGGCGCAAGGAAATAGTTGCAAAGCAGCTGTTAATCAGAGAAACGCATCGTAGAACGCTGATGCCAGCACTCGTGAAAAAATGCAACGGGCTAATTATGAAGCTATATATCTCGCTAAAGAGGCCGTGCTCCTCGAGATTCCAGGCAAGGCATTCTCAGAGCCAGGGTCCTGGGACAACATAATTCCGGTTTTCTGCATCCAGAATCCTCTCTCTTCTGCGGGTCACAGTGCCAGGCCCTCTTTCTAGCTGAGGAGGCAGCCAGCCACCCTGGAAGCAGGGCCCGCCATCCAACCACAAGCCACATTTCAAGATGCTGCAGGAATACATCCAAAAGGTCCTAAACCAGAGTGAAAATATATGTGCGTGCAAAACAAATGGAATTATCATTGTAAGTGTGCCAGGAGACCACATGGGTGGGAGCTTCAATCGAGGAGAGCCGACAAAATGAAAAGAATGAAAAAGAGGAGGCAATAAACAGAAAATAGAGACCACTGTGTCTGACGTCTCAGAGGGAGAAGGGAGAGACTGGCAGGAAGCTGCCCGCGGAGTGAGGGATGCGACTCGGGAGCCGAGGGTCGAGCAGGCAGGTGAGAGGGGAAAGTTAATACGCAGAGAAGGCCACTCGGCCAAAATTCAATACGATCCTCGATCCTCGCAAGGACAAGCAGGAGCGACGCTCCCCAGAACCAGACGACTGGGAGCGGGGGGCGGGGCGCCGCCGGCTGCTCGGAGCAGAAGCACTGGAATGGCAGGAGGGGGATAACCTTGAGGTGGACACGCGCTCAGGCGGCGCGAGCGCAGAGCCAAAGTGCCCCCTAGCCGGAGGCGGCGGCCGCGCAGGCCAGGGGCGGCCGCTCCGCTAACTTGCACAGCCCAGATGAAGTGTTTTCACTCAGGGAAAATGAAATGTTTTGCAAGATGAAACAGAATGAAAATTGAGGTTTTAGGTAATTACTAGTTGGCATTTACATATCACGGGCTGGTTCAACACCTATTCATTTTCCTCTTTTATTTTCAATTTTTTAAAATTGCTCATTAAAAATGAACAGATGACAGTGACAGGATTTTTTTTTTATTATTATTCTTTCTCCTTCTCTGAGGGTTACAAAATCGAGAGGTACTTTTAGCCCGTTATCTACAATTAACACACACGCGCGCGCGAAGTTATGTTTCATTTACATCAAGGGAGGAAAGAAGAGGGGAAAGTCAACAAAAGCCAGGAAGTTCAAAAATAAAGAGTGAACTGTACTTGAGGCAGCCTCCTGGCTTCCTACCCGGCACTCAAGGAGTTAAAGGAAAAAGCTTCTCTTTCAACTTGGAATTTCCTGGTTTTTGTCATTGTGTCCTTCCCATTGTTGATCTGGGTTACAACCCTATACTAATTAAGCTATGGGCCCTAATTTCCTTTGTTTTACTTTCCTCCGTCCCTTTGTTTTTCACATTGAAGAAATAAAATATCTCATGTAGAAGTACACAACTCTGGTAGAGCTGACATGCAAGAACGTGGTATTTTTAAGGTCTGGTGTGTAAATCCGTATTTAGGGAATTCCAAAGCATACATTATTGACGCCAGTCTCTCTTAAAACACATTGATATATGTAGTGAAAGCCTTTATGAAAAGTGGCAATGTCACATGCACAAAAACTACCTTTCAAAGTGAAATAGCTCTGCATTTAAATTTTTCTTCTTGGCCCTAGTTAAAAATACTGCATAAACTGCTTGTCAGGCAGAATGTCACTGTTTGGTTATTTTGTTAAACTAGTTCTTCCAGGAACGTGTGTGGGAATAAAACGCATTTAAGTCAACATGTACTATTTAATGTCAAGTGACCATGATTTCAGGGACGTCAGGGTGACTTCGGAGGGAGCTGGTGCGGTTGAGGAGCGGAGCCTGGAAAGCAGAGCTGCAGCGAGACCGCCCAGAGCCACACCACAGCGAGAGCTGCAGAGCTCACACCCGCCCGGAGAAAATGAAAACCCCTGCTTCTGGGTGGAGAAGATCAAAGTTCCTTTTTAGGAAAGGTTGAGAAGGAGAGGGATTTTTCTACTTCAGGGAGAAAGAAAAGCAAATTTAAATGCCTTGTCCCCGTGCACCCCCACCTGAATTTAGATAGCAGCTCCTCTAATTTTTGATGCAACCAACAAAGCAGTTACCCAAAGAGGGGAGGAAAAAAAGGATGACATTTGCCTTTTCCTTGGCTTTGAAATCCGACTGGCAGCAAATTGTTTGAAGTCCTGTTTAGAGAAGAAGCTGTAATAGCCTCCATACTGAAAAGGAGGAAAATGCCATTATACACGGATCACGGTAGCAGTGACCTCAGCGGAGAAGGCAAACAAGCTGGCTGCAAGTCGAAGGTTCGGCCGGCGTGCCAGGAACAGAAATAAAAGGTTTATGTGCCAAAGACATGTGGCAAGAGTTGGGTGCTCAGTCCCAGGAGACACTAAGAAAAGGCGAGGCGTTCGATTTCTTAACACAGTGTCTTTCAGCAGCTTCTTAACTGCTCCTTCTTCCAGTTTCCCTTGGTTTTATATTTTCTATATTCCTCTAATTTCTCTGCACTGCTAAAAAGGCAGAGAGCACCCAGGCTTCGTGTTGTAAAATTAATGAAGGTGTCAAGCTGTTGAGTTGAATCACTCCACAGGAATGTGATGACTCTGTGTCCAAGATGCTCCCCAGGAGAGCTGTGAGCTCACCCAGTGACGGTGGCTGGTGACTCCGACACTGAAAATATGTAGCACGCAGCCCCTAGGACTCTCCTGACGACACCTCCGCCTGGACCTCCTAGTCCCCTTCTCTGCACCGCAGGTTGAATTTTACGCTATCCGGAGGTGACTTCTCCCGCCCTCTACACCCTTCAGATGCTCAGCAGATGAAGCGCTGCTCCAGTCCCCACTTCCTTTGAAGTCGGGGCCAGAGAGATGGGGAAAGCTCTCTCCAGTCATTTACTATTGAGATGTGGGATGATGAGGAAGGGGACGAAGAAAGGAAAGGTTATGTCATGCAGAGTGAAACCTCCAAGCAGTAAGTCATCACTGGGGCTAGATGCTGAATGGATGGCCACCAGATGGTACAGGGCAGGGACCCTTCATGACAGCTTATTGCTTTCTGCTCTTAGGGCAATGAGATGGGCTCCTAGATTCCAAGGAAGATTAGTTCTGGACCGAAAAATTCTGTCTACCATCACCCCACATACAGCACAAAACTAAAATGCTGAATAGTCGAAAGAAATGGGAGAAAAACTAAATGTTAAAAAGTAGATCTGAATACAAAAAAAAGCAGTCAAAGCCTAGAATTAGTTAGCTTGAATACAAAAGATAGGAAGAGATGAATTTAAAATGACAAATGTGTTCTTATCTACGATAGCCAAGACAAGGAAACAACCCAAATGGCC
Source organism: Pteropus vampyrus (assembly GCF_000151845.1). Classification (NCBI taxonomy): domain Eukaryota; kingdom Metazoa; phylum Chordata; class Mammalia; order Chiroptera; family Pteropodidae; genus Pteropus; species Pteropus vampyrus. The sequence goes on from NW_011888867.1 coordinate 4,955,532, forward strand.
ATCACGGAGGAATGGATAAAGAAACTGTGGTGAGTGTGTCTGTGTACACAAGGGAATATTATCCAGCCATAAAAAAGAATGAAATCTTGCCATCTGCTACAACACGGATGGACCTCGAGGGCATTGTGCTGAGTGAAATAAGTCAGAGAGAGAAAGACACACACCATATGATCTCACTTATACGGGAAATCCAAAACAAACATCAAAAACAAGCTCATAGATACAGAGAACAGACTGGTTGCCAAAGACAGGGGGTGGGGGTGGGGGGGTAAAGAGGGCATAAATTTATTTTTTTCATCTAACTTTACGAAAGTATGATATAACTTCAAAAAAGGGAATGGGGGAGGGCAGGACATTTACCTACGTAACTTAGGAAACAAGCAGACTCTACCAGACCAAAGAACTGTGCATAAACTCGGTACTGAGTTAATAACGCCGCTTCCCACGGGAATACAGACTTACCTAATCTGATACCACGAGACGTGTATATCAGCGCTGTGCAAATAAGCAAAGGGAAGGTGGGTAGTGGTAAGAAGAAGAGATAAAAAAAATTTTAAATAGAGATAAGCATACCCTGAGCCCTTCCTTTGTGCTGTGCCAAAGACAAATGAGGAAACGAGGTCTCGCTCTTTCCATATGGTCACATTCTGCTCCCTCTGTGGCTTTTATGCTTGATTTTCCCTCTCTGCGTGCAGTGTTCCCTACTTAACCTACTGAATTAATTTGTACTCCTTCCCGCTCCGAAAAAAAGAGGAATTTTCAGCTAGGCCCACCTGGACTTCTTTCCAGCCACCCCGCAAGAGGCTTGGCCTCTGGGCTAGGTACTCCTTAACTGGACAGTATGTTATTTTAAATATTTTGCATACAAAAATGAACATTTTTTAAAGATAAAATGACAAATTTGGGTCGCCTCTAAGTCACCTTTAGATCAACTGGAAAGCAGAAGAAAGTAAACAATATCTGCTACTAACAGAAGCCCGCCAAGTCCTAGTTTCTGCCCTTATTTTAGTTCCTTCTCTTGCTTAAGGGGGGGAAAAAAGTATGAGTTCCAAAAGTATGATTCATAATAGAGTAAGCTGGCAGACTCAAAAATTCCTAATTTACAGTAAGATGACAGGGATTAGAAACGCTTTCTACTCAAATGGCTGAATGAAATCGGGCCCTCTGAGAGGAAAGTTCCCCTCCTCAGCGAGCACACACGTCCCCGAGAGTGGACAGGACAGGTTACCTACCACGACCGTAAGTAAGGTCAGTGGAACCAACTCTGGCCAATAACGGGGGTGACATCTGTACCTCACATCCGTATGAAGTAAGCTGGTGGCCAGGATCCACATTCTAAGAAAGGGTTGTCTAACATAGGTCACAGCTCTGTGAATGACTTCAGAAGTAACTCATCCCCGCAGAGTACAGCAGAGAGAAGCTACGCCTCCAACACAGGTGATGAAAGAGTCGTCGTCTTTTTACACATCTTTCGGACGCACTAAAACGAGGACTGAGCGACTGATTCTCATGCCCATCATCAGAGCTGTACCCACAGTACCAAGGTGCAAACTGGGAAGAGAAACTGAATCAAAAGATATCATTCCAGCCGCCTTTTCTGATAAACCTCAATTTAGTAAATTTTAGCTCAGTTAGGAAATCTGTAGCACACAGGAAGACTCAAATGGCGATCGTGACTTTGAACCACTGAACGTCATAAGCATTCCTATTATTAACAACCACAGCCACCAATAAACACACTTTTAAAAATAAATGATTCAGCAAGGGCCTACCAGACGCCTGGGCCATCCCAGCCACGAGGCTCTCGTTCCAGGTCTCCTGCCCTAACGGGAAGTAAAAGGGAGGGTCCACACGCCCTACCTCTGATGGTGTTACCCATCGTGGAGATCTAGCTTGAGCACATAACTGACTTAACGATTAACGCGAAATTTAAACCATTCTCACCGTTAAGCAAATCAGCTCTATTGGGCACCCTCCTCCTCCTCTGAATCAATGGTAACTCATTGCTAATTCCTTCCAGCTCTGTCTGGAAGGGAAGCAGAGAGAAGTTCACCTTTTGTTATCTGAAGGATCATGAATTACCATCTTGCTTTGCAACCTTCTTGATCCTCCACACACAGGCTGAGACACTTTGAAATGACAAAATTCCCTACATTTCCAAAATTGGCAAAAGCTTCCTGAGACATCGCTCATTGTTTTTCTGCTCACTGTCCTTTCTCTCTCTCTTCTTGCCTGTTTAAATACATGGACACAGAGTTATTAACTTTTACAGGAAAACCAAATAAAATAATGTCGAAGCGAAACCGCGGTGATGTCAGGCTGCAGCTAGCACCATTCATCTGTGGGAATCTGATTAGCGCTGGAGTGGCAGAGCTACCTGGAAAAGTGCTCACAATCAAATAAAAAAATGATACCAAAACATTAACCTGATGGCTAAAAACTCCACATTTAAACAGTTAAAGTAATAAAGGAGCTTTTATTGAGTATTTTTTATATTTCATTATGCCCCAAATTGACGAGGACTCCCGGATACATTTTCTAGACTTTTGGTTCCTCAAATCAAATGCTCTCTTGGATTTTCTTTCCTTTTTTTTTTTTTTTTTTAAACTAAAAGGAAACAGCATTTCTTGTAAACCTGAATGAAATGATTAAAGCTTCTCCCACAATATCAATATCGGCCTTGAGTGCAAACACAGCCAAACGCCGCAACAAACAAGGCTTTTTTGGTTTATGTACTTTAATTACGAAGCTACCCAGAGCCGGCAGAGAATTTCTCTCCACGATTTTACCATACGCAAACCCTGTATTTCCTCGTTCACACACGTTTTGTTCAAAGTTGGTAGAGAACGGAACCTGGGTCTCGAGGAGCCAGCACACTGCACCCAACCCTGACACAGAGTGTTCTGCTGTGCCTTGGATGCCATCATTTCTGTAAACTGAGGGCTTAAACAGATGACCTTCTGGACCCCTTGCCATGCTGTTTCCTAATTTCTAGGTTAACTCCATGAGGCTGCCTCTGATATCCAGGCAACGAATATGGACTTAGGTCAAGGATAAGACCCAACTGTTTCAGAGCTTGGCTCTCCAACCTCATCCCATTAAAAAAAAAAAAAAAAAAAGCAACAGAGAGGAGGAAGGAGAGGGGAAGGGAGAAAAATCATTGCTGCCAAAAACAAAATTACAAATTCTATATATTCCATACACAGCAAAGCTTTACTCACACTACTATCTATTTTATATACAAGCTTAGTTATCCAGTGGCCAAATCACAGAAGATTAAAAACTGGGAATGAGAAAGGAGAAACAAGCCAACTTCTAAAGAGATACTTATGGAACAAAGACCACATAGGAAAAAAAGCCAACAAATGTCAAGAGAGAAACATCTATCAAAAACAAACAAAAACCTCAAAAAGTTTATTAGTTTGGGGTCATTTAGCATAGGTGGAGTCAGGGCGAATAAACAACATACCTATATTTCAACAGGTTTTGAACAGAGCTACACTTACAATATAAACATTTACATCTAAAACGACAATATTGAGTCATCGGGATTAAACTATATTCCAGATACTCTGCCTAATAAATCAAGAAAGTATGTAACCCATTTTATGTAATTCCCAGCCAACAGTTTTAAAGTGTTTTGCTTTTTCACAGGGATCTCTAGATGGCCATCTAGAAAATGTAGCTATCCAGAAAAACTCATTCCAGGAGGGAGCCAGGGATGGTGGTTTTCCTACACTGAACCAGATCAGTTTTTATTCAAGTTAGATTAGGAAGTATGAAGCCAGAGATGGAATGATGAACAGTTACCAAGCATTCATTGGGTCTGCACAGTACACCAGGCACCTAGAAAAGCAAGCGGAACGAGCAAAGATGCTGCTTTTGCTGTTACAATCTAGGACAAGTAAAGAAGCCAGGAGATCTTAGGCCCTCCAGTCCCATAGATGATCTAGGACTCGCCATTTCAACCACCTTAACAAATGATCAGTAAACCTCCATTCGAATGCTTATAAAGAACAAAGAACTCACTCTCTTAAGAGATCATCAATTCATTTTCAGGAATCCTCTACACTGAGTTGAAATCTACTTTCCTGAAGCTTCTATCCATTGGCCCTAGTTCTCTGTAGTAGGAAAACAATACTAACTGGTCCACTTTTTGAAACAAGGCTGGGTGAGGAATTACAATAGGCCTCTGTCACTTGGCTACCTTTCCTATAAAAGCATTTCCCTTACTCTGCTTATTAACTAAATGTGAACACCAGTTTCACTGTATAACAGTTTCATGAATTCTGCTCTTAAGCTTGGTAAGAGCAGCCTTGCCCTTTCTGGGAGAGCCAAGGCTATACCTGTAATGTCAGAATGCATTAGCAATAATAAAGGCCACAGTAATGCAAGAGACGACTTCATACACGCGTCATTCCAGAATGGCTAAATTCAATCAAATATGGCAGCGCTTCACTGGGGCCAGCACATGTGACGTGGGCCCACTTACTGGAAGCCGCTGGAAACAGAAAGTGAGCTCTCTGCTTTGAGACTGTAATGGACGGGGTTTTTACCAGCCCATAAGTGGTTTGGCATCCTTCTTTCCCAGGAATTACCTAGAAATTCATTTAACATCTGAAGACTACAAATGAACCCTTGGAAGGCTAGAAGTACATGAAGAGAAAGGGTAAAGGGATGATAGTGTCTCACCCTCATCTTAAAGATATATGGTTCTTACGGGGAGAAAAGGGAACTCCCAGAAGGTGCTGGTCAAGAATCGAAGACAAAGATGAGCTGGTCTGACTTCTAACTCAGACACTGACTTCTGCAGTGACTTCCAGAGTCGCTTACCTTTCCTGTTTCTGCTTCCTCATCTGTAAAATGGACTACTACTGCGGAGAGACTCACCCAAGTGCTACAAGGAGTAATTAGTTAGCGTTTATATAATACTTTTGATCTTCAAAGTAGGATTATTAGACTATAAAGCAGAGTAGATGTGGTTTGAAAAATCTTTTAAAAACCTAAAATAAAGCATGCAAGCAAATTCAGAGGAGCAAAACAGGCTGACATCACCTCCCAACAGCCAGATCCCTCACCTCATGGGCACCCACTTTCTGCCCTAATCTGTATTTACATGTGGAGACAAAGGTGTAAGAATGTTTTATTAGGAAAAATGCGAGGAGGTGGAAAGAAGAAAGAGAGGAGAAAGAGAAGGTGAGGAGAAAGGCACTGAAGAAAATGTAAAAGGGAGGAGAGTTAAGAGAGAAAAATAAGGGACAGAAGGAAACAGAAAACAGTAAGAGAAGAAAAGCAAAAACGAGGAAGAAAAGAAAACCAAAGAGAAATGGAAAAGAAAACTTCACTGAGGGAACAAAGAGGATGTCCTGTTACGAAAGATAAAAAAAGGCTAAAAGTAAAGGAAAAGTTAACAATTCAGAGAAAGAGAGAGAGAGAGAAGGACAGAGTAGAGGACAGAAAAAGAGAACATAAAGCTTCCAGGAGTATGTCTGGAAACCAGAAACCTGGAAGAGAAACCATGGCAAGTCCACAGCGCGTCTACAGTGATGCTGCGTGGATCAATTCATTTAACGCTGCCCTGTACATCTACAGAAAAGTACCTCTGATAGAATAAAGGCTCATAAACACGCAGAAATTGGGTTAGGCCCGTTTCGAATTCCTGCCAAACAATGGTTCAGAAAAATGAAGCTCTATTTTAATTAGCTGGATTCACGAGTGATTTGATAACAGCAGATGCTGTCTGGATGCTTTCAGCTTGATGGGCTCCACATACATGAACTTAGAGTGGCTGTGATGCAATTAGGTGTTCCTGCTCCAACATGCCAGGCTCAAAGACCCGAGCCCATGTGTAGCCCCTGCACGTCGCTATATTTTTCTACATGTTAACATTTCAAATCATGAAGATGAGAAAAGTGACCATGTAAGTACAAAAGTAGTTTTTAAAAGTCACTGGTCGGCAGAGGAGAATATTCTCACAGTGGATTTTTCTTTCCGCTGGGGAAAGAAAAGTTGGGTAGCTTAGAAAAGGCCACACAGGACAGCATCTGTATAGAAATATTTAATGCCGAAGCTGAAACACAACAGACTGTGTACTTCCAGTTTTGCAATCCTGGTCCAGTGTTACGACAACAGATTAGCGTGCCTAATGCACAGCCCAACCTGGGACTAAGTGGCCTTCGAAACGTTCTTTGTAATCAGGCATCCTATTCTCACTCAGATCACCATTCCCTGGGACAGGGGCTGGTGTTCAGGACCGCAACCCTGCAAGTCGGAGCATTTCCACCAGGTGCTTTCAAGCCGGGCACCGCATTGCCCCCTCTCTCCCTTTTAAGCACTTTCTCTTCCAAAGAGCATTCTGTCTGCTTTTCCCAAAGCACTCAGTGCCCTCTGCTAGGACCACTTAGAGCACCACCACCCACAGGCACAGAGCTGCTAACGGACCTGCGTAAAGCAAGAGCAGCTTCCAGCACTGGGACTCACTAATAGGAGGACCTGATCTGTTAATTACCTGTCAGTTTGTCACGGCTGGGCTGAGAAGGAGGATTATGAAAAGGGGGGTGTTGGGAGGAAGCTCTCTACTAGGTGGTGTGCTCCTCTTCCTGAAAGTCTGAATTAGGCTTTCTAAACCCAGTCCCTACCCCTACCCGTCCCCCGCCCCCACTGGATGACATGTACTATGGAAAGTGGAAAAGAGAAGAATTTTGACCGACTCATTATTCGGACAGAAGGCGGGGCACTCGAATCCCACCGCGACCACCACAAGCACACAGGGAGAAACACACACCCCCTCGCTCTCTCTGAGAGGACAAAACGGACATAATGACCTTCACACCGGCTCCCCTTGGCCAGCGCTAACAAGCTGAGCACTGTAAATCAAGAATGAAATCCCTGTGCTAGGAAAGCAGAGGAGAGAAGCGTTTCTTCTGTAAAGAGCCCAGAGATGCCGCCTGCTTCTGAATCAGCATTTCAGGGCAAGCGTTTGGAAGGCAGGAAGCTCCATGCCGGCAACTGAAGGAAAAATAGGTATTTATTATATGCAGCAGGCCTTCTTCAAAAGTTATTTATTTCACAAAACCACTCTGCTAAATAGAGGTTTCAATCTAATTGGAACTGTAATCTACATATTGTAAATGCACCAAACGACAGTCTTGGAGACTTCTACTCCAGGTTTACCAGTGGATTTCCCAATACATATACATATAAGACTGGAAGAACAGAATAGGGAAAATGATCCTAAAATATGTATATTTAAAAATAATTTTTTTCAGCCCCTTGCAATCCCCAGAGGAGGGACAGAGGGTCTAGGATGTGAAATGAGATCATGTCTGCGATACCCAAGGAGACAAAGCCAATAAGGAGAAAGGAGGCTCCCGGTGGCATCAGGTTTGCGTTCAGCTGTGCCGGGCCACGTGTTCTGTCACACCGGTCTTCGGTGAGCCACCACTAGTCCCTTCCTTCCTTCTGGGGAAGGTAAGGGGAAGACCACAACTCATCCTAACTCTCCCCGCTGCTACCCACACCCCAAATTCCACGGTTCATAAACAAAGATGCCAACAGTCACGGACCAAAATAAATGGTTTTGACAAGAGTGAAAAGAAATCTTACAAATCAAACAGAAAAATTAAAAAAGGAGAGAGAGAGAGAAAGAAAGTACCCAAAGCAAAAGGTCAACCTACGAATAACTGAGGAAATGAGAAAGAAGAGGGACGGGTCAGGACCTCCCACGAAGTCTGAAATTTTCTGTGTGTACCTCCGAGTTCACATCCAAAAGTGACTTAGGACAGAGGAGGGGACACTGCTCTGGAGGAGAAAAGTGGGGACCAAGATTCCAGAGTGCCACATATGCCCAGGACGTATCTCCCCAGACTGTATTCAACTTCACTTTCTGCTTCCTGCTCCTTTCACTCATTTCAAGAAAGAAATTATTCAATTTTTTCAAAACTGCCTCCTGAAGGCCCAAGACACCCCTGGCTTCCTTAAAAAGCACACATCTACTTTACAGCGACCCCTTTCTGCCCTCCATACTGACAGCACCAGCCTCTCTGCCACGGGGTGTAATCTTCAACCAAAAGAAAATTAATCCAAAGCTTCAGCTTCCCCATTAAAAGAAAAAAGTAAAAGAAACGAGAAAGAAAAATAGAAAGAATAAATATGAATTTGAAGAGGAATTCTGCCAAAACCTAAACCTCCCAAATCTGGTTTGGCCACATTCTTGCCCACGGCCTGTACTTTCTCGGTGCCTCCCTACATTTTTCAAAATGCAGCTGCACAGACCTCTTAAAATTCAGATTTCTAGCACCTATAATTACAGGGTGCTCGCGCCAGGCTCCTTTAATTAATGAACCTGACTCCTCTCTCTTCAAAGGAAATCTGCATAAGGGATATATCACAGGGTGAACTGACCCCCGATCAGTGCTGTCTGCTGTCTCTGCCTGATGGCAACTAGCACTCTGCACCTCGAACAGGAGTGACGTTGCCGCCACCACCCACCCCCGCACTATACATCCCCATCTGGAACAGGCCTACTGTGCAGTTAAGGCCATAAAACATTTCTTGGACCTTAAGGGAAGAGAAGGAAGCTTTCCTGGGTGTGACCAGCAAAATCCAAAGAGGATCAGAGTCTCCTGGTGTGGGTGCTCCCCTGATTTTGCTTCCTTCCCTCTGCCGGGATGAAGCAGGGAGTGAGTGCAGGAGAGACAGCTGCTGTTCAAGGCTGGACAAGCAACAGAGGAAGCAGGCCTGGGCTTTGCAAACTCCGGAAGAGAAAAGAACACAGCAGACCTGGAACTGACATTCATCCCAAAGCTGAAATAAAGCTGGTAAGAAAGGCTGTGCCTTTTAAAAGCAAAACAGGTGGCAAAGGGGCCATGACGTGAAGACACTGTTCACAAGGTCTGGAGAAGAATCCAAGCATGTTCCAAGGGTGACAGACCACCCTCAAAGTCTGTGCCCAGGTGGTCCGCGCCCATTCCTGATGCCCCTCCTTTCTAGACCTGAGTACCGGTTTCTAAGGCACTCGCTTTCCTTCTGGCTGCTCCGTTTGCATCTGCTGCCCACGCCAGGGCATCCCGCAGCTGCCCTCCTACAAGGGGTTCGAAGCTGGCTCGTAAGCATGCTCGCCGCAAAGCAGGCTACCTTTGGCTGCAACGAAGACTGGACGTGGCTGCAAACAAAGCCAACATGCCAGAACAGACAAAGCCTGGGTCAAACCTAGGCAACCCCAGGTAAAGTTTCAGGTAGGAGATTTGAGATCCAGTAAGACTCCAACGATCTGGCAATCATGAGAACAGGTTTTGTTCAGTCGCTTCCATCTGATAACCCTTTCTTAAGGGTCCCTCAGGCCCACAGCAAACCCACGGGACAGTGTTTGTATTACTGACCAAATAAACACACCTCCGCTGCGGGGAGAGGAAAAGTTCTCAGACTAGGTACCCAGGAACACATTTTCTGCGGCTTTCCCAGTTTCTCATCTGTGATTCTGGCTATAAAATGAGGCTGGGGAACTACCAGAGAACAGCACTGGGCTTAATAAAGGAAAATTGAGGCACCCTGTGCTGGCTTCTGAGGGCTTCCCAGGGCACTTTACGGCACAGATTTCAAAAACTGAACTCGGCCATTCGTAGTCTTTACTACTCCAGATAGTCGCTCCTGCTGCGAATTCAATTTGGAAAGAAAGGGGAAAAATAGTAACATCTGTCTATCCAATGGCGAAACCCGCAAATCAAAGCCAGGCCACCGCGGCTCGTCCCGCTTCCCGGCACGGCAGCCCGCCATCTTTGGACCCGACACCCTGCGGCTGACACGGCACAGCATCACTGTTCTCCCACTCGACCCACCCCCAAGCGGCCGGATCCACAAGCACAGAGCTGCAGCGGAGATTCAGGCTCACAGCCCGACCGCCTGCCTGGAAGAAGCGACCGCGGCCGTAACCCCAAGTCACAAGCAACTGGAACTGGGCGAAGAGTTTTTAATTTGGTTTGGTTTTCCAACCAAGACATTCCCCTAGTTCACTGTTCTTTGAAGTGGAAGCATTTAATTCTCTAACAAACAAACAAAAGCACAGGACTAGCGAAAACACGGAATTAAGGACGAAGGTCAGTATGTATGAAAATGAGGGGCAGGGAGGTAGCTGAGATGGGGAACGTCCTGGGAATCTTGGCACAGGAGCCCACGCCAGCCGGCCAGGCACTCTCTTTCCGGGGTGTCTCAAGGGGAAATCGCCCATCGATCGTAGGGCACACGCGTTCTAGGACCAATCCCTTACCTCAGAACAGCCTCTGCCTCAAACTCCTGCTTGCGCTTTAATGTTTAAATTATTAAATGCATTAATGTATTTACATTATTCAAGTCTTATGTGCATTTTTCTAAGATAATTTATGTATAAGAGTTTGAATGTCCATGACTGTTAATGTCTACAACCCTTCCTGTTCATTATTGATTCTGGAAGAAAAAAAAAAAAGTCAGAGTTTTAATGCCTTATTTTTAATGTATTAAGAGTCTGAATAAGTGCATTCTCTTTTTTCTTTTGTAATTTCATAATTTAAGTAGTGCATTTATTAAACTGACACAGTATGAATTGTGGTGAGGCCTGGCACGGCTCCACGTGCCGGAGCAGCCAGCTGGAGGAGCACGCCCGCTCCTCTGTGACCGGTGCGGCCCGGCGCTCGGCCCGGCGCTCAGCCCACCGCCGCGGGGCTGGCTGGGCAGCAGGGCAGCGGCAGGCGCTTGCCAAACTGAAGCTGTGCGAGGAAGATTTCTCTTCCCCCTCCTCTTTAAAGTTCTTGCCCAGGCCCCCTCTCCCCGTTAACTGCGTTTCCAGAATGCTGCTCAGCTGCCTCTCTTTCTAAGGTGGAACATTCCTCTTCTGACCAGCTCCGGGAGACACCCAAACAGCTCGCAATCTGCTCACAATTTTCAAGAACAATCAAAATGCCAGGACTTAGCGTAGCAAAGACGAAAGAACGACACAATTACTTTTAAAACAGGGACCTCGACAAGCAGACAGACAACACCTGGAACTTGAGCAGAAAAACTTTTCTTTTGAAATCCGGTTTCCCCAGCAGAAAAGCCCTCTTTCAACTACAGCCAATAGAGCGACAGTGACACCCAATGGCCTATTAGTTCAATCCCGGTGAGCATTCCCCATGGCTTTCCCCAGAGACGGGTCTTAGGTCCAGAGATCCTGTGGGAACACAGAAGCTCGAAGGAAAATCAGATATCAGCTACTCATCAAAAGCTGAGTCACTAATGGCTAAATTTCCTGCTGCTACACGGAACACACACACATGCTGTACGTAATTACGCACGCGTGTGCAAGCTGCAAAGGAGAGTCTCTTTCTGGCGGGTGACGTGAGCACGTGTGCACATGCGCACAAACACACACACGCACAATACGTGGACTGGAAAACACTGTACAAATCACCTTGGAGTGGGGGAAAAGAGGCCAGAAGTTGTTCGGTGCTGTTTCAGAATGTGACTCTGATATTTCTCATGTCAGATACACACACATACACACACACTTACAATACAGATGTTTTATGTGCTTTTAATGTATTTTTTTTCCTTTTTTGTTTTTTCCTGTTTCCTTCTTTTCTGTTTTCTTCTCTTTTCTTTTTTGGCCACTCATTACCATTCTTTAACTGTTACAATTTATATCAGCATATAACGTTAAATAATTACAGGGAGCGGAGCTCACTCTAGTGAGGATATAAACGCGCTGTGGGAATCTACAGATTTAAACAAATAACACTCGCAGCAGGGGGTGAGCGGATGAATTAGCATTAATATCCTGCCTGGGAGATCCCAGTGCAGTGGTACTGCTTAAATACAGATCTTTTCTGTAACAGTCAATATGACAGCTCCCGGCAATACGGCCCCTTTCCCTTCTCCAGTCAATATAGCAGCCAGTGAAAACAGAAACGTCCCTATAGCAATCAATACAGCGGCAGCTAAAATAAACCCTTCCCTTTTAAGGGCTATATAATAGTCAGCTAAATGGAAGAATTGGCACCCCTGCTGGATAGCTCAGCAGAGAAGCCCAGGAATGAACAGGCCACGAGCACTAAATGATTCTTCTCCTCAAACAAGTCCTGCCCTGGAAGGAAGAAGACATCACGGGCAGGGAATCCAGAGGGAGCCTGCAAGGGACACTTGGTAGGCTGCTCCTGGTCCCACAGAGTGAATGCCCGGGTCATGAGCAGGCCAGAGGGCACCCCACACCGAGGGTTAATTAAACTGGCTAGAGATTCCAGAATCTTTGTTCAAACTGTCAGCTGGAATAAGGGAACATTTGTCTCTGGTGGGGAAGGCATACTTGATCCGAACCCGTCCTCGCCCCGGCCCTCGCCCCGGCCCTCGCCCCAGAAAGGAAGAACATTGAGTTAACAGTCTGCGGTTTTCTGTGTTCCAGCAGCAAGGACAGCGGTTGTGTCAGAGTCAGACACCCAGCCAAATGCATGAAAAACATGGCATTCTATGTTGAATGCCGCCCAGCAGATATTCGGAACTCATTTTTAAAATTCACAGCCACAAATCTATTAAATATTGAAGTGATACCATATTTCCCCCTACTCACAACATGGAAATACTCTCCTTCCTTGGAGACAACATAGGAAAGAAGTTTTATTATCACGGAATTCAGAGGACGGCTCATTCTGAAGGCCAAAATAAACCAAAGGCCTTTTTAAAAGAGGGAAAACGACAAAGAGCATCGAGAGAAGTTCCTATGCATTTAAAGTTACTGTTCTGTTTGTCGTAACGAGCTCCTTCTAAAATTAGTTCCGTTGGGTGATGAATTTGACAAATGTGGAATAGAACCAGCGCCACCGTGCAGATGTCCAACCAGCGCGCCTGGGGGGAATGCTGGGGCTGTAATGCCCCAAAGCAGACGAGCATCGGGGACGCGCCCACCTTCATTACAATGCCACAATCTGTCTGCCGTCCTCTGGGTGAATCTAAAGAGGGTCCCTGTGGCCCTGGCCAGGTGTTTAACACCCAGTGATGCGCGTGTCATCAATCAGATGACTCAGTCAAGTCCCACAGCATCAGAAACTGCAGGAAGAAAAAGATCCTGCAAGTTCTGCTTTGAGAGCTCAAGTCCTAAAAAATTTAGATCCCCACAGCCTACCTAAGCTGGAAGACGGAGCAGGTGCTCTCTGCTTCGGGAATTCCCAGTAAATAACATCTTAGGAGAGAAAAAGTGACCATGACCAAGGCCCTCTCCTGGCAAACAACATTCTGATGAGGGATACCAGCAGTTGCAGGTCCTACATTCCGCCCTCGGATCCTAATGCTCTTAGTTCTCCTGTGGCTGTGACAGACACACGAGGGAGGAAATGGATGTGGCGGAGAGCTGGGATGCACACTGATTCTACACGACGCGGTAGCACAAAAAAGTGAGACTGCTGGGACCTGACATGGCGCCTAGCTTCCAGAGCGGAAGCCAATGGGCACTTTATAAACTCTGACGTGCAAGGACATTTCCACTTCTACCCCACGCACAAGAACTGGAGGGTGTACACTCTCCATCAGACGGCAGTGAAGCTGGAGAGAACGCACCGTGATGCTAGCAAAATCTACTTCAACTACAGATGCATGATAGTCATCAAAAGTGCGGGTGGGGGCAGGCAGGAAGGGAAAGAGACCAAGAGAGAGTAATGAAAGAGAAAATAATTATGAAAGGGAAGGAGAAAAGAGACATGAAAGAAAAGATTAGAGATAACAGAAGAGGTTAAAAAAAAAAAAGATGAAAACCTCACTTCGGCATTTACAGTTTAAAGCTTTCAGGGCATTTTATGAAATGACAGTTGCAATAAAACAAATAGAATTGTGAGTCATCTAGTTTCCAACTTCTGAGTCAAAAAGGGCTGTTTCTAGACAAGCTGCAAAGCAGCTCTGCTGCCTGCACACTTAACGATGCCTATCACAGCTACGGAACAGGATGTGGAGAGAACGGGGAGGTGGGAGTGAGCACTGTCTTTGCTGGTCCCAGTGTCACTGCGAATAAAGGCTGTCAAGATTTAAACCATAATAATGGAAAGGCTATAAAGGTCTCCGCTATAATGTTTCCTCTGATGTTCCCTTTCATAAAACGCCGGCTTTATGTTGCCTACATGGCAATGATACACCACACGTCCACACGTGTGCACACCCGTGGGAATGTTGCACCCTACATTCCCAGCGGGCAGCCACACGGCAACTGTGCAGTCCAGTCCCTGGGCGCAACATCAACATCTACGTAAGTGAGGATACACACACACACATGCACACACACACTCCCTACAAATACGTACCAACTGCCTACTTCCCGCCAGGAACTAAGAAATAAGGATATATGCTTATCCCATAGAGGGTTTAACAAGGTGCCTAAGGTGCCAAATACCTAGGAAACAAACGAAAGACGTATTCTGCTTGGAAATATGGCCACACAACATAGGGACTCCTTTGCTACTTCAGCATCTAACAGTCTTATACAGAGCTTGGCAGCCTAACAGTCAGATGCAACTTTCCCCCTCGTAAGCCAGCGCAAAGTAGATAAGGTGGAATACAAATCAGATAAACGCTCAAAAAGGGGGCGAAACTGGCATCCTCAAAGATTTGCCTTTACCTGGACTCGGCAGACAAAACTGTGCAGAAAACCACTGGTTTCAAGAGAATCTTTTATCTGTAGCCTGCCACCTAACCATTCTAGGCACCAGGGAACCGCAAAAAAAAACAAAACCAAACAAAAAAACCTCTATGTTAATACTTTACAGACATGACAAAGAGGCAGGAACTAAGAGAGGGCAACATGGACGGGAGAACCACACTAGGGATAAAACGAGGTTGAAATCTGTAAATCAGGAAGACCGTGTCATGCAATTAGGAAAGCCAAGGTACAAAATTAGGAAGGGACCCATCTAGTCAAGCCCAGCTTGGTGGCATTTACAGAATGACTCGCATTTGCTAGGTGGGCAGCCAGTGTCAACCACAGACCATCACTGGGCTGCCTCCCCTGTTGGTCTATAATCGGCGAGTCTGTGATGGAGCTACCAATTATCGTTAGGCCCCTGTATTTAGTTTACAGACAAAGGGAAGCAAGAGAGACCAGTTAGTAACGAGTAAGTAATGGCCACTAAAATACAATGTATTTTACAGAGCTGCTTCGGCAGGAAGAGCCATTTGGAAAATAAAAAGTGAAAGAATAAAATAAGCTAGAGAAACTCAATTTTCTTCTCCCTTCCTCCCAAAGCCACACTTAGGATAAAATGAGGTTTGCGTAGGTTAATCCTTATGAGGTAAGAAAAAAATGATTAAATACATTTAAAAAATCAATTGTACATTAAACTAAATCCAGGAATGGCAAGAACAGGCACCGCAGCGTTCCCCTAGCGTGAGCCTGGTCAGTGGGGGATACCCCACCTGATGGAGCCCACTGGGGTGCCTTACAGAAGAGAAGTGGAGGGGGAGGGCGGGAGCACAGGTCTGGATTTCTCTGAAATAAAGTTATATCTAGGCATTACAAAGGAAAAAATAAAATGTCTTATAAATGGGGCTCTGGAGACCAGGGTGAACTCATCAAAAATCCAACAGAAACAATAACGATAATGATAATCATCTGATAAACAGAAGTTACAAACAACTTTATTGACAACTGATTTGCCACCATTTCCATTATTTCTTCTGTTCATTAGCAGGTCTATTAACAGGCTTTTTTCAGAGAAATGACAGAGAAGAGCTGGAGGGGTGAGGTTAAGAGGCACGCCTGTGTCTTTGGGGAAAGCCACTGCCGGAGCAGGGGACAGCCAACCCTCCCTCAGAGGAAAGCCGGCAGGAGCACACAGCCCCAAGGGGTCACCGGTCACCAGCTGCTCCTCCCACAGCGGACTCAGGACTGAGAAGCCTCAGCTAACCCTGAATAAAAACCACAGGGCTAAAACGTCACAGCCATCAGCCTCTCAGCGTGCACTGCAAGCACCCACGTCTACCCGCACCACGCCGCCCCCTTTTCATTGCTTGCGAGGCCACACGGATCTGAGAGTCAGGGCCACAGGGAAATATGTGCTTCTGGGAGGACGGGGACGTGATGACTTACTTCAACAGGCACAAGTCGGCCACATGTCAGTCTTGGGCCCCAAAGCCTAAAAAAAATGGCAAATCCAAAGTTTCCTTCTCAATATGCTTATGAGTCATTTAGAATTGAAGAGAAAGCCCTATTGGCCTGGCTGGGGGACTGGGGTGGGGGTTGAGGGAAGTGCAGACAGGAAAACAGGCTATCGCCCATATGATGGTGGTGCTCCCAACAGAATGAAGACTTGTGCCCGCTGGGGAAAGTTTCAAAACATCTACACGTTATTACAGTGGGTTATCAATGGCAACGAGATCTGACAAAAAGATTCTACTGTCTGAAGACGACTCTATTCTCTTAATTTCAAAACAAGTGAACTCTGCTCCTTAACGCTGACAGTGAAGGATTCGTGGATGTGGATGCGGACGGGGACGGGGACGGGGACGCAGACAAAGAATCTACCTACCTGCGGGGGCAGAGAGAGCAGAGGTGGAAGATGCTGGATACTGTAGTTTCTTTACTTATGTGGATTCAGGTGACTCCCTGAGGACCTGCACCGTGCCACTTTAAGAGCTAGAGTCAAAAGCAAAGTGGAACTTCTCTCGGCCAGCAGGAGATGCAATAACGAGCGGCTGCTGCCCCCTAGACGCTACCAGGGACATAGCACCTTGCTCTGCAGACAGAAGATGAAAAGATCCTATTATCTCGCCTCGATCCCGCAACCTGTCATTAGTGAGGTACATGGGTGCAGACGCCTCCTCCAGCAACGAGGAGGCCAACATCACCTGTGATAAATTAATAGGCGCCTTTTCAACAGCTACTGTGCATACAAAGACTCCAACCAGGGAGAGTGTGCAGACAGCAGCTTCAGAGGCAGCACAGAACCGAAGCCGAAGCCCCTCTCTCGCTTGCCATGGCGCTGTGAGGTCCTGCTCCCCCAACCCACTCAAGCCTGACGCAGAGAAGGACTCGGCAGTCCACACTTTGGGGTTTAATCCTAGTCCCGCCAGTTACTAGCTGTAGGAACCTGACTGCCCCAGGCCTGTTTCCTCACTGTAAACTGAAGAAAAGACTAATTCTCACTAGTGTGTTAGGATAAAGCAAGATATCAAAAATAAAGAAACCAGCACAGAGGCAAACATATCCCACAGCACAAACCCTCCCGGCCTGTGTGATCAGAGCTCGTTAATTGGTCAGTTAATCAGAAAATCAGGTAAAGCAGGGAATCATTAAAAACGGAGACTATTCTGCATACCTTAAACATTTTCCATTAACTTAAAACCTATAAACGTACAGTCATTTGCTAATCTTTTGATGCAGAGCCAAGACCTTTTCTTTAAGTGTGGGCCCACAGACTGAAGTTTCCAGACGTCTTTCTTGCATAAACCCCACCCATACCACACTCTTCATGATTTCTAAACCGAGAACAGAAATTAGTAAAGCAAATCAAAGTACCAAATACGTCTAGATTTTTATAATCTTCCCCCAGCTTAACTGTCGTCTTGCTCACACCTAAGACAGCAATCTTTTTAACCACTCACATTTACCAAAGCATTCAGCTTAGTTTTCACAGAACTCTGTTTTCACATTTATGTTTACAAAACACACTGTATTTGTGGATCCCCCATTCACATTTATTTATATTTCACCGGTTTATGGCATTTTTAGTGACACTGCCTAATTGTTTAACAAATGCAAGTGGGGTGCACAGGTTCAGGATGAGCAGCTACCCCTGGTCTGCAGACTGGGTGTGGGTGTCACCGTTCGGGGCGCCCGGGGCCTGGGCGACAAGGGCCCATAGCTCCACACAGCCAGTCGGGCGCTTTGAGGACCGTGTCTAATGCAAACTCTTACCACTTTTTTAGAAACACGTATTTATTGATGCCGCCACTCATTTCACAAGAGATTTTAAATGACTCAAATATACACACAGGACAGAAGGATACAGCGATAGGAAAGCATAAGGAAGGGGAAAAAAGATGTTTAATGAACATTGTTACTCTTTCCCTTTCTCCATCAAAATCCATTTCGGTGAAGTGTGGAAAAACTAAACGATTTGAACGAATAATCGACTTGCGTGTCTGATTCTGTTAGCAGCTCCTCCCCACCAGGCTGGAAAAGCGGCCCTGCCCCTAAAGACCCTCTTGTGTGGCCCAACTGGGCCACAGGGGACACACGGAGAGAGAGAAGGGAAAGGCCTCCTGGCGGACACTGCAGGGTGAAGGGGGTGATCGCTGACTCAGAGCGGCCCCCGCACTCGAGCTCACACAGGAGAGCTGCGCCACCAGAGTCGCTGCTGAGGCAAGAGGTCACAAAGGTGACTGCGTGTCTTCTTCTCGACAAGGGCGATTTATCCAGATTCCCCATCCACCAGGGGCTCTGAGCTGGCTGCTCTCGGCTCTGAGTGTCAGGGAGTGCCCTCGCGTAGATTTACCTCGAGAATCACTCAGTGTCGGCCCCATCTCTAGACTGTGCAGACAAACTCATAATGGCAGAGAAGATTTGTGGAGCAACAAGCATAAATCTTGGTTATAACTACAAACCATAAAAGGAAGGCGAGCCGGGAGGGAAGAAGGGCGGCGGGCGCGTCCTTGTCCAGAGCGCCGCTTCATCTTCCTGCGGCTTCTCACGGCGCAGGAGTGGGATTAACTACGAGATCGTATTTTTCAAACCCAAATTGGTCTGTGTGGTTTGACAATGGGCTAAAATGTTTTAAGTTAAAAATTATCCTGGAAAACACGGGCCGCACGGTCATCCGCGGTACGACGTGAGGGGTTTACTGAGTTTGCCACATGGAATTCCCATCCGGGAGGTCACACTCAAAAAGACACTTTTAAGTGAAAATTTTTTTCAATTTTAAACAAAAGAAGAACCTTTCAGAAAGTCCTTCTGCCCAAAGAAACGCTCCGCGGACCCCATCTTCAGGTGACAGGCGGGGCGGGGCGCCTGAGGGGACTGCAAAGACAGACCCGCGGCAGAAAAGGGAGGAAAGAGGCCGCTTCTTCTCAAAAATGGTGCTGGTGACAAGACTGAAGGCTGAACTCCTCGTCACGGCGCGGCTCTGAGGAGAGACCCTCGAGTGCTCAGTCCTCAGTCCCCACACTCCAAAACGAGGACGTGTCTGGTTAGCCAACAGCCAGGGCCTCGGGTTCCAGGAACCACGGCAGGAACAGTGTCACCAGGAAAGCCAGCAGCCCAAAGTATAAACAAAGCTGAACGACTACTTCGGATTCCACTTCTCTAATTATTACTCCGAAGAGTTTCGATTCATCTAATAATTATTTGTAAAAGGATACCTTAAAACTGAAGAAACCACCTCTTCATTTACCTGAAGCAGGAAAGAACTTAAAGGGCACCGCCTAGTCTATTCAATAAACCCTCTAGTCCCTAATAGGAAGGACGAGTAGAGAGAGGCAGCAATTTAAAAGTCAGTAAGTGGCCTGGAGATTACAGAGGCCACCCAGAGACGGGATGAGGCTTTTCTCAAGCTCATCCTTCTCAGCACGTAGTTGTAGTTCTACGCGCGGGTCTCCTCCCCCGATCTGCAGGGCAGGCGGGAATCTCGGGGACCGTCCCAACAAGAGGTGTCAGTGTTGAAAGAGCAGCATTTGCTTCGCTCAAGGTCTTCCACTGCCCCTGAGAGGAGAGTGGAGGAGGAGGAAGGCGGGCATTCTCTCTGCTCCTATCTGAACAGTGGGTGCCCAGGCTGCAGGCCCAGGGTCCGGGGTCTGTCTGGCCACAGGACCATGTCACCACCAGAACCGCCGCAAGACCCCCCTCCAGCTGTTTACACTTGTTTTCGGTCCCAAATTTCTCAGGAGGCGTTATAATGTGTTGCTAGTAACAGTTTATGTACCCAAATCTGACGATTCACTTTTTAAAAATAAGTCAATAGAGCAAATTTAGGGTCATCTCTATAATGTCATCCCCAGTCACCTACATCCAGACAGACGTTCCTGAATGGGACTCAGAGGTAGAAATTACAGCTCATGTCAGTAAACCTAACTCTGCTACAGCCCACAGAAATCGACCACCACAGATTTTTAAAATAATGTTTAATACCTGAGATTTGCCATATTTATTTATTTTTCCTGGAAAAACAAAAATTTCCTGAAATCTCTAAATGGCTAGTTTCATCGCCCCTCTGCTTGTAAAACACTTTCATGAACACAGTATTAAAATCAACTTTATTTCCCCACCGAGTGCTTTGAATTTTATAAAATAAATATATGTGTGTGTTATATTCTCTACATATGCACGTACACGCATCCATATGTGCATGAAGGTACACAAAGAAATGCATTGAGCACATGACTGTCACCCTTCAGAAATGTCTCGGTGGGAGGAAAACATGAGAACAGCTCTCCACAGTACAGCAAGTGCTCTAACCACAAAGGTACAGACACGGGGAGACTGCCAGGAAGCCGCGTGAGGGGTCTCTAGAAGACAGGCAAACTAGCCGCAGCTCTTCTTAGAGAAGCTCAGACCAGCTTCCTGAATCCACCGAGATATCAATGGCCTTTTGATTACCAGCCTCTGGTTAACTGACTTAAAATCCAAAGAGAAAATCCAAAGGTGTCCGGGTGGAAGATGTATGAGCTCCCCAGGGAGGGCGGAGATCACATGCACGACAGGGAACCCCCTGGGCAGGGCTCCGTCACAGCCTCGAGGACAGACCTGGGGGTACTGATAGGACACAACTACTGAGACACGGCCTGGATCTCAAGTGCGCAGCGTCTTTCCTTTTAAGAATCCGGCACACTAAAAAATACTAAATCCTAGGGGAAGTGATAAAGTAGAAATTACCGTCATCATTTACAAAAACATTCTTTGTAGTCTGGCATTCTTATGGAGGATGGATGCAGGGAAAGAACAGAAACGATGATGACAAAAAAGCAAACAAAAAAACCCTATATCTTCAAGTCACAGGAAGAGACGATGGCAGAAGTGTCTTCCATCAGAAAGAACCTGGCATCGAAGACCAAAAAGCTGAAATTCTAGCTTAGCCCAAACCCGAAAGCGTGGTGCAGAGCAGGTGAGCAACAGTGTTGCTGAGTACCAAGGCGCCTGCTGCATTGAAACAAGCAGACATGTAAACGAAACTTAGGTATTGCTTCCTTCAAATAACCTAAAGTCGTATGACTAAAAGGACTCTCAGGAGGTTACTTAACCCCAGTTTCTGTGTCCAAGCATGACAGGAACTGAGTTACTCCGGGCAGACGACTGTCCCCCTCTTCTTAAACACCTATGACAGGCGGGACCTGATGCTTCTGGAGCAGAGTAGGACCCAGCTCAGAGCCTCTGCGTCAGCCTGAGCATGTGTCCACCCAGGGGGCGAGAAAACTCGGCTCTGCAGCAAACTTACAGAAGGGTCTGAACAGGTCCGGGAGAACCTGCAGGCCAGGACTCTGGAGAGTGGTCAAAACTCTGCCCTAGGAGGCAAAGCCTAGCGAAGTACAAAGGAGAAAAAGTAACCCGCCATTTTAACTTTGGCAAAGAGTTTCGTCATGAACGATCAGAATTTCAACTGGGAGTTTAAAGAATTTATCAAGACTGGTCCATTCACCAATCTCCAGCCCTGAGAATGTTACGACATCATAAAGCAACTATCTTACCACACAGTAGGAGTTGCTGGGTTGGTTTTTCTTGTGGGGGGAGGAAGATTTAAGGGACAAGAGAAGGTAACATGCAGTGTCACTGCTTGATAGAATCAAGACAAGGGGATGGCTACGTATACAAACGTGTTCTTTAGAAACTACAAGACTATCCTCACCACAAAATCACAAGCCAGTTTTTACCGTCCAGAGAGGACAGAAATGAAACCCAGGCCCTCCTTCCCCAGCAAATAAAGCAAAACAATAATACAGGCGCCCAAATGCATCCACCTGTCAATGTCATTTGCACTGTACTGAATACTCGACAGAGCTGCTGTCATAACTCACTTTTTAAATAAGGGGGGAAATTTTTCCAAAGCGATCGCCTCTTTCTAGAGACGAAGAATAAGCGTATCTGCCTTCAGCATCCCATGCCGGCCCTTTTAGTTTGAGCACAGGCAGCTTCCATTAAGGAACTTTTCACTCAGCTGAAAACAAAAACAAAAATAGCACAGCAGGGTGTTCTCCCAACACTGAAATATCCTGTTCCTCCAGACCTGACTTCGAGCTCCACAAAAACCACCCCCCCAGGACCCCCCCACACCCCTCCCACACCCCAGGCAGAATTCTTTTCTCTGAATAATGAGGGCTCTCTCACGCTCCAAACCAGGCAAGGCTGCACCAAATCACATACCATATTGTACGTTTGCTAAACATACAGCCTTAACGCTGTTTGCCTTTTCTCCCCCAAATAAAATATACAAATTACTTGAGAAGGCTTAGTTTTAGTCTTCGACTAAAACTGTCCCTCCTGAGCATCCAGGAGATGGCTAACACACACGGCCTGAGGGACCTCCCCGGCGGAGGGTGTCTCGGGCTGAGGGCTATGAGGCTTTCTGTGGGTGGCGGCTCCACCCGTCACTTCCCCAGGCCCCTGTGACTCTCGTCCAGCCTGCTGCCATTTCACAGCAGCTTGTCCTGTGCCCACAACCTGCCACACGAGCCCTCACTAGCCCCCCGGCGGGCTCCTCTGCCTGACGCCCTCCCAGCGCCACTCTCAAGAGGCAGAAGCAGCTCACACAAGGCCACACGGCTCGGCTGGTGCCCTCATTTAATCAGGCTGCTGCAAATGGTTAGCCAAAAGCAATGAGGGCATGACTGAGAGACTGTGGGAGTTTAATATGAAAAAATTAATAAAAAAAAAGAGGGGTCTACCTTTAATAGGGCCGTAATTACCCAACTCATAGGATCAGCCCAAATGAGATGGGAGTTTATTTTGAGGTTTTTTTTAATTATTGTTTTCTTTATATATATATAAATTGCTGCTATGTGTTTTCTTTCCTCTGAGCAATTATGCAGCAAGTGCGTAAAGAGGAGAAAAAATATTAATTAAATATAAGGTAATTGTAAAGTTGGCCTGGAGAGAATGAGTCTGAACTCTGGACAATCACAGGCTACTAGGGTTTGAAGACTGCTCAGGGCCTCCCAGAAAAGAAAGAAATAAAAATACAACCAACCAACCGGCAGATGCACAGTACAGCAGGAAAAGGGAAGAGCACAGAAACGTCAGCAGAGCAAAGGGCGGCTGCAGAGCTCCGAACGCCCAGAACTCAGCGAGGCTGCCAGTGCGTCGCGCTCACTGCTAGAAAGATCCTCCAAGGTTCTGTCCAATCGTGCCCCCCTAGAATGGACTGGCCACTCTTCCAGTGATCGATAGTTAAATCAGAAGATGGAAATTTAAAACGAGACTGAGGAAGTAAAGGGTTCCAGAGGACTACCGTGTTCGATGCGGACTTTAGTCCAAAACCGGCCGCAAGCTCAGCCCGAGGGGCACTGTGGCAGGCCCCGCGGGAAACGCTCGTGCTCCGGACCTAAGAGACTGGCAGAGCAGCGCCTCCTCTGGCTCTCACACCGGCGTGGCTTCAAGGAAGAACCCAGGCAACATCAAGGGAGTGAAAGGGAGCCGCGAGGGGTGGGGGGGGGGGGGGGGGGGGACAGGGACCCATACTTGGTAACAGCAGGTGACACGGTGACAGTAGTACTTTCCTGAAACAGTCCCGCAGGGCTTGTACCACCCTGGCCTTTCTACAGCTCAGCCAAATCCAACTCATCTTCTGCCTCGGAAAGCCTTAGGACAGGCTAGAATGCAGACTCGCTCATCCAGCTAAGGACCTCATGTCGCCTCCCCCGGCTGCTGCCGGAAGGAGAGGGAAGAAAATCAGGGAAACGGCAGCTTGGCGGCACCTCCCTAAGCTTGCTGTCACTATTCGAAGAAAGAAAAAGCTCAAAAAAAAATTTCGGCCTAAAGCTGGCCCCGCCATAAAACTTATCTAGTTCGTAGAGAACAGGTCTCACTATCCAGCCAACGGGACTGACAGCAGGCCCTAAAATGTACACTAGGATGAAAATGGGGCAGGCGGGCAGGGATTCCAGCCCAGACCACCAGAGCAAAGCACTTTGTAAAGAAAATTACCCTCGGTACTTAGTAGGCCTCTTCCCCGTCAAGAGTACAAGCAGATAATGTTGGTAACAGATATCACAGCCTAACTACTGACCAGGCAAAAGCGGGGCTCTCTCCCTCACTCGTCTTTCAAAGGCCACTTGAGGTGCCCTCACCCTGCCGGGCAGAGAATGGCTATTCCAGACAGTCAAGAAGCAGACTGGTTAGGCCCAGCAACCTGACTCCAACTCAGCCCCCCAAGGTTTCAGGCATCCCACTAATTACTACTGACCAGCACCAAACCAAGTGGTACCTCACCAACTGGGATGGATGCTTTTAGTTCCAGAAAAGACCAGGCTATACTAAGGAGATCGCACTCACCCCTAATGCCAGAAATGCAGAGGTCACTGACGGGGTTAGTCTCCATACAACACCTGCTTTTGAAGGGACACTACTGATGTAAAACTGTAAGATCATACAGTTTCTTTGAACTCACACCATATTTTAGTTATTAGAAAATGATGCATATATAATTTAGGTTCTTACCAGTGGCTCTCGAGGCATCACATTTTCACTTCCTGGAGTAGAGCTTGGCTGTGAAGAAAAATATAAACAAAAATAAGATCACAGTGCCACCTGATGGATATCAACACCCAAAGATGTTCTATTCCCAGGCAACGCACGCAAGCCTCTTTCTCATATTTCTCGCCGTTTTTCTCATACTGCAGAGTGTGCTGGGCGGGCTACACGTAAGAAGCGGCCCAAAGAGCCTGCAGCTGCCAGCAAACATGAAGAGACTGCATCACTGTCACGGCACCTCAGGAAGGCTGGGCTTGGCTGAGGAAGGCCCAAGACCAGCAGCTGAGTGGCAGGGGCTGAGGGTCATCACGAAATCCAGGGAAACAGCCAAGTCCAGAGGAAAGACTTCAAGTGAGAGCAAAACTTCCTTTTCGTCACCTCCGCAACGTGCTGAGCAGGAAAAGCAGTGAAAGTGAAGAACCAGATGCAGCCACCAGGGGGCCCCAGTTGCCCACATTTGGGATTTTCTCTGGGCATATATTTTTATATTTGCAGCCAGGAAGTGAGAACTATCCACGCTGGTTCCTATACCAGCCACTGAGGACACCAAATTCAGTAGAAAAGCAAGTCAGGCTTAAATCCATTTTTAAAATAAGCTAGTGATAGGTGATAGATAAACAGACCAACCAGCAGGTGGGCAGCACTGTGGCCCACACGCCTGGCACTGGTCTGTGTCCTCTGGACCTCTCTCCCTCCCCCTTACAAGTGCCTTTGACCCTTGGCTGATCTGACCGACATTCAGAGAAAGAGAGAGACAGAGACAGACACATTCAGAGGGAATTTAAAAATCTCCAAAGAATAAAACAAGCAGTTTGCGAGTCGTGATTAGTTTACTGTTACTGATGTTCAAACCAATTTCCAATTATCTACAGATAATACCCAGGCAAGTGCAGCTAATACGCAGGTCTCAGCAGCCAGAAGCCAGCCCCCAGCATCCATTCTCCTTCCAGCTAGTTCAGATGGCAGTTCCAGGCCTCCTGGGAAGGACAGAAAGTGGAACAGAAAGAGTCCACTCCACAGAGAGTCCCCAAAGATTTCCTTACACCCAGCTGCCACCACATGGCGGGCACACAGCACAGGAGCAAGGACTCTGCTGGAAGAAGGATGCCATCTCCCTATCCAAAGTCCTGTCTCAAGAGCTCCTTCCTGTCTGTCCCTCCCTCCCTTCCTTTTTCCCCTCCAGGTATCAAATAAGCTCATGCATTTAGATCTCTGGCCCAGACCCCTCTGAGTTCTACATCCACTTGCCTTCCTGTCTGCTCTTGGACTTAAGTCCACAGCAGATTCATAATCCTCTCCCTCTGCCATACATCCTCCCTCTGAGTGAATGGGACAACCTTCCACCAAAACGTGCAAACCAGAATCCAAAGGGCCATGCTCGACCGCGCTTTCTCTGTCGTCACCTGCCAGAGCTGAAGCATTATCGAGTCCTGCCAGCATTCCTTCCTAAACATCCATGGAGTCAGTCCACTCACGCCTCTCCACACCCACGACAGCTCAAGCTTCCAAACTCTCCCTCCCGGGCCACTGCAACAGCCTTCTGATCAGTTCCCCACCCACGCTGGCTCTCTCCCAATTCATTTCCACACTGCAAACTATCACTTCGAAATGATAATCTGATGATCTCGCCTCCCACCCACCCCGGTCAACGACAACTCTGATATAGGAAAAACTTCCCAGTGTGGCCTGGTGCATCTACTCTGACTGTGCCTTGGGGCTGTGTGGCACCACGTGCCCCAGCTCTGCCCTCAACAGACATGCTGTTCCTTCCTCCCCTCTGACAGCCTGACTCGTCCTTCGGGTGTCGGCTAAGTCACTTCCTTGGGGAAACATCCCTTCTCAGACACCCGCGCCAGGGTCGACTCTCTCGGCTACACACAGCACCCTACACCACCCCTTCAAGGACTGAGCAGAACTTCAACGTCACGTGTGTGATTCTCAGGTTGATGTCTGTGTCCCTCACCAGATCATAAACTCCAGAACTGCCTTTGCTTTTCACGGTTCCCCTTAGGCCTAGGATAGTATCAGGCACAGATCAGGCTTCCCACAGATACCTGCTGAATGAACTAACAGGAGACACAGAGAACAATGCTTCGAATGCAACTGAATGGATATATAGTAAAGTTCATTATCTTCCAGAGGGCTTCCTTGCTCCATTTCGTAAATACTAAGTGCTAACGCTTATTTATCTCTTTCTTCATTTAATTCTCACAATAAATTTATGAAATGATTGCTGATGAGGAAACTGAGGCTAGGGAGGTTAAATAACTCACCCATGATGACTCAGCTGATAATTGTACTCGAGGGATCTGAACCTTTGCACTTAATCAAAATAATCGAGTTTTGTTTAGACCACATTTTATGAAGCAACAACCTTAAAGCTATCCCATAAATAATAATGTAGGTTTTTTGACTAGATAAAACAAACTAATGCAAACAACTTTAACATTTAGGTCTCTATTCTGACTTAGTCCAAAACTTTCTTCCTGAGACCACAGTGGATCATCACCAAGGAACTTCCCCTAAAATTAGTTTAGCTCTTGAATAGCTCATATTTGCCAGGGGGAAAACTTTAAACAATATACAGTGCCAAGTCAGTCTCTTTCATCATATACCTTTTTGCACCTTTTAAAATTGTGAGCCATGTAAGCATATTCTGCTTTTTGTTAAATTAAATATTAAGAAATTTAAAAAGGAAGCTGTTGTCTCATCCTAACGGCCAGGCCCTCTTTCTCCAGGGACCCGCCACTGATGCTGGCTTCTTAGATATTCCTGCGAGGATATGCAAAGGGTATAAGCATGTCTATGTGTACATGTCCCCACCAAGGAACTTCAAACAGCAACTCTCTAAATTCCTCAGGGTCTGACCTCCCAGAGCCTTCTGAGGTACCAGTACACCAAAGCCAGACCTCCAAGTTCAATCTCCGGGCTACAAAGAGAGGCGCAAACATTTCCCCAAGCGGCATACCAACTCAGTGCTGTGTGAGGTCAGTCTGACCTTATCGGTGAACGCACAGAGGACTTCTTGAGAATTGCTCAATAGTAATTATAGTCTAGATGATTCTCCAGCTCGTGTTGAAATATCTGCAGTCTAAAGTGGTCCACCCCCCATTTCCTGTCTCAGCGTCCTTTAGACAACTGTTTCTTGATGACCAAAAGAGCCTTACTACTTTTCATCCTTACCACCGTCCATGTTAATCGATAATACCATCTGAAATTCCTCATTAGATAACTAGCTTATTATCTATCTCTCTGCACGAGATTTGAAGCTCCTTGAAAGCAGGCACTTTACCACCTTATCGACAGCTGATCTTCACAGGTACTCAATAAATACGTACTTAAATTTTTTTGAATTTAAAAAATTAAAACAAAGGAACCGCTTTGTATACATAAGCCCAAATGAAGCAAGCAGAGGACACCAGCAGTTTCTTTCCCCGGAACATTTCCCCTACAACCTCACACAAACCTGGCTCACTCTCAATGCAACACCGTGGCCTGATGCTTCCCAGCCCCAGCACAGAATCACCCCTAAGGAGTCCCTAAAAATGTGTGGAGGTGTTTCTGGCTGGCACAATGATCGGAGAGTCCACAGGCACTGAGAGGGCAGGGGCCCGGGAGGCTAAATGTGCCGCAAAGCACGCAATGAAGACGGTCCATCAAAACACCAACCAGACCCCTCAGAGACTCCTGGCCGTTAGGATTCCACGTGCCGAGGCGGACAGACCTTCACCTAGATGCTGCTTCAAAGGAGGCAGAGGTCTGAGCCCCCACTGCTTGTCAGAGCTGAATCCCCAGCCTCGCGCAGGCCCATCAGCCTCGCTGGTCCAGCCTTTAGGAAAACCCAACACTTCTCAAACACCTGCCCCTACATAGACCCCCCTGAAGTGGTCACGCCTGTTTTCTGGCTTGACACAAATTCCTAAAAATTAAATTCCAACTTGATCCTGGAAATCTTGACTTTTAAAACAGTAACAGGAAAGTTTAGAAATCACAGCTGAAGTGCAAGAAGAAGGCTCTAGGCCATCCAGTCAGGACCCTTAGTGGCCGGGAGGTGGAGAGCAGGGAGGGAAGAAGAGCAAAAGCATAAGACGCCGATTTGTTGTTGTTGTTGTTGTTGTTTTTAAATAATCTCCCCGCCCCCACCACTTCCACCCCTGACCTACGGATGCTGCCGTCTCCCCTTAAGAACTGGATCTCTGAAGGCGGGGCGTCTCCTCCCACGCACTCCCAGCATGCACCTGGGGCCTGGCGCACCCGGGGTATGGCCGAGGCTCCACCTGTGGCACGAACCCATGACCTTCCGTGTGTCAAGCAGACGTGCTGACCACTACACTGTGGAGCCACCCCATACGACAGCTTCCTAAAGCAAGGGAACAAAAACGACCACTGTGGCAGAGAGAGAGGAACAGAGACAAAATTGCTCTCGCTCCTGCCGCCCGGGCACTGACCTTCCCCAGCCAGAAGGTGTGTCCATGTGCTGACCTTGCTGCACTACAAAGGTCAACGGCACGCGCAGCTCAGGTCTGGGTAACTGGCAGAACACCCGGGTTAAACGGACTCATCCCACATCTGCCAGTGGCTGTGTTAACTCTGGATGTGTCCCAAGCCAGTCTGGCCTACAGTTCTTTGCTGTGAAGAATAAGATTCAATTCAACAAATATTTTTTGAGAGGCAGGCGCACGAACTTTGGCATTAAAAGCTGAGGGGCTGGGGGTACACTGTCAACCCCCGTGCGCCTCAGTTTCCTCATCTCGGAATCGTGGGAGCAATACCAGCATCTGACATTCAGGATGAGATAACAGGAGCTATGCCACGTCACTGCTGTGCTCAGAATCAAGCAGTAGACTTCTGCTCTGTCTAAGATGAAGTACTAGGGACCAGATGTACCTTCCCACTGTAAACCACTAGAAAACTAAATAAACGGCACCACTCTTTGTAGACATCGGATGTCTGACAGAACAGAAACAAATGATATGATCCTTAGGATGATGATCCTGGCATTGTGCCAGGAGGCACCTTTCAGACCAAGGAGAGGGAGGGGAGCCCCAGCAGAGGACGGCAGGCTCACTGGGCTGAGGAAACAGAGACTGGTGTTCGGGGAGGCTGAGGCAGCTGGGGGCTGCACGACAGAGCTCGAGAGGATGGAGCAGAAAGAGAGCTCCAGAAATCTGCCTAGAGGTTCCCTTGAGTCTTTGCTGAACAGTAAAATCTGTGCTTGCACAGAGTGAAACTCCAAGAGGCTGAAAATAAAGTGACGAGGAAGCGGCAAGCTGACCAGTGCCCAGAATCCTCACAGGCCTCGCAAGTGCCAAGCACCTGAGCGAAGCGTCCTCACCGCCCATTCAGGGACTTCAGGAGACACCTGGCAGGGCCACATCTTGGTAGGGGTTCAGATCGTCCCTAGCTCCGCCCTAAAAAGCTTAAAAACAGAACATGAAAGACTCAAAATAAACCAAAAATAACGTAATTACCCACCAGAACAAAGCTCAACACACTGTAAAGTAAAAATCCAGACACTCAACAACAAAAAATTCACAGCAGCCAGAATTCAATCAAAAATCTCAACATAAAATAAAAAGCATCACTGTTTGCAGACATTGGACACTGTCAAGAAGCAGGAAAGTGTAACTCATAAGAACAACAACAACAACAAAAATCAAAAAAGTAATTAGCAAACAAGACCATTAAGACAGGAATTATAATTTTATTCAAGATAAACACAAAAAAATACAAATATTGAATCATATTGTATACCTAAAACTAAATTGTGACACATATCTTAATTTAAAAAAGAAAAAAAAAAGAATTTGAAAGAAAACAAGATCAAGTAAGGAAAGAAATATAAGGTATAAAAAGAAAGAACTTCCAGGGATGAAAAATATAATATTGGAAATAAAAATTTCACTGAATAGAATGACAACAGATTAGATACTAGAGAAGAAAAGGTAAGTGCACTTGAAGATATGGCAATAGAAACTGACCAAAATGAGGAACAGAGAGGAAAATAAAAGACCAAAAAAATCTTTTTTGAAAAATTTCCATGTTTGATGAAAACTACAAACTCATAGATCCAAAAAGCTCCACAAACTCCAAGCAGAGCAAACAAAAGCATACTAAGGCATATCATAATCAAATTGCTAAAAACCCATGAAAAGGGAAAAATCTGAGAAGCAGCCAG
>NW_011888867.1:4987462-5000099 GCF_000151845.1 Pteropus vampyrus
GACACCACCTAGGAAGACCAGGTGCTGTAGGTATAAAGTAAAAAATAAAGGATTGTAAGCTGACAAGGTCCTTGCAATCTGTGAGGTCAACCTAAAATATATATATCTATATACATGTAGAACATTAATAACATAAATAGACAAATTCAAAATACAGTTGGAGACATCAATAATCCTCTCTCCTCAATCAAAGTCTGTAAAGATACCGAAGACCTAAATAACACTATCAACCAACAAAGCCTTACTGACATTCGTAGAACACTCTCAGCAAAAAGCAGAATATACATTATTTTCAAGTTCATAAAGAAAATTCACCAAGACAGACCACAAAAGAAATCTCAAATTTAAAAGATCTGAAAACATACAGAGTATGTTTTCTGACCACAAGGGAATTAAACTAGAAATCAATAACAAGGAAAAAATCTGGAAAAATCCCAAATATTTAGAAATTAAACAAAAGACTTTTAAAATAATCTGTAGGTCAACCAAGAAATAAGAGAGGAAATTAGAAAATATTCTGAACTGAATGAAAATGGAAAACACAACATATCTAAATTTGTGGACTGCAACTAAAGCAATGTTTAGAGGGAAATTTAGTTTCAAATACTGGATTTAGAAAAGAAGCTGGATTTAGAAAAAAAAAAAACTGGATTTAGAAAAAAAAAAGGAAAGAAGCCAGAAGAATAAGAACAAATAAAACCCAAAGTAAATAGAAGGAAAGAAATAAACGATGGAAAAAATTAAAGGGAAATCAAAGAAATAAAAGTAAGTTTTTTGAAGACACTAATTTCCAATATTAGGAATGAAAAAGGGAAAACCACTGCATTCTACAGACATTTAAAATAAGAAATGCTTTACAACAACAAATTTAACAACTAAAATGATATGGACAAATTCCTTGAGACACAACATACCAAAACTGACACTAGAAAAAAACCAGAAAAGTTTAATATCCTTATATCTACTTTTAATACATAATTAATTTAAAACAAAAAAAGAAAACTATAAATATCCCTTATAAACATAAATGTAAAAGTCCTTAACAAAATATTGCCAAATCCAGCAATATATAAAAAGGATAATACATCATGACCAAGTGGAACTTATCCAACAAATGCAAGATTGGTTAATGTTTGAAAAATCAATCAACATAAATCACCATATTAACAGAATAAAGGAGGAAAACAATAGCATCAACAGAACAGATAGCAAAAAGAGCACCTGACAACACTCAGCAAATTAAAAATAAGTCGAATCTCCTCCATTTGATAAAGGGCACCTATAAAAAAACTATAGCTAACATATTTAAATGTGAAAGATTGAACTTATTTCCCCTAAGATGAGGAACAAGGCAAGAATGTGTACTCTCTATTGCTTTTTACAAGAAATCCTAGACAGTACAATAAAGCAAGAAAAATAAAGGACATATAAATTGGAAAGCAAGAAGTAAAGCTGTCTTTATTTGCAGATGACACTATTATCTACAGAAAAATCATAAGGAATCTACAAAAAAGCTATAGGAATTATTAGCTTAACAACGTTGTAGATATAAGGCCTATATAAAGAAACTCAATTTCATTTCTATACACTAGCACTGAACAATTAAAAATAAAATTTAAATAATAAAATCTATAGACAATAATAGAAATGAGAAATATGAAATGAGAGAAATTTAACAGAATGCGTACAGGACCTACCTACTTAAAACTATAAAACACTATTGAGAAAAATCAAAGAAGACCTAAATGGAGACATATACCATGTTAATGAATTAAGAGCAATACTGTTAAGATGCCAATTCTGATCTATAGATTCCACACAAACCCAATAAAAATCCCATCAAGCTTTTCTGTAGAAACTGATAAACCGATTCTAAGATTCATATACAGATACAATAGACCAAACTGATCTATAGATTCCACACAAACCCAATAAAAATCCCATCAAGCTTTTCTGTAGAAATTGATAAACCAATTCTAAGATTTATATACAGATGCGATAGACCAAAGCTAAAACAATTTTGAAAAATAATGAAGTCAGAAGACTTTATACTACCTGATTTCAAGATTATAAAGCTACAGCAGTCAAGACAGTATTTCATTTGCATAGGATAGACATATAGACAAATGTAACAAAATAGAGTCCATAAATCGATCTATGCATATACATTTTTTTTTTTGACAAAGGTAGCAAGATAATTCAATGCAGAAAGGGTAATCTGTTTAATAAATATGATGGAACAACTGATTTCCATATAGGGGAAGAAAATGAACCTCGGCCTTTACCCATAAGTATATGAAAAGACACTCAATATTATCGGTCATCACAGCAATGCAAATTAAAGCCACAATGAATTACCACTACAAACTCAGTAGAATGGCTAAAATTTAAAAGACGAACAATACCAAGTGTTGGTATGGACATGGGGCAACTGGAACTTTCATACACCGTTAGTGGGAATGAAAAATAGCGCAACTTGGTAAACACTTATGCAATTTATTATAAAGCTAAAGATACACTTACATATGACTTAGCAATTCCACTCACAAATATTTACAAGGAAAAATGAAAACACATGTCCTCGCAAACACTTACACATGAATATTTATAGCACCCTCAAACTAGAACCAATCATGTGGGGAACAGACTCTGAAGTGACTCTGATAATCCCCACCTCCTGGTACTCATGCCCTGGTTCTCTCCCCTTGAGTGTGGGTGGGACCTATGACTTGCTTCTGGCAAGCAGAATATGGCAAAGGCAATGGGATGCATGTAATTACAAGAACATGGTTACAATACATGAAACTGCAACGTCCGACTTGCTGAGAGATTCTCTCTCTTACTGGCTTTGAGGAAGCAAGTGGCCATGAGAACACCTGTGTGGCAAGAAAACTGAAGGTGGCCTCTGGCTGACAGCCTGGAACAAACTGAGGCCCTCAGTGTGCAGCCATTAAGGAGCTGAGAGCTGCTAACAACCACAAGAGCTAGAAGACTCAGATGCGTTCACAGGTCTGGTAGAGACCTGATTGCTGCCTGAGACTCGGCTAAACCGTGCCCTGATCCTGACCCGCGAAAAATGAGACAATAAATGGAGGTTGTTTTAAGCTGCTAAGTTTGTGGTGATACTGTTATGCAGCAACGGATCATTAATACAATCGAAATGTCCAACGACTGATGAAGAGATCCACGAATGGTGGTACATTTATACAATGGAATACTACTCACTAATAAAAAGCAATGAATTAAGGACACAGCAATGTAAGTTTCACAAACATTATCCTGAGCAAAAGAAGTGAGACACAAAAAAATACATACATTATGAATTTGTTCACAGGAAATTCTAGGAAAGACAAATAGCAATAGAAAGCAGTTCAGATTTCCTGAGGCCAAAGGCTGGGACTTCCTGGAAAGCTGCGAAGGGAACAGTTAGGAATACTGGAATTGTTCTGATCTTGATTCTTGGTTACACATGTATATGTATTTGTCAAAACTCATTAAACTGACCACTACACACTGCTGGAATTCTACAGTAAAGTTTTTGGCCGCAAGAACTTGGTGACTAAATAAGATATCAAATCTAAGGTATTAAAAATATTAGCAAAGTTGCAAAGAAAGTGGCTAGTTTAAAAAAGGTTATCTTTACAATGGAGAAACCTGATGGACACCACCTTAACTAAGCAGTCAAATTTATCCTCAATAATGGGACGAACTGCTATCACATGCCTGGTTTGATTCACCGAGAAGAACACAACAACACCTACACAGTATTCTCACAAAAAATGTTTAACCTGGCTCTAAAAAATGTGAAGAAACAAATTCGACAAACCCAGATAGCAGAACACTACAAAACAAAAGCCCCGACTCTCCTAAATGCCACCATCATGAAAAACAAAAAGGCAGATGAACTCACCAGAAACACATGCATATGTCTCAAAAAGACATGTTTTCACAGCAGCATTAACTGTAATAACCAAAAGGTCAAACAACCTAAATGTCCATTAAGAGCAGAACGGTTAATAACAAATGGATAACAAATATGTTCACACTGTGTAATAACTATGGATAGCAGCAATAACGAACTATAACTGTTCATAACATAGATGAATCTCAGAAGTATAACGCTGAGTGACAGAAGCCAGACACGCTTTATGATTCTGTTTATATGAAGCTCAAAAACAGACAAAATTAACCTGTCAGAACGGGGGCGACCTCTGGGGACTGGATAGTGATGGGAGGGGCACCACTGGGGCTTCTGAGGTCCTGGTCATATGTGATTTCTTGGTCTGGGTACTGGTTACACAAATATGTTCACTTTGTGAAAATTTACCAAGCTGGGCACATAATTTGTGTAGTTCCTGGGTATATGATAAACTTCAGTAACAGTTAAAAATATATAAAGGCTAGAGAGAATCATTCTAGATGAAAGCCGACTAAAGAGATGAATGAATCAATGCAATCTGTTTCTTGATTGAATCCTGACTCTTTTAATTGAGAAAATCTGAATGTGAACTGTATTACTAAATATTATTTTATCTATACTAAATATCTTGTGTGATAGTGATACTGTGCTTATGCAGGAAAATAACCTCATTCTTCCAAGAGACAAGGTGAAGTATTCTACGATGAAATATTGTGATGTCTGTAACTTATTATCAAATCCTTTAAAAAACAAAGTTAAAGAGACAGATAAAGCAAATTCAGGAAAATGTAAACGGTGGAGGTTGGTGAAGTTTTTATGCAAATTTTACAGTTCTCTGTATTATTCTTTCGACTTCCCTACAGGTTGAAAAATTTTCATAATAAAAAGTTGAGGGAGAAGACACCTTGTTTGAACTGCTGTCATTCAAGACTTCTAGGACTTCCAAAACTGCATGCAGAGACTTGGAGAAGGAAACTTAACACTGAGCACTTACTATTACCAGGTGCTCTTTATATCTGTGATTTCAATCAGCCCTTAGAGCAACCCTACAGGGTGACTGTTATTACTCCCATTTTACAGAGCAGAGCTGATGCTGAGAGGTGGAGCGACAAGGCCAGTAGTTAGAGAGTGCTGGAGTTAAAAGCCTGTCAGATACGAGGCCCTGCTCCTCCACTCCAAAAGTCTTCACTGTGCTTTTCTGCCCTCCCTGCTTGTGTTGTCTGGATCCAAAATTTGCTGCATCCAGTGAACCGCAACAGGTTTGACACCTACGTTCTATGATAATGCTTGATATTCAATAACTGTTAGACAAGCAGATTGAACCACACTCTGCTCTTCACTGAGGACAGAAAAGCTGGTGGGGAAGTATGGAAATAGCGATGACATCGCCTCTTCCCATGGACCATTAACATGTACAGACTAGAAGGGACTTTGATCAGAGATTAGCCATGCAAAGCAGAGCAATGTGGGGAAAACAGAACTAGGATATGAAGCAACAGACTGTCTTGAAGACAGACTAAAAAGACTATGCCATTTATGAAAAAAGTAAGTCTGTCATTGAAATCTAAAAGTCACAAAGGACAGCTAGGATAAACAACAGCATTCGGGGCGTTCCTTTAAATTTCAAGGAAATTACTTCAGAACAAATAAAAGAACCACTTTAGTGGACTGGAGGTCAACATAAAAAATCATACCCCAAAAGACTTTATAATAGGACCTGAAGAAAGATTTCGATCATTTGTGAATGAAAATGTAGTTTATTGAATGGACTGACAATAATAGAGACGACACTACGTCAGGCACTATTCTAAAATAAGTCATTTAATCCTCAGGGCAACCCCATGAGATAGGCACTAGTTTTATTCCTTATTTACAGATGGAGGCTCTAAGGCCAAATAAGTGAAGTACTTTATCCAAGATGATCACGCAGCTGGTAATGGTGGGGCTCAGATTCTAAGCCAGTGAAAATGGCTTCAGAGTGCATGCATCTAACCACTGTTCTACACTGTCCGTTAAAGAAAGGGTTGGTTTATTCACCCTTAATCTTTCGAAATGAGATACTGATGCCACGAGGCCAGCTAATAAACTCCCTATGAAAGAATGCTGGCTCAGCCCCACAGGTGCAATGCAGCTCTCCTCTCAAACAAACCAAGTTGCGGGGAATTCTCCAAACAGTCCCTTCCATCCCATTCCGCTCTGACTGGAGAAACAGGAAACTAGGTTGATCAGGACTTGTAAATGAAATGGTGAGTAACTGGTAAAAAGAGCTGGTTCCTTTAAAAAGTATACATTAGCAACTTATTGTTAGAGAGTGACAGAATTTGGCATAAAGAGTTCAAGTTTTTCTCCAGGCTGCCAGCACATTCTGGTGCAATCCCATCTCTACCAGCTTTGGAAAGGAGGGCAAAGGAGCAGCAGAGCTTTTAACCCCCAAAAGGGGCTGGCCAAGGACCTGAGATCCTTCCCACATGTACGGAGAGGACAATTTCCAGAACCAAAGAAATCCTTGGGTACTACAATGACTCCAAGTGCCAAGATTTTCAGTAATACTCACAGCCCTGGCAAATCAGATGTCCCAGAAGCATGAGGGACTGAAGGCACGCTTCAATCCCAGCCCACGGGCTTTCCTAGCGTGTAACAGTTCAGAGAAGACTGGATTCTGAGGAGCTTCAGCATTCCAACAAGCTAAGTGGGGTAAGGCAAAAAAGCAGGGCCTCTCCTCTCGGGACATCCCCACACTCCAGAATTTCCGATAGCAAGAAGGCCAGAATCGGCCCTAATTATCTCCCATGTTTTACAACCCAGACATCTTTCTGAATCACTCACTCCGCTAACGGAAGCTGGTCTGGGGAACATATAACTCCTCTAAGTGCAAGTCCTATAGTAAATGTATCAAGAAGAATAAAACAGTAGGAAACACTAAGCAGTGTTTTCCATATTAGTAAAAGAATACAGTGGGCTGCTAAAAAGTCCACAGGTGTTTCAAGGAGGTGAGAGATAAGTGAGAGGTCCAAGCGGAAACCATTTTCTTCTTCCTGTCTAATCCTAACTCACGTGAAACATGTCTGGCTGACTACTGGAATCACACACACCGGGCTTAAATCCTGGCTCAAGCAGACACTCAATCAAGGGCACGTTACACAGCCTCTTAGGATCTGCAAAATGGTGGTTAACAGCCTGTACTCTATGAAGGTTGTAATGAGCATTAAACGAGATAATAAACGTAATTTGTCCTCGGCTTGCCCCCATCCTCACCCCAGCTCACTTCACCATTGAATCGCCAACGGCTTCAGAGGCCTTATCATCCACCGCTTCCGGACGGCAGACGTACAGGCATGGGCACTGGTCCGCGAAGTCCCCTTACTGGGGTGGGATTTGGCTGAATCTGTGGCTGAAAAGCTAGATCACAGCCCTTGGCCGAGACAACCAAACTCTGGGAAGCAAGGACAGATCCTCAGCCGAAAGCTTGGTGGCGTCTGTTGTTTACAGAGAGTCCCTTTCCTACCAACGCACTGGGAAGGTCCGAGTACATTTCTGACCCTCCAACTTGGCAAGGGAAGCGCAAAGGTGACTAACGACGAAGAGGCCGGCAGCGGGGCCACCCCAGGGAGCCGGGGCTTTGGGGGAGTGGGAACCCTGACGGAGTCGGGGCCCTCCCCGGAGGAACAGCCCAGAACGACCGAGCCTCCCACTCCTCAAGCAGGGGCCCTCACAGCTTACGGCAGGGGGCTCCTCAAGGGCCCCGCCAACATCCCGGCCAAGCTCAAGAGAGACCCCACAGGCCGGCAGGCGGAAAGTGGGGACCTGAGGGCGCCCGGAGCCCGGTTCCGGAGTGTGGGCAAAGAGGGGTCACCCGGGGAGGGGCCGGCGGCGAGGACCTAGGGAGGGGCGGGGCCCGGAGCGGGGCAAGAAGTCGAGGCTCCCGGCTTCGGAGGCTCCGGGTTCCTACCCGACTCCTGGCCGCACGCCGAGCGCCCTCTCCAGCTGGGGTCTCTGTCACCGCGGCAGGGTAGTCCCACTCCCCTTACCTGGCTCGGCTGCTCTGCCTGCTCTGAGGACGCCATCTTTCTGAGGCCTGACTAATCTATCGCCGCTGGGCGAGGCTTTTCCCAGGTGCCCTCGCTCTCGCTCTCCCATCCAGGCTAAAGTAGCCGGTGCCGAACCTGTCGATGGCCAGCACAGGGATACTCCGGGAAGAAGCGGGCAGTCAGTCCCACGTTCGGGTCACCGCTCACAATTTCCATTAGGTCTCTGCTTTCCAGAAAGATCCGAGGTCGCTCCTTTTTGCATCCTTGTACGCGTATTATTCTTATTGAATTAAAGTTCTGCCCAATCCTACATTGCCTTGGGCACATACATGTAGGGAGGGACTTGGACACAGGTAGCGTGGAACCTGCCAAATATTTAATAACTGTGAAGAACTTTGGAAATTAATTAAGTTTAATTAATTAATGGTTCAGTTCAGTACCATCTGTTGAGTGCCTTTGCCAGGCACTTTGATGGGAGCTAGAAATAAAAAGATCCGAGACTCAACCCCTGCTTCCAAGTCCAGGCCAAAGCCACACACACAATCACAGCATCTTGGAGATAGGAGTCGAATAGTATGCAGGTCTATTAGATCACAGAAAGGGGGGCTTCTTGGAAAAGAGGGTGTAAGTGTGAAATTTACACGAAAGAGTTGCGTACATTAGAAATATCAGTTCATATCGTAGTTGTGTTGCAACAGTTTCTCCAACCACTTAACATGGCTATCCTTTTCATATGAGGTAATCTCGTTTTCTTTCATAAACAAAAAAAGAGACTGACCCTGAATAAATATGGGCTGACAATTATTTCTTTTTTTACCTAAAACGCCGCCCCCTTTAAGCGAGCAACGATTTTGATAATTTTTTATTTTAATATAAAATATTAGATTTTCATGGGGAACGAACACAGACTTTTCCATAACAGTATCGGAACTAGGACAAATATATTGTCAAGCAGCATTTGGACGAGCTCAAACAGTGATTTGGTTCGCATTTCCACTTTCCTCTCTGATTTCTTTAAGATCGTAATGTCTAATCTATTTATTTAAGCATTTTGTTACGAGCCCCAACACCACTTGCACAGCCGAAGCAGGGAATTGAAAGGAATGCGAGTATTTTATGTTTCTGTTACATTTTCAGCAAGACTGAAAACTACTCATCAATTTTTTAACTTAACTTCCATCAAATCAGCCTGAAAGTTGGGACATTTTACGGATCTTTTCAGGTTGGAAAGGGAAAGCAAATTAACACAGGTTTATGACGGACTTTTATTTAAGTATTAATATTATGCGTTTATGTATACAAATATGAGTGCTCTTACAATTTAAGGGAGTATTCATCAGTGTCATTCGTAATGCAAAATAAATCCCTATTGACTTCATTTTGAACGCACGATAGAAACTCCTAAAAATAATCTCCTAGGCTGAATTGCGCGACGTAAAGAAATCGGCTTCCCACCACGACTACAGTTCCCGGAATGCCCCGCGCGGGGCCCGCCCCCCAACCCCGGCACTTGATTAGCGGCCATTAGAACTACAACTCCCGGCATGCTGCGGGTGGGGTGAGGGACGCCGGCGCCCAGCCTCCCACGCTTTCCGGAGTCAATCAAGTCTCACCCTGAAAAGGATGGAGGTGCCAGGGGACGCCCGGGCCCCGGAACCCGGCGAGAATCAGGGTCTGAAGCCGTGTCTGCTGCGCCGCAACCACAGCTGCGAACAGTACGGGGTGGCGGCCTCCTGCCTCGAGGATCTGAGGAGCAAGGGTTGGCACGGGACCGGGCGAGGCCTTGGGGGACCGGGGGCTTAGGGGAACCGGAGCCGGGTGAGGTTTTCGGGCGGAGGGGCAAAGCGGGATGAGGAGAGGCGACTTGGGGATTCTTATAGCTCCGGTGGAGCCTTGGGGCAGAAATGAGTCACGTGGGTATAGTGACTTACAAATTTCACAGTGTTTGCAAGTGTTTTAATATATCTCGTGTGGGACTCATAATGGTGGAAAAGTAGACGGGAAGCACTGTGCAGACTCTACTTGGGTACCTTGCCTAAAACCACTTAGATTTTGGACCAAACCCAACCCAGTGTATATTCCTGCTACTCGAGTTCTCTAAGGTGATAGTGAAGCCCTTAGCTGAGCCCATGGCGGGTGGGGCAGGTTTCCGCCGGCAGCTCTGGCAGGTACCTGTGCGGTAAAGAGGGAGCTGCTACCGACCCTTCTGGAGGTCCAGTCAAGAACCGTGTGTCGTGAGTGACGAGGTTAACAAATTCTGAGCCCCGGCTCGCTGATACTAGCTGCTTGACTTTGCGCTTAATCGTCTCTTAACCCTCAGTTTTCTCATAGGCAAAGTAGGTATACTATTTCCAGCCCTGCTTCCCAGGATTGTTGGGACTCTTAAGGGAGATGATAAATCCAGATGATTTACAAGTATTATTTGCCCATAACAATAAATTGTTTATCCAAAGAAGTTTTACCTGCTAAACATGTGAGCGGGCCCCAGGCATGTAGTCAGTGTTCAGTGCTTTCTCTCGGAGACATCAAGCCCCAGCAGATACCAGAATCTTTCAGAAACCCAGGAGCAGCCAAAGCACTTATCAATGCTTTAGTGACATGGCTTTGCCAGATAGGTGTTTACATATTTTTTCTTGGCATTAGGGTAAAGTTTTAGTGTCCCTCGGTGCATTGCCTGATTGCACTTGGCACAGAGGCTTGTGTTCTCTGGAGCTAGGCCTATACAGGCTTGCGGTTCTATTTAAATGATAGATGACATTGCCCAAAGTTATTTGTAGTCTCTTGACTACTTCTCAGCTTACTCTAGTCCCCTTAGCATTTTAAGTATTGCTGTCACTAAATGGGATGGCACAGACCTGCCCTGGACAAAGCCCAGTGATAATAAATATGAAAAGCTACTGATAGAAGCTGCAGCTTTTCTATAATTTTCCTATAGGTTATAAAGGCTGCAAAGAAAGATACTACAAAAGACAAAAAGCATTTCCTTTTTTTTCTGCTTTTTTCTTTACATTTGACACAGAATTTGAGATGACCACTGAGTAAATGAAAGACTGCTTGTTTACAAGGAATCACATCAGACCTTGGTTTGTTGTTCATCCCAGTTAAGGCTCAAGTGCCTGCTAATATAGATGCAGAGTAGCTGTAGGAAACACATTTTCAAGAGCCAGACTGTATGGATGTAGATCCCAGCTCTTTCGCCTACTGTGTGATCTTGGACAAGTTACTTAACTTCTCTGAGCCTTGAGTTTGATGTCTGTAAAATGGGAATAACAATAGTACCTACCTTATAGAATTGTTAGGAGATTAAATACTGTATATGAAAAGCACTTAGGCACGTGCAAAGTGTGATATTAGTGCTAGTAGTTGTGGCTGTTATTGTAGTTACTATTACCTACCGGGAATTCCGCTAGGCTCTGAGAGTACAAGAATAAATGTAGTCACTTTATGGATACTTGTCAATTGTCAAATATTTTATTCTTCTCAGCCTATGACATCTTGGCCATTGATAAGTCCCTGGCACCAGTCACCCTGGTCCTGGCAGAGGATGGCACCATAGTGGATGATGACGATTACTTTCTGTGTCTACCTTCCAATACTAAGTTTGTGGCATTGGCCAGTAATGAGAAGTGGGCATACCGAAACTCAGGTAAGAAATGCTCACCATGTATAAAATGATCTATGCAATACATAACATCCGTTATGATTCATTTTACTGCACAGGCACCTAGTTACCATTTGGCTGTTTAAGCATTTACGCAGCCAACGTTTACTGAGCACAGTCTCCATGCCAGGTGTGGTGCTAAGTCTACAGGTGAAGATGAATGAGACATGGGTCCAATTGTCAGATAACTTACCGGCTGACAGCAACTAAAATGCAGCATGGCATTTATTAACAAATATCACCCCAATAGTTTTAATTAAAAAAAAAAACTAAAAAATAAAAATAAAATGCAGCATGGCAGAGAGATCAGTGCCCCAGGTGGAGTCACACCACCCCATCTGAATCCTGGCTTTGTCATGTGACCTTGGCCAAACTCCCTACCTTCTCGGCATCTTATTGAGATGATTATGGTACCTGTCTCCTAGGGTTGTTGTTAGGATAATAGAACATAGTACACGTCAAACCAGTGTTTCTCAACAGTACTCTTGACGTTCTGGGCTGCAGCATTCTTTGTTGTGGGGCCGTCGTGTGCATCATAGGAAGTTTAGCGGTATCCCTGGCTTTTGCCCACTAGATGCCAGTAGCATCTCCTCACCCGGATCAGGACAATCAAAAATGTCTCCAGAAATTGTCGAATGTCTCCTGGGGGCAAAATCACTCCCAGTTGAGAACCACTTATAGAAAGCATTTAGATCTTACCTAGCATACAGCAAGGGCTCACTAAATGTTACCTGTTACCATCATCACTGGCGATACAAAAGGAACTAATATTGATGAGCAAGGATCAAAAAGCTAAAGAAATGTCTTGAGGAAAGTCCATGCCACTAAATTGAGGAAGTCACCTTTCAGCAATGGCTGTATCAGCACCTTTGTACTCGGACCCTAGGGACAGCAAAGTGGCCACAGCTCCTCCAGTCAAGGCTAAGACCAATCCACAAGCATAGAAGTGCTGGTGAGAATGTTTTTTGTGTACAAAAACAACACACCCAGAGACCCAAAAACTAACCTAAAGGGAAGTGTGGTAGGACC
>NW_011888867.1:5000149-5020486 GCF_000151845.1 Pteropus vampyrus
TCTGAATCCTGGCTTTGTCATGTGACCTTGGCCAAACTCCCTACCTTCT
Organism: Pteropus vampyrus; assembly: GCF_000151845.1. Lineage (NCBI taxonomy): Eukaryota > Metazoa > Chordata > Mammalia > Chiroptera > Pteropodidae > Pteropus > Pteropus vampyrus. Next base: position 5,000,199 of record NW_011888867.1, read on the forward strand.
CGGCATCTTATTGAGATGATTATGGTACCTGTCTCCTAGGGTTGTTGTTAGGATAATAGAACATAGTACACGTCAAACCAGTGTTTCTCAACAGTACTCTTGACGTTCTGGGCTGCAGCATTCTTTGTTGTGGGGCCGTCGTGTGCATCATAGGAAGTTTAGCGGTATCCCTGGCTTTTGCCCACTAGATGCCAGTAGCATCTCCTCACCCGGATCAGGACAATCAAAAATGTCTCCAGAAATTGTCGAATGTCTCCTGGGGGCAAAATCACTCCCAGTTGAGAACCACTTATAGAAAGCATTTAGATCTTACCTAGCATACAGCAAGGGCTCACTAAATGTTACCTGTTACCATCATCACTGGCGATACAAAAGGAACTAATATTGATGAGCAAGGATCAAAAAGCTAAAGAAATGTCTTGAGGAAAGTCCATGCCACTAAATTGAGGAAGTCACCTTTCAGCAATGGCTGTATCAGCACCTTTGTACTCGGACCCTAGGGACAGCAAAGTGGCCACAGCTCCTCCAGTCAAGGCTAAGACCAATCCACAAGCATAGAAGTGCTGGTGAGAATGTTTTTTGTGTACAAAAACAACACACCCAGAGACCCAAAAACTAACCTAAAGGGAAGTGTGGTAGGACCCTGGGTGTCGTGACCACACACTGGGTTTAAGTAGCTTCTTTCCATTAAAGAATTGAGAGCAATTTCATACAGAAATAAATCGAAGATGAAAGACGAGGGAAAATTAAGGTTCTAGATGGGGATCAGCTTTCCCATAAATCTTGAGAAAGGTGCTTCCTTCTCCATTGACGTTATTCTAAATGGGCAGTCAGAGACTGCGCAGACATCCCCGAGGCCTGTGCATGTTGGGAGTAGGTGAAAACAGTTCTTCAGGCTAATCTGACTGTGACTCATTACCCCTTATATATCAGATGGAGGTACTGCTTGGATTTCCCAAGAGTCCTTCAGTGTAGACGAAACTGACAACGGGGCGGAGCCGAAGTGGAAGAACGTGGCCAGGCAGCTGAAGGACGATCTGTCCAGCATCATCCTCTTGTCAGAGGAGGACCTCCAGGTGAGCCCCCTCCACCACTCACAGCCACTCGTCTGGCCGCCACTGCCCCTGACATCTTTCCAGTTTCTACACATCTTGCCACAGCATGTTTATTAATTTTTAAATACTTCTTTGGTGACAACCAGCAGTCCTCACTTTCTAATTCTCTCACCTAGAATAGGAATCTTTCAGCCTTCACCTTGCATCAGAATCAGCAAGGTGGAGCTTTGTAAAAATGCAGATACCCGGAAGCCGCCTACACCCACGCAGGCACACTGTGGGGCTTGTGCGGCCGGAGGATGTGGACTTACAGGAGCTGACTGAATCCCGGCCCAATCACTGTGACTGGGCCAGTGTCTTGGCTTCTCTGCTTGCGTTTCCTTTCCAGTACAGTTGAGATAAAAACGTGTTCACTCAAAAAAATTCATATTGAGCCCCCGCCCTACGTCTGGCATGGCTCTGTACACTGGGGGCAAACAAGGCAGACACAGCCCCTGCACTAATGGAACTGGGATTCTGATGCAAGGAGGCAGACAAAACAAGAAGCGAATCAGACAGGCAGTGTGCTGAGTGATGGGGCTACTTTAGATTGGGACATGAAGGAGATGACCTCTTGGTTATTTTGTAAACTTATCTACGTATTTTGAATAAATACCATGAATACATTCACGTTTAAAAATCCAAGAAGTATAGAAGGATATCCAGGTAGCCAAAAAGTAAAAACAGCCCAAATGTCCATCAGCTAGCTGATGAATAAATAAAATGTGATGCATCCATATACAGTGGATTATTCAGCCATAAAAAGGAATGAAGTATTAATACATGCTGCAACGTGGATAAACCTCGAAAGCCTTATGCTAAGGGAAAGAAGCCAGACATGAAAGGTCACCTATTTTATGGTTGTATTTATAATGAAAAGGCCAGAATACACAGGTCTGTCGCGACAAAAACTAGATTAGTGGTTGCCTAGGGCTGGGTTGGTGGGGAAATTTGAGGAGATATCGGAGTGCTTGCTGATAGGTATGGGGTTTCTTTTAGGATGGTGAGAACATTCTAAAAAATTATGATGACTGCACAATTCTGTGAACATACTAAAACCCACTGAACTATGTACTTACTTTACATGGATGAATTGTGTGGTATGTAAATTATATCTCAATAAAGCTGTCTGGTGGGGGAGAGTATACAGGAAAGGCTGACTCCCAAGTTCCTCTTCCTGGGGACAACCAGTCTGTCAGTTTCCTGTTCCAGAGATATTTTATATACAAATACATAGATATTTTCTCCTCTTCCCCCCTTACATTACACAAATGGAAGCATATCTACTCTTGTTTTTCAAGCAATATTTGAAGAGTATTCCAGATCAGTATATAAGAGACAGCCTCATTCTTTTTTACCACTGCATAATATTCCATTTCATGCGTGTACCATGATTTATTTAACCAGTCTCCCCACTGGTAGACATTTGGGTTGTCATTAGTTTTGCTCTTCCAGACAGAACTTCCACCAGTGTCATTTTGCACACATGCTTGTCCATAGAATAAATTTATAAAAGTGTGTTGATAAACACTGGCAAGTTCCCAAGAGGTGACAGTGTAACTGAGAGCTAAAGGATAAGACAGCCTGCCATGGAAAGGTTGGGGCCAGAGTGTTCCAGGGAGAAGGCAGGAGCAAGCTTGAGTTTTTCTTTCCTTTTTTAAGAAACAAAGGGGTTGTGAGATCCCTCCCCATCCCAACAGACTAACATATTATGATATATCCTTAGCATAATGAGCACCATAGGCCTTACGAAAATGGGGACATCAGAATAACAGTGAACCCGAGCCCTTGACAGCTAGGCTGCATAAGGAAGTTAGGATGCTTGAAGGGAACTCGTGGAGGCTGGCTGCAGCAGGTGAAGGAAAGGCACCACGGTGGCAGGGACTACGGGCAGTGAGAAAAATGGGAGGGAAGGACACAGGGATCAATTACCTGGGGTCCTGAAGACTGGAACAAAGGGTGACTCTGATTCTTGGGAAGTTACTAAGCTCTCTTGCCTCATTTTCATCATCTGTAAAATGGGGTAATGCTAGGACCTAACTCATAAAGGTTTGTACATTTGAATTTTGAATCTTGTGAACGTATTAATATCACTTGTTCAAAAATTGATGCAATGTTAAAGTTAAAAATAACTTTAAAAGTCACCTACTCAAAGGGGCCTTCCTCAGTCTAGAGTAGCCCTCCCCGTCACTTTCTGTTCTAAGAGTTTTACATCCGTTTTCTCATTGGTACACAGTAAGTGCTCAATAAATGCAAGCTCTTACTATTGTAGTTTTTATTAGCTCCATAGCTATTCTAATGTGCAACTGAGTTTAGAATCACTGTCCAAGAATTTCAACAATTTGATCTTTCTCTTATAAAGACTATTTTAAAATCTAGTACTATATATGCAAAAAGAATGAGTTTTAAAAATCGTCCTTACAGCAGATTGATGATGCGAGGTCTCTCTTATGTCACAGACTAAAAATGTTTTTTAAAAGCTTAGTACAGTTCATATTTTAAAGTCTTTTAAAGCTATGAACCTGTATAATAAAAATGTTTAAGGTTAAAATCATTAGAAAAAAATTGCTTAAAAGAACCTTGTATCGATTCATTGTGTAAATGATCATGCACTTGCTCCTTTATGTCCTGTACTAGTACAACTGGGTTTTTTAATATCAGGATTTCATTTAGTTTTTAATGAAGCACTAAGGTGTCATTTCTCAAGTTTTTTCACCAGAGGAAAACTGAAAAAAATTACATGTCTCTCTCTTGACTCTGAAGCAGCCATATTAAGTAACTTTGCAAAGCAGATGAAATGAGTCTCTGAAACTGATGTATTTGAGAGATATAATACATGTTTAGAAAGTACTGTGAGGTTTCCTAAAGTCCATATTTGTTTGTTAGATGCTCAGTGATGTACCATGTTCAGACCTGGCTCAGGAACTATGCCAAAGCCGTGTCACAGTCCAGGGGCTCCAGAACACCCTCCAACAGGTCCTTGACCAGAGAGAGGAAGCCCGCCAGTCCAAGCAGCTCTTGGAGCTCTACCTCCAGGCCTTGGAAAAGGAGGGCAGGATCCTGTCACAGCAGCCAGGTAGGACTCCAGCTCGGAGGGCTCCACGGAGAACTCTTGTGTTTAGAACTGTCTGTGGGAGAGAACCAAGTGCTTGTAACGTAATCAAAACAGTGAAGCCACAGCTGGTGGCATTTTGCAATGACACGTTTCTGTCTTGCCCACCTGATTACTCTGGCTGGTTGTTTGTGTGGCTGTATGTGTATGCAGTGTGCTGACCTCCATCTCACGTCTGCTTTGCAGAGTCCAAAGCTGGCTTCAGTGATGAGACGGATGCAGCTGACACGGGTCTTAGCAGAGAGAGCGCCTCTGAAATTGCACTTTCGAGCCAAATCCTTACTGCACTGAAGGAGAAGCCTGCTCCGGAGCTGAGTTTGTCTAGTCAGGATTTAGAGGTGGGCAAGAACCAGGGACCCTGAACTTCAGAGAACGACCCCCCGTGGAGGTGAAGTAGCCCTGCAGAGGCACACTTGGGTTTTTCCACCTCCGCAGACCCTGAAGCTCAGCTACCAATTTGCCTCTCGTATGCCAGAGCATTTGCAAACATCTTACTTAATCTAAATCAGTGGCTTAAACAAAATGGATGTACTCCCTCAGATCATCAAACATTATTCTGTGATCCCAAACAGGTAATGCAATGACTAAACCTGACGGGGGGATAGCAGAGCTCAAGCTTCTGACCTCACCTCTGCTTCTGTCCATGGTTGAAGAAGATTCATAGTCGAGGCACATGAATGATCCCAGGGGAAGGCACACTTGAGGATCACTGTGCTGGCTTTTGAGATCAGGGAACTAGAAGCTCGATGGGGGAGAACCCGTCACAGTGGGTGCTACTTCTTCGTCATCATCTTCATCCCTGTCCCAAGTACCTCCCCAATGTAGCTAGAAGGGAAGGAAACTGTATTGACTTGAACTTTGCTAAATTTCTTGTAAGTGGACTTGATAGTTGCTCCAAGTAAACTTCTTCCCAGAGTTCCTTTCCTGTTGGTGTCGTATGGTAAGAAAAGGCCCATGACAGTCTAAGGCAGGAAACCTGGCATTTCAGCCTAAAGATGACATAAACTGATGTTGCCTAACCTCACCCCTGTAAAGAAACCATGAGAGCAGCCGGTGAGCAGGGCAGACGTACTGGTTCTCAGTGGTTCTTATTCTTGCCACAGTTGGTTACCAAGGAAGACCCCAAAGCGCTGGCTGTTGCTTTGAACTGGGACATAAAGAAGACGGAAACTGTCCAGCACGCCTGTAATCAGGAGCTGAGCCTGCGCCTCCAGCAGATACAGAGTTTGCATTCTCTCAGGAATATTTCAGCAAGGAGGAATTCACTGCCTGCAGAACTGCGGAGTCCCAAACGAGCCAAACGAGACCCCACGTAGCTAGAGCTGGAAATATGGCACAGAAAACCCTGTGGCCTTGGTTTTTGCTGTCAGTAAATCCCCGTCAGCCCTTTTAGCCACCCATAGTACTCCGCCCCTGCCTTAGAGCACATTCTCCTGGAGTAGGCTGGATACTGGCTTCCCCTTCCAGAAAAGCTATTCTAGATCTCAGTGTAAGCCCTTTCCCTATTTTGAATGATAAAGCACCACCACCAATATCCTAGCTCCTCTAATTACATGTTCTGCTCTCTGTTTAGAAGTAACTGTGAAAGGCAGTGAAAAGAAATTGTCATATCTCGGGCTATCCTTGTTCAAAGATAAGAATGCAGAATTCAGCACGATGGTGGAGAAGGTGACAACAGCGTTTTGATTATGGCCACAAACTTGTTTCTCAAGTCAATGAACTTTTTTTGTCTGTCTGTTTAAAGGCACATGTTAAGTTTGCAGACCACAGGGACGTATGGAGAGTCTTAATTTGCCATTTCTATTATCTAATTCAGTATTGTGAAATTACATCTGAAATGCTTTTCAGTTTCTAATATGTTTTATCAGCAGGGAGTATAAAAGGTCATTAAATCGATTTCCCTGCACTATGACTCCAAGTCTGAGGGTGCAAAGCGAGACTTCTGGTTTCTGTACCTCCTATTTCTGTACAAACTTATTCTTCAGGTTTTGTAATCTATAATATAGTCTCCTTGCAGGGAAAAGATAATAGGTTATCACTGATTTATTTGAAATTATTTTTAAGCATGCTTAGAGGAAAATAGGATGTCTTAAGAGATAACATTGGCTACTTATTAAGAAATGTAAGAGTAGGTCCTGGGGCAAGGGTGGGTGCAGGAAACAGTAACTGAACAAAAAGAACTGTTTCCTTCTCTGATCGTCAAGGAGGGCTCCCATGTGCTCAGCGTCCTTTTACCAATGGTTCACACCCTTGGTTCTCAGTAGCCCCAACATTTCTGTTTTTACTAGCACATCTGTAATGCTTCCTCAATTATCCCTTAAATGAAAGCGGAGCTGATAACTTTCCTACATGCATACTTTGAAAAGCACTGACATAATATCTCAAATGTAATATTTAAGAAAAAACAAGAGGAAAATAATCTCCAATAAAATGGCACATGTCTCAGTATGTCTCTGTCTGGACATGACTGTACCAGCGGCACCGTGAAGCTGTCAGATGCCTGTACTTACACACTGAACTTGAACTACCATAACATCTATCCTTTTTTTCACAGGGTAGCTGCATTCTTGAAAAATCCAGAGGACATTAAAACTAGGAAAAAATACTTTGCATTTCTATATAAAACAATTCAGTTTTAGGCTAAGAGAATTTGGAATAGGGTTTCATCGATATGAGTGCTCAGCATGACATTCAAAAATCACATAGGACATGGACAATTCATTTCATGGAATTCCATGCATTGTGGAAAGACGCACATCCCACCTCCTACCCCCACCCGCTCCATTTCAGTAGCAACCTGCAGGTACCGAGATAACTAAAAGCATCCCCACACATTGTCAAAACGCCCCTGAAGGGGCAGCAATGGCAGCAGAGGATTTCTATAGCAGTTTTCAGTCAGCTATGTGATAGCACCTGCCGCACTGGCACCTCACAAAACTTAGTAAGGCAGGTGGTGGCTTGTCACCTTGTATTCTATACGTGAGCAGAGTTGTGCTCAGCAGGGTTCGGTGACTTGCCTCCTGTCATGAGGCTAACTGGGGGGCCAGGATGCAAAGGCAGGTCTTCTGGGTCTAACTTCTGGGTCTAATACAAGTGCTTTTTTTCACTTGTATCTTCTTTTAGGTCCATACGCTCTTCCATTCTACACCCAGACCACTGGTTTTGTTATCAGTGTCACAGGCTGGAGTCAGCTCCCCCTGGAAAGGCCTAATACGTCTGCAACATAATTGCCAAAAGATTTCTCACTACAGTCATTGTACTGGTGGAGTAAGAGGTCAGTCAGCCTCGGGAACACTGTAGTTAGCCAACAGTAACGGAAGCTGCAGACCGCTATCTATTCACCAGTTATATCGACATCTTCATCTTTACCCTACTGAATTAAAAATGTTTTCTTAAATTATTTCTCAAGTACACAGCTGACTTTAGTTGACTGGCCTAGCTGTTGGTATTGGTATTCTGTACTTGAAACAAACTCAGCAAGCACCTCGGCTGCGTAGGATAACGGAAAGAGCACTGTGGGTTTGGAGTGAGACAAATCCATGCTGAGTCGAACCCTTTGGGATCTTAGTTTCCCAAAATGTAAGGCTAGGCTAAGCCCCCAAGACTGAAAGGGTTAAATGAAATGTGAGAAAGAGCACAGTACCCAGTGCACTGCAGACCAGAGAGTGGTTCCCTTTCATTTCCCCAGGGGCACGGGGCAGAGAGGCGGTGGGAGGATCCTGTCTGTGGGTCTCTAGGGCAAAGACCTTAGTCTGCAAACTCCAGCCCACAAGTGTCATGAAAGCAGTTGCAAACAACATTATATTGCCCCTGGTAACCATTTACCTTCCCTCCATTATGCCTCCAGGCCTTCTGAAATAGCAACCTGGAAGCACAGCAATATATCTAAAAATAGGAGAGCGAGCAGGGCCTGCCTGTTCTTAGGGCAGGAGAAAAGAATGTCAAAGAAAGCAGTTGGGACTAATGAACTCTACATTAGCCATTTTCCGTTCTTTCAACTCAAGTCAAATGTCGGTCCCCATTAGGCAATTGGCTTTGACAGGAGCTGTGCTAATTACCACTTACCAACCTTTAATTCCTGGGTAAAAGCAAAAAGAAAAAAACTAATGGATTTTTCTTTTCCAGAGAGAAAGGAATAAAATAGTTGTCTGCCAAAAAAAAAAAAAAAAAAAACCTGAATTAATACAAGAATTATTAACATGCCTAGATTGTTTGGCTGTTAATTTCCTAATTTTTTTTTCTTGCCTTCGAGGTTTTTCAACATCTTATTTTATCTGTAGGGTTTTGCCTTATGTTATTTTGGTTGTCTTTTATTACTCGAGGTTTTTCAGGACCTTGAAAGTGATCTGGTCTGAGCACCCAACCGCTGCCTGAGACCTCTGCACAGCTGCGGACTATTCCGTCCTGCTCGAAAGCCTCCAGTGAGGGGAACAGCCTCACCCCCCAAAATGTGCATCACATTTTCAGATTGCAGAACCTTAAAGCTGGCTATGTGCTCGAATCAAATCAGACACGTGCCTAACTACAAAGAAGCGAAGCAACAGGTTAATGCACAGATACGGGATTTTCTTCAATATTTTCCAATACCACGTTGTAAAAACTAAAACCAAAAAGTCTAGCTTTTTCTCCAGCTTACAATTATTTTTATAAGACCAATATGTATTTCTGACCACTTACTACTTAATTATAAACGTAAAGGATAAATTAGTGTTCATTTTTCTTAGGGTTATGAGTAATGAATTAGTGGGTTGACCAGCTGCCCTTAGCCTCCAACTTTCTAGTCTAGAAACACTTTCCTTCTTTTTAACACCTAAATGACCTTCCTCTTCTGATCTGTTCAAAATGGAATCCGTATCTCTACTGAAGAAGCTACTACTGTTAAGATGCGGGTGATCCTTCCAGCACATGCTGGTAAAGCCAACTGCACCTTGTAAGTGTCACCCATGAGCTTGCTGGTCTGAGTCTCTTAAAGTCTGGGATGCTATGCTGTCAGCCCTGAAACACGAGTGGCATAAAGAGACTTCCGTCGAACGCTTATGTCACACCCAGTTCTTCCTCAGCAGCTAAGGCTCTAATCTGATGACCAATACTGGAAATAACGAAAGAATGAATTGGAAGTGGTCCAGGTGCTGACGTCCCAGGATCTACACATCTGACCATACTGAACCACAGAAAGGCAGACTTTAAGTCTACCAAAAACCTAATGGTAGCAAATTATCCTAATTTACTCATTTTACCCTAATTTACTAATCATGAGCATATTAACCCAGCCTAACATGCGCTGATGCAGGTTAACATCTTATGAATTTCCCTGAACTGAGCCAGGCTTAGACTGGATGCACTGCCTGGCAGTCAGTCTCATTAGTTTGGCCTCATTATCCTTCAGATACTACTTAGTTCAAAGTTAAAATCCCAATCCTAAGGACAGTGTATGTATGACCCTAATTGAAACTGAAAAACATTGGTCATATTTTTCTTCTAGAAACAGCTTATAAGACAAAGTTCTGAAGGTTAGCTGGCTTTTCAGGAAAACACCTTCACCAGTGCGCTGACCCAGTTACTGTGTCTCTTAAAGCTGCTGTGTTTGGAGCTGTGGATGCCATTAGGGCTCTTCCATCACATTTTACTCTACTCAGCTAGTAATTATGAATATGAGCTCAGCTCTGTGGAAAACAGAACGGAACGGTCAGCAGTCATACTCCGTGAGTCTGCTCCCCCGGTGTCCAGAGAACACTACAGTGTCCTCCTGCCAGCCTTTGCCGGCTTTCCCAATATTACGCCTGACCCTCAGAAACTCTCCATAACTCCAGGTAGGAATCTCTGAGCTTTCAAGTTTAGCATCTAAAAATCTCACTCTGGATGTTTTCTTTGATTCAAGAGTCATAAACATGTATAATCAAGCAGGGATTTCGGTGCTGTGGGGGAAAATTAAAAATTTGATTAGGGTTTTGAAACTGAATGACTTATTTACTAACTTCACTTAAGCAGACCAAAATCCTGGTCCACATGTTGCTCGACAGTTGCTCTGTGTTAATTTCACAGAAAAGGAAGTCCCCCCCTCTACCCATCATGCACTGTCTGTGGGAAAGTACTGAGGAATGGGGGGAAGTATAACAATTATAGACATGATACCAATACACATGCACCTGTGTCTGAACAAAGCCCAGGTCCTGTGACGGGGACCCCGTACTAGAAGTTGAGGTAGGCAGGCGCCAGGCAGGGCAGCAGCAGTGCTCACTGTTTTTGGTTTGAAATAAACCTAAAGCTGTAATCCATGAAAAGAATTTTAACAAACCATTAACTTATTAAAGTTAGTATGGGTATTTTCTAACAGCAGGTCCGAATGTAACCTTTATAAGCATGGCAGCATGTTATCTTGTTTAATAGCATGGTATTTGTTTTTAAATTAATATTAGCTAAAATTAAGAATAACCATTTTGTTCTTTTAGCACAGTGATAAAAGGTTGCTTTAATATGAGGGAAATATTTTTTTTAATTAGACAATTTATATCAAAGTAAACTGAAATGTTATTCTGAACTCTAAAATATGTAGCTTTTACTAGTCTAGATCGAAGGAAGACAAGGACAGAACTGCCAAGCACATACTGAGGGTGGAAGGAAAGCCTGTGGCTATATAATACAGCAAAACCCCCAAAACATTCACTTTGGGTTCCAGATTACTCAAGACACTCAGTATTGGGCGTTACTGGAGTTTAAATCAAAAACACTTTTCAAATTACACAGGCGAGAGAAGACAGCTACATAAAGCAAGCTCGGGGCTGCTTGACAGGCTTTATTCGGGTCATCATTACACTTCCCTGCCCGAGGCATCGTGGCTGGAGTTCTACTTGCAGGAGGAGAAGGTCTTCCAGAAGAAGTTCTTGCAGGGCGCTTTCTCCGGACGCGGGGCCTGCTGAGGGGGCGGGCCTTCCTGCCTCTTGGACACCTCCCTGGCTGCCCCTACGAAGGGCACCGCATGGGCCTGGGAGGTCCACTTGTACCACTGAGCAAGGAAAGTCAACAGGCTGTTTTTCTGTATTTCTGCCACTTCCTGCATATGCTTTTTAAAAGAAGCAGAGAGCACAGGAAAGAAAAATCAACAATCTGGCTCAGCCAGCATTAAAAGACACATAATTCCTTCTTTAAAAATATAGTGCTCCAAAACAATAAATCATGTTTCTATTTAAAGGATGAGAAAGCTAAGAAAACACCTTAACGAAATTGCTCTAATTAGAAAAAGGAAAAAGTTGAGGATTTTCAATCAAGGAAAGGAAGAAACTTGTTTTGCCCATTATATTTGCCAAGGTCCTTAATTCGAAAGGTCAGGGGACCTTTCCCAGCTTAGTGACTGGCAACTAACAAGCCCCTGAGGTGAACTGAGCTAATTTAGCACGGTTTCCCCATCTCTGGTCTTACTCCTGGCTGTCCACAAATTGCTCTTTTTGAGACGTTATATTCTGGTCTTTCAAACTCCTTAGAAAGCTTCTAGGAGTAAGCTGATGATAAATGACTTGTCTGAAACTCATCTGGGTAATTTCAGAGAAAAATCCATTTTTAATGGTCAACTTTATGTACTCTTCCTGGAACTTTTTCAAAATGGAAGAAAATAAATCATCTCATGAAGTTACAAATTCTCACAATGAAAAATGTAATGACGTCAATTAACCTGAGCGAGTGAGAACGTACGCTGCGTATATAAATTAAGATTCTAGGAGTACATGTGACTAGTTCTGCCGTGGCAGCTCCATGATCACACTTTAATAGCCTGGTACTGTCACTCAGCATTTCAAAGACCACAGATGGCGATCACTAGCATGAAGGAGCCCCCTTCGAGTGTCAGAGCTTTCTAACAAACTTCCTAGGTCAGGCAACTGAGGATAAACGAGAAACAGCGGTCTGTAGGGACCGTGACAGGAACATATGGGGTTCAGCCCTGCAGCCTGTCCTACACACCCTCGGCCGTGCAGATGCTGGAGAGTCCACAGGCATGGCCAAATCGGCCAGAGAGACAGCCAGCAAGCGGGCTAGCATGCGGCCGAGGCAGGGACTACTCACCCCACTGTCGTGCCCAGCGAGGCCACTCTCCAGGGGAAGGGCAGCGGTGGCCCCTAAGAGCAGCAGCAGCAGCAGCAGCAGCAGGCAGAGGGGCGGCGGCATCCTGCGGGCTGCCTGGCGCTTCGTGCCAGCTCTGTGGGTGCTCATCCTCCTTCGCAGCCCTGGAATCTCGGTTTTTGTGGACGTGGATCTCTTCTCTGGCGATTGGGGGGTAATTGTAGCTCAACCTGCAGCTGCTGCTTTGTGCGCGTACCTGTCTAAAGCCTGTCCCCCTCCCCTCACACTCAGTGACGCATACGCCGAGCAATCAGTGCCCAAAAGCTTTCGGATGGGCTTAACCCCTTCATTAAAGCCGCAGGTCATGCCTGTGTTTACAGTGGATTTGCTCTTACTCTGCAATGCGAGCACACTTGTTTCTGAAGAAGTTCCACTTCCTCATAATTAAGCCTATAGCAAGCAGGAAGCCCTGAAAACAAAACTGAGTGATTCAATGTAGCATAAATTTAGCCTTAGATGAGGAGCTTACAATCTGAAATTTTGCCCATAGAAAAGTATGACTGGATCTGTTATAGGCGGAGGAAACAAGGCAGTGAGGACTCAGGGAGCCGCTTACAGCTTCCCCTGGCTTCACCGGTAGCAGGCAAGGACGCCTCGAGTGATCGTACCCAGCAATACAGGCCAGACGCTGGCCTCCTGCCCAGGCCTTCTCGAACTGTGCTGTGAGCCCGAACCGCTTTACTAAAATCGAGATTAAGATAGATTTCCATGCGGCTCCTCCACGAGGAGCCGCCAAAGTTCCAAGATTCTAACGTGCGCCCGGGCGACGATGACACCGGAAGAGCCGGGCTCTTCAAACCGCTGCTGGCCCCTCACCAGCGGGTCATAACTAGCGCTTTTTTGAATGAAACGGAAATCAGAGCGCATTGCAGGGAGTGTGGATTGTTCCCGTGTGTCGGGAGCAAATGTTATTTCTTACTGAGTGGCTTGCACTTGACCGGCTCCTTCTGACGGCGGTGCCACTGCTGACAGGTGCTGACAGGTGCTGACTGGCGCTAACGGTCAAGTCCTCTGTGCCTCCGGGCTCTTCCTCGCAGGCCCCACTTTCAGAATCACACAAACACACACGCAGACTCTCTTCCCCCAACGAAGACAACTGGAAGAATCTGAAACGAGCGGCGCAAACCTACTAAAGGTGACCAGCACCCACGGCAAGGTTCCTAATGGAAGTGGAGCCACCGAAGAGCTGGCAGCTCCTTCCAGAAGTGAACGTCAGCATGCGCAGCTTCCTACAGCCCACCCCATGGCCCTTCGCTCGGGGAAGCTCAGCCTCGAATTTCATGTCATCAGACTTGTTGTTTGAGATCCCAGGCAAAAGCGCCACGGCCGAGGACCCGCGGCTCACACTGCACGGTGCCGGGTCCTTTCTTCTATGCCGACACACCTTTGCCTAAGATAATTCTCACAAATTAAAAACTCTGAGATGTATTTGCAGATGAGAAAGTCATGGCAGCCCAGCCAGCTTCTTACACCCTTTAGATATTGTGCAGATTTTATTCGACAGCCTCATTCAACATTCTCAGCACCTCGCATGTACAAAGGAGCCGCGCCGTCCACCGACAACGCTGTGATGGCCTAGCTGAGGGCAGGAGACATACCCACAAATGAAAGAAAAGTACGTTTTCGGTATCACAAGTGTGCCAAGGAGGCTTCTGTGCCGCAGGTCGGGGAAGGCTTCGTTTTACGTTATTACTGGCTGTTTTCAAGGAGGTGGCAACATACCTTAGTGCTTCAGGATGAGGGCTCTAAACTAAAATCTTGGCATTGCCACTTAATTAATCTCTCTGGGGATAAGAACAGTACAGCCTATCTCGCAGAACTGTGGCAAGGGCCAGTAAGATCACGTAAAGCACCTCATACAGCAGAACGCACAGCAGGCATGCGTGTGAGGACTGTTCCTAAGTTGTCCTCAGCCCCCGCCCTAGCACAAAGACAAGCTCCCCACTCCAATCGCTGGAAACGCCAGGGCAGAGCCGAGGGACCCGAGCGAGGGCTGCTACTCATCCTACCCGCACATCATAGACACTGGGAACAAGAATTCACCAGGCGCCTGCCATGCCAGGCCCCATACAAGGCCCGAGGGGTCACATTCACCACCCCGAAGTCTGCCCTCAGGGTTTGACGCAAGAACATGTGTTTCTGAAAAGATGTACGATGGGAACTTGACTGAAAGGAATTCAGTACTGAATGATTTTGAAAAACAAAGACTGCTTTGCTTATTCTAAAGAGCAGACTGAAGACCCAGATAGAAGTTAGAAGGTGAAGGCTCTCCTCTCTACACAGAAAAAACTTGTGATAATCAGTGTCCAATAGCGGAGAGGGCTCACTGTCCCCGGAGGTCAGCAGAGCCTGGGGACCCTCCATCAGGAATGCTGCAGAAGGGGTCCGACTTAGGGCGGAGATGCGCTAAATGGCCTCTAAGGGTTCCTCAGAGACTCTCCACTAAGGAGAGACTGGGCGAGCCCCGGTTAGCCCTTCTTGGACATTCAGGTTTTCAGGCACCGGCTCTGTACGAGCCAGTGCAAACCTTTCCCACGGCCGTCCAGCTGCTGCGACGTGCAGAAGCGGATGCTGTCAAACATCCCTGGCTCATAATTTCAGTAATAAAACGTTAACAGATCTTTTATTTCAAGCTTTTTGATGAATAGGTATAATAAGGAAAATAACAAATAATATAAATGTAAATTGCCCCCAACTATGTTACTAGGCCACCTTTATTTCAAAGACATCTGCTTCTTTATATAGTTAATCATCTGGTTATATGGTTAGTAGGTCTAGTGAAAGTTCAGGTGAGCTCCCAGGACTCTGAGGAAGCAAGTCCATGAAAAAGAGCCCTCTAGAACAGAGATCTCCAACGCCCAGGCTGCAGATCAGGTGTGGCTTGTCAGGAACCAGGCCGCACAGCAGGAGGTGAGCTGGCCAGAGAGCAAGTGAAGCATCATCTGTTATCTGCAGCCACTCCCCAGCACTAGCTAGCATCACCGCCTCAGCTCCACCTCAGATGATCAGGCATTAGATTCTCATAGGAGCACCAGTCCCGACCCCATAAAGGTTGGAGACTGCTGCTCAAGAACACCTTTCTGCCAAATGTCACCAAAGATGGAACCGTAAAGGATGACTGACATCATCACGGACATTCCAGAGTAAACTAAACTCTAACTGGAACACGGAGTGGGGAAGAGGCAGCTTATGGGAACACAGGGAAAAGAACCAGCTGTTCATTATGAAGTCTGACCCTGGGTTACAATCCCTAACAAAGGTTAGGACCACTCATCTAAAATACAAACAGGTCATACATAAATATGCCAAATAAATCGAAAGGTTAGATGAACACCAAGTCAACGGCCTCATCTGGCTAGAAAACTTCATGTCAAAATACCCATGCTACCCTCTACGCCCTCTAGTCCAACAGGACACTCACGGCACACACAGGTTCGCTATTTCGTGTCATTTGTATACTGAGTTTCTAGAGTCACAGAAATCTACAAAAATAAGACACATTACAATGGTTCTACCCATTTCCTATTATTGTCACGTGTAACCTCGCTGTGAGGTGTTTTTAACCCCACCTCATCGATAAGAACACAAAGTTTCAGAAGGTCAGTTACTAAAGTGGAAAAACCAAGACGCACATCTAGATTGTCAACCTTTGGGAAGTCCGCGTATCTCGTCTCTAAACTCTCCTTGATGAGTGTGAAGAGAGCGTATCTGAAAATCAAACAGCAGCATACAGGTTTTTGGCTGGAATGTACTATGACGGTAGAAGGCTTTATGACTCCCTTTTCCTTCACTGATGTGTCACGCAAATGTTACAATTATTATCTGAGATCAAGTGATTAGTTATCCGCAGAAGCTGAAACTGAAGTGTGAACGCAATGCTTCACTATCACCACAGCTTACCATCTCCTTTGCAGAGTCAGACTCTGGGGTGTCTTTTGCTGATCATACTTGGGCATGGGGTATAAATTATACCCAAAGGCGACCTTTTCCCTCTCGGCCCCTCTTAGATCAGCACCCCGAATGTACACACAGTCTCTACTGGTCCGCGGACCCTGGGGAGTCAGTTAACCTCAAGCTCCAGCCTGCCCACCAGTAACACGGGAATAATCAGACATACCCTAAACGAGCTGTGAAGACCCAGTGAGGTCCTACATGGGGCACCCAGAGCACGGCCTGGCACTCAGAAAGGGCTCTGTACATGCCAGCCCAGTCTCTTCATCCCTACTGACCCACTAGGGAAAAGGCACACCCTGGACCTCTAAGCAGCCCCAAAGAGAAGACGGCAGAACTGGGGCTCCCAGAGGCATCATCTGAGAAACTAAAACAGAGAATGACGCTCTGAAAGGTTTGGAGCAGGAGGCCAGGTTTTCCTTCCACATAAAACAACTTCTCGGTAGAACCACAGCTTAATCACCAAATAGCCCAAGAAAAGTCACATCAACTCTGTTTCTGGAGAAAATCACCTTTATGAAGGAAAAAGGAAGATTTCCCAACATCTACCTTTTTACCTTGTGATCACAACTGACATGGGTTTAAAGCATTAAAACTCAAAAGAACTATATATAGCATTATTTATCTTTCAGGAATCATTAGCCTGAAAAATCATGTAAAAGAATAAAGAAATAAGTATCATTTTTGCTTGAAAAAAATCAATCATATTTAACTGTTAACACATTTTTACTAATTGCAATAGATATAATTTCCTACATATTACCATTCACACACAAGCCTTTTTTAGGGGCTTCAGTAAGACACGGTGGGTATTTTGTTTAAGAGTTTCCAGTTCTCTTTTTAAACTAGCTTTTGTGGTCAATGACACGGAGAACACAGCACAAAAGCCTCTTAGCCATTTTTTTTTTTTTTTTAATCTCCACTTATCCTTTCAAAATTCCCTGTGTGGCAATATGTGTTTTGGTGGCTCTACCTGCTGAAGGCCACTTTTTCCAAACGGTGATAGAGTTTAACTCTCACTTTCCTCTGCTGGCTCCACTGAATTTTTGTTTTCATCCTCTAACTTCTTTTTCTTCTTTGCTTTTCGGTCCAGGTTAAACTGAGCGATCTCTTCATTTTTCTCTGTGATGTATCTTAGCTACAAAAAAAATTAAAGAATTATATTTCGATCTGGTTGTAAAGCCATTTTATAAGCCTAGGGGCAAAAAATCAATCTACACCCTCTTCCAACCACTCTAGCCCAAAGAATCTGGGTGGAAAAGCGTGGGTTACATTCTTTAGAGTTAAACAGAGCTTCGAATTTGTTTCTGGTAGAAGGAATCAACTACGAAAGTCAACTCACGGCCTACTCACATACCCTACCAAACAGGTAGGAGTTTCCTTAGTAATTAATGAATTAAAATTTGGAGCTTGCACAGAAGGCATGCCAGTCACAAATGTATGCTACAAAGCACAAATATAGTCAACATCCCCCTAAATTTATCCAACTAAAATTGTTGAGGTCTTTTTTGGTGGGGGTGGGTGGGTGGGGGGAGGGGTTGAATGCTTCACAAATTTGCGTGTCATCCTTGCACAGGGGCCGTGCTAATCAACTCGGCATCGTTCCAGTTTTAGTCCATGTGCTGCCGAGGTGGGCACTGTCCGGCAAATCGTTGAGCAACTACTATGTACCAGATACAAGGGACATAGGGTACTAAGACGAGGCCCCTACCCTGAGGGAGGATTTAGCAAATGTACAACTTTAGCTGCAAATCTTCAGTAATAAAGCTTCTAATGGAAAAAAAAAATTGAGTCCAAAATAAAAACAATATTTGCAGAGGTCTTCACAATTAATATTCTAAGAGGACGTGCACTGACTATTCCTTTGCAAAAGAAAGTTACAACACAGATTTATGAGGAGAGAAATGTCGTTTCCATTGACACAGAGCACCATCAGGCAGCTTAGCTATTTTACTTAGGAATCATATTATCCTTAACCTTGGTTTAAACTTTGGAGCAAGGATGTTAGAAGAGCAAAAGCATAAAAGAGCCTTGTAGAAACGGCAGTAGATTCAAGGTTAGAAGGTCAAGGTTCAGCTGTCAACCACGGGGCTTCATATTTACCTTTGGAAAGTTACTAACTCCAGTTGCCTAGTCTGTAAAATGAGCTAGTTAAGTCGTGTTATTAAAAACCTTTATAAGGTGGTTGTGAGGTTTCGATAATATACATAAAATATTTACAAAAGCCCCCTGTAATTACCAATCACTTTACAAATTCATTCTTTCAACAACTACGTACTGAGCACCTACTGCGTGCCAGGCCCTATTCTAGGCACAATGGATGGAGCAGAGGAGGAGACAAAAATCCTGCCCTCGTGGCACTCGCATAACAGGGAGAAACAAGTATTGTAACTGCTAGGATCAGACTTGGTCAGGAAACCTCAGGCATCCTGAATCTGCCACCAGACACAGCCACTAGCCTAGGGAGATCATAGCATAACCTGTCAAATGAGGGCTGGGTCAAGATGACCTCTAGACTTCTTTGAAAAGGTAGAAAATGTCCTGCCCATCCCAGCTGTACAGATACTGCTTCCCTATCTGGCCCCTCAGGAAAACTGTGGGCACCGTAATGAAACTATCCCCATACACTCTGGCCTGTGACCTGTCTGTGACATCGTGCTGTAAATGAAACACAGGACCAAAGTTTTGAGATATAACAAAAAAGGCAAACTATGAAATCCAGAGAGTGCTGATTAGAAAATTTCAAATTGGCTTGGCAAGATCCATCATAATGAAAGAAAGACTATAAATTACGGGCAGGTCTGAACGGTTCAACTATCTCTCGTTTTTAATGCAAGGTGCCCTGGGGAATCACTTCATGGCTGCAAGTGATTAACTGGGAATAATGTATTCTGATGGGAAAGGGGGGCGAGGGAAGAAACTCATCTCTCACCAGTGAATTACTCCTCCTGGCTAAGAGCTTCACATCTTCGGTGTTAATTGTGCTTCTTTTCGCGTGTCTGTAGAAAGGGCAGAAACAATTCACCAAAATGTTTGGTATTATTTAAAGTGTTGATGAAACACCAAAGTTCATGGTCAGACTTCAGGCTAGTAAGGATCTCTAAGTAGCCCATCTTTTCAGATTAAGGTCATCAAGCAACAGTGACACAAAAATGAACGAAGTGACTAGCCAAGGTACCAATTAAATAGAGACCAAGAAAACGCAGAAGCCCCATCTGAACACCTCCACCGAGGGCCAAGGGTGCCTGAAGAATACAAGAACAGAACAGTCTGAAGCGTTAAATCTTCTGAAGGGACTTGCTTGGTCACAATGGTCACAGCGAACACCAGAGAAAAAGCAAGGTCACCGTGCACTTTTAGTGAAAATAGAAAACGGCGGTCTCCCGATACGATCACCTCTGCTTAAGAGACCTTAAACAGAAAAACAAAGAATTTCCGTGAGGCCTGGCTTCACCTAGGCCAAGACCCTGAAGCTCACTCTGAGGGCTGAATTACAGGACGAGGCTTACGCGCATGCCTCCAAACACCAGTTTGCCAACGAGGAGTTCTAAGCCCGGTTAGAACAAAGACTGTCCTTTAAACAGGAACCTGTTTCTTGTTCATAACATGGACTCGAATTCTCATTCCAGTCCTATCATCTTTACTTTAAAAGGTATTTGAGATAAGCTCTATTCAATAATTTATTACTCTAATTACACCATTTCTTGGCATTTCTAACATCCTCCAATGATAAGCAGGAATTCTGTATGAAGGAATAGATAGGAATCCTTGTAGCCTTAATAACCAGCAAAGTGGCCAGCACATAGTAGATCCATACTGAATATCTGTTGAGTTAAAGTCACACTGAAATTATACTTCATCATTTGGCCAAATTAATCCTTCACATCCTGCTAAATGTGCAAATATCACGTGTCCTCTCATCATGGTTGACAATATCTGCCTGCCCTAGGATAATATCCATTTTAGGAGATACTTCTAATTAGCCACCTGCAAAGACCAGGATAAAGCAGGGGGCAAAG
>NW_011888867.1:5020536-5026514 GCF_000151845.1 Pteropus vampyrus
GGACCAAAGTTTTGAGATATAACAAAAAAGGCAAACTATGAAATCCAGAGAGTGCTGATTAGAAAATTTCAAATTGGCTTGGCAAGATCCATCATAATGAAAGAAAGACTATAAATTACGGGCAGGTCTGAACGGTTCAACTATCTCTCGTTTTTAATGCAAGGTGCCCTGGGGAATCACTTCATGGCTGCAAGTGATTAACTGGGAATAATGTATTCTGATGGGAAAGGGGGGCGAGGGAAGAAACTCATCTCTCACCAGTGAATTACTCCTCCTGGCTAAGAGCTTCACATCTTCGGTATTAATTGTGCTTCTTTTCGCGTGTCTGTAGAAAGGGCAGAAACAATTCACCAAAATGTTTGGTATTATTTAAAGTGTTGATGAAACACCAAAGTTCATGGTCAGACTTCAGGCTAGTAAGGATCTCTAAGTAGCCCATCTTTTCAGATTAAGGTCATCAAGCAACAGTGACACAAAAATGAACGAAGTGACTAGCCAAGGTACCAATTAAATAGAGACCAAGAAAACGCAGAAGCCCCATCTGAACACCTCCACCGAGGGCCAAGGGTGCCTGAAGAATACAAGAACAGAACAGTCTGAAGCGTTAAATCTTCTGAAGGGACTTGCTTGGTCACAATGGTCACAGCGAACACCAGAGAAAAAGCAAGGTCACCGTGCACTTTTAGTGAAAATAGAAAACGGCGGTCTCCCGATACGATCACCTCTGCTTAAGAGACCTTAAACAGAAAAACAAAGAATTTCCGTGAGGCCTGGCTTCACCTAGGCCAAGACCCTGAAGCTCACTCTGAGGGCTGAATTACAGGACGAGGCTTACGCGCATGCCTCCAAACACCAGTTTGCCAACGAGGAGTTCTAAGCCCGGTTAGAACAAAGACTGTCCTTTAAACAGGAACCTGTTTCTTGTTCATAACATGGACTCGAATTCTCATTCCAGTCCTATCATCTTTACTTTAAAAGGTATTTGAGATAAGCTCTATTCAATAATTTATTACTCTAATTACACCATTTCTTGGCATTTCTAACATCCTCCAATGATAAGCAGGAATTCTGTATGAAGGAATAGATAGGAATCCTTGTAGCCTTAATAACCAGCAAAGTGGCCAGCACATAGTAGATCCATACTGAATATCTGTTGAGTTAAAGTCACACTGAAATTATACTTCATCATTTGGCCAAATTAATCCTTCACATCCTGCTAAATGTGCAAATATCACGTGTCCTCTCATCATGGTTGACAATATCTGCCTGCCCTAGGATAATATCCATTTTAGGAGATACTTCTAATTAGCCACCTGCAAAGACCAGGATAAAGCAGGGGGCAAAGGCAGACAGAAGGTGATACAATAACAGTAGCCACAAAGCAAGAAGCCAGTCCAGACGTCACAGGCGGGGGATGTGCGGACACAGTGTGGCCTCGCCTCGATCACACCGTCAGGCTGCTCTGTCGGAGTCCGCGTTCTTCAGAGAGCGCGCTAGAGGAGCAAAAGCAGCACACTGACACAGCGAGGCGAGCTTATGCGTTCACAAAGCAGCATCTGGAAACAACAAAGCTGGCCTTCTCTACCACGCGGCTTGTCGTCTGGTATCTCGGCACCGTAGTTAACGTTAATGCTCTCCTAGACGCAGGGGCGGGCATATTCGCTGCCAGCCACTGCACATCAGACTCTCCGATACCAAACCTGACTCCAGAAAATTACTCTAGGGAAAATAACAAAGCAATTTGTCGTGCAACAGTTTTAGCAACACAGGTTTTAAAGATTATTCTCAAAATGTTCTTAGAATTTATTTACTATAGAGAATTTATCTTCTTTAAAATGTTTCATCTTTAACATATTAACAGTATTAAGGGACTAGAGAGTTCAAAGCTAAATAAGAGAAATTCGTAACTTAAATCGAGAGATGATTTTCTAAAGTTTACAGATGAATTGATTATGTGGACTGTATTTTGTCATAGAAACAAGGTTACAAACACCGGTTAGGTTCTCAGCCCACCTACAAAGACTATTTACCAAATAGTTAACCTGAAACAGTACATATTTCAGATTTCTCAAAGTAACCATAGTCCTAGGAGTAGAGACTGGGTGACAGGGAGAACTCAAAGCCACAGGATAAACAAAGTTGACCTTCTGAGACTATCAATTTTATTCGGTGATAAACTTTAAAACACAATTTTTTTATGTGGGAGCAAACTGCAATACTATAAAAACCAACATAAAATTAAGACAAAGAATGAGTCTTCGAAGAAAATCTGCTCTTGCATTCACTTAGGGTTCTCGGGCGGAAGCTGGAGCAGCAGTGGAGCACGCGCCTGGACGCAGTACATGAGGCAGCTCTCACAGTGAGTGAAGCCTCAGACGGTCTCACTCAGAGGGCAGCAGCTGACAGCCTTTACACAGATGATGATGTCCTTCCTCGTGGAGCTTATAGTCTAAGTGACACACACACACATACACCATTTCTCCCCCAGTACACAGCTAAAGAAAATCAACCTTTTAAAGTGATTATAAAAAAACACATTAGAGTACCTGAAAGCTTAATGTACTGCGACGTTAAACATGTTTAATTTCATTTTTGTTTCTAGTATTTTTGCAGAAGCATTTAAAAATGTTTGTTTTTTCTCATAGCTAACACAGAAATAGCAAAAAAAAAGTCACAACCGGTGAGCAAAGGCCTAAGATGCCAATACACATCCTACAATGCACAGAACAGCCTCCTCACAAAGAACAATCCAGTCTAAAATATTGATAGTACTGAGGTGGAGAAACTTGGCTCTATATTGATAAAACTTCATGTTCCAATCAAATAATCGTCTAAGTATTTACATTTTGTGTCTCTCTTTGTAATAAAACAGTTGTATTTTCCAAAAAAAAAAGAAGAAATGGCAAACAAAGGTAATAAACTTATTTTACAGGAGATATAGGGGGTGGGGGGATAACGGGCCACACGTAAGGGGCAACCACCCGACTTAACAATGAATAAACCATATGAGCTATCAGTATCCCATAATATTATCTTATCCCTTTTGGCCAAGTCGAAGATGCTAAGCGGTTTTTAGGGACTCATATATACAGGAATAGAAAGATTTAGAGCCTGCCCTCTGAGAACCTACTGCTTTAATTCATTCAAAACATTCACCCGAGAAACAAAGAGCTAATAGGAGCAAGGTGAAAAGTATGGGGTGTGGGAGAGGCTGGCACCAAATCACAAGTGGTAGCAAATTAGAAAGCTTTAGTCCTTTCAGGCTTTAGTCATTCAGATTGCTTCATAAAAGCAATTCGCTGCAATTGTTTTCAATTACCTGAGGTGCTAATTGAAGAGATGAACATAAATCTCCTGTAAAAGCTAAAGCTTTACCAGCTGAAAGCAAGTCACCCTCTTTTCAAGGAGTGTATGTCTCAGAACAAACGCGGCAAATGCAAGCCTGATGTGGACGCCTGCTGTCATTATCCGGCCACCTGCCAGCAATCAGCGCCTGGAGCACAGTGCAGCCCAGCTTTGGGCGCGGGGCCCACACCCTAGCATCACACCATTCCGGAGAAATGGCCTGAAAAGCACGCACGCCTCGCACATTCAGAGTCCTAGAGACGTTATTCATGTCTTTTTAGCCTGAAACTGAATAACTTCAGTTCTCTTAAAAAAATACTTGGAAAACTTCAAAAAATGCCAAATCAAGTCTGAATGGACGTGATTAAAGCAGATGTTATATTCTTGCGGAATCATAATTAGAGATGAGCCTCCACAAAATACAAAATAAAAAAAAACAAAAAAAAAACCAAAAACGACTAGCTAAAGCTCTCCAGAAGTGTACCGCCAGATGGAGTGTCAGAACGCATGCGAACAGGGCGTCAGACAATCACGCTCTTCACCCACCTTGCAAACATTTCGAGGTCTTTGGCAAAATTTTCTGAAAGAGAAAAAGAGATGTGCTTTAGCTACCCTCATCTCAATCTTATTTCAGAAGTCTCAACTTCTGCAGTGAGTGCAGTGATTAACACCACGAAGCCCTTTAAAAGGCGACAGGGAGCCACTTCAGGCAGCCCCATCACTGCACAGGCGCCTTCAGTTATTTGATTATGACCGACCACCTTGTCCTCCCTGGCACCCTTGACCCTTTATCACGAGCTTTCTGGTAACTGTGGCTACACCTTTCATTTCTGGAAACTACCCCTTGACTTTAAATTTTGCTACAAATTAGGGCTTGCAAGGACATTAATTTCCTGTGAAGTCAAGCAAATATCAATGACACAAGTTCAACTGTCAAATAAACTGTGAGTGATATAAAAATGTTATAAAGCAATGAAATAAAAAATTTAATGTCTAATGTTCCGGGCAGTTTAAAACAATAAAGTAAAGGTGCTAATGTCCCAGTGTTAGTGTTAATAGAAAAAAATAGCTCCTTCCATAAAATATCCAAATCGAACGGCCAAGAAAAGGACTGTGTCACGAACGGTGTCCAGTGACAGTGTTCTGTCTGGCGGTGAGACCCGACAAGGCACCCACCCACGCATTTCTCCCAGGCAAAATCAACCTTCGGGGCTTCTATACGTATGCAGGAAGGCCGGGCTCCATACCACACTGTCGGAAGGTCACCTCCGAGATCGCGGCGATGGTCTGTTTGCTGAACTGCACCTCCTTGTCTGAGGCCACCTCCTCGCAAAGACAGCCCACAGTGTAGTGGACCGCTGCCTTCAGCCTCTGAAGCGAAAATCAAAATACCACATAGGAGAGGTTGCAAATAAGAGCTCTTCGCATCTTAAAAAATTAAGACCAAAGAGAGGGCCTGCTCAGTGACTTCTCTCGTGTACTAATAAATTAATGAGGCCCTCTGGAGTGTGACTTGTGGAAACATTACTTCCTGGTTAATGGTTATGATTTAGGTCAAGTAAAGATAAGAATTATGATGGCAGGTCAGCGGGGAGAGAAGTCGGATGGCACTTGCAAAGTATCTGTGTGACTCTGTTAATCCACAAATATGTGCCAAGTTCCCACAGAGTAAAGGCACATGCTAGGAGTTTGGAACACACCATGAAAAAACAGACAAGGATTTTGCATCCTGATGGGGGTTAATCAAATAAATGCAAAAGGACCCAGCCCCTCTGCTAAAGTCCCTGCCAGCCCCATGCCTATAAGTGATGAAAGGTAAATTAATCAGGACACCAGAGGGGCTGGGTTGCTGGCCCACCTCAGCAGGACCCTAATAGCTCCTTAGCAACCCTTTTAGATGTAGGAAACACCTCTCCTCCCCACGCAGAGGAGTAAAAAAGCAACACAAGTGAAGCCAAGGTCTCAATCTCATGTCAACGAACTGTTGAGCCCCTGTGTAGACTCCGTCTCTGTGCTGAAGAGCTGAACGGGACATGACGACAGCTGAACCCAAGACAGCATAAACTGAACTGTACCAGCAATGTTCACAGCAGAGGCAACAGGAGGAGGGACTGCAAGAAGACAAGTCCAGGACCCTGGCGTAGAGGCCAGGAAGCAAGCCAGGCACCAACCGCCCTTCCTTAGTTTCAGACCTCACAAGACTAGGTAAGCTGAGGCCTTTGGTAAGAGGAGACAAAGGGATCCGTACCCTGGGAGGGATAAAGACTCTCTGGATCATCCTTTTTAGGTGTGTGCCGGGGAACAGGGATGAGAAAAGGACAGGGATGCTTCTGAATGCTCCTGAACTTTTCTCTGTCCCTCCTCCTTCTGTGAGCCTCCTGGACCGGGCGAGGGGCCCTCTTCAATTCCACAGACACTTAGAGGCTAAATCCCAACCCTATACTCCTCAAGGACAGGACCCGTCAGTTTCGGTCACTACTATCCATCTAGTGCCAAGAACAGCTGGTTGAATGAATGATCCTCAACCACTGCACAGAAAATGAAGTTCAAATTTCTCTGCCATCTTTGCAGCCTTACTCATTTAATCAATAAGCATTTTATGTTTACTGAGAGCCAGGCTCTGTACTAGAACC
>NW_011888867.1:5028032-5031713 GCF_000151845.1 Pteropus vampyrus
AGGGCCCTTCGCGGCCCGTCTGCTCCTGCCCTTCCCGGGCTTTTCTCCCCGAGGGGGCCGGACCACCCAAGCCCAGCTCCCCGTGGACCCCAGACCCAGCTCAGTGCCTGGCAGTGGTTAACACCAGCGCTCGGGAGGAGTGGGTGTGCGTGGGTGTGTAGGGACCAACATTCTTTATTATAACTTCCATACAGCTCTAACTTCCGCATGCCTTGCAAAATCCACTGAGTTTTTATAACTCTGCCACCAACAGTGGTGTCACAGAATGAGACTACGGACAGATGCTCGATTACTATCCCATTCAACGAATACGTCGCTCGCCTCGTTGCCATCAGCAAATGAACCCCAACTTTGGGTCTTTACTGCTTCCGAACCTTCTCCAGTTTTTTCCCACCTTCTCAACTTCACTCTTGGCACTTTAGAGTCTGAAGAGAGGTCCCGGGCCGAGG
This sequence comes from Pteropus vampyrus, assembly GCF_000151845.1. Taxonomy (NCBI): domain Eukaryota; kingdom Metazoa; phylum Chordata; class Mammalia; order Chiroptera; family Pteropodidae; genus Pteropus; species Pteropus vampyrus. Next base: position 5,028,482 of record NW_011888867.1, read on the forward strand.
CATTACATTACAGAAAATTATTATGGTTGAAACTACTTTTCCTGAGCGGCGGCCACCAGATGTCAGCCTTGTGCCGGGCAGGAAACAAGGCGGGTCCTGCTACTGGTAATTATTGAAATCACGCGCAGAGCTTATGCTCCTAGCTTTGTTCTAGGCGCCAATTTTATATTTCATCTGCACCCAGACATGGGTTCTATTACCCTTATTTTATATGTGAGGGAGGGAGCAGGGTCACAGAGATAAAAGAACGTTGTCCGAGGTTTGAACTGCTTGAAAGTGGTAGGGTCCAGATTTGACCAAAGCAGCCTGGTTTCTGAGTCCCTATCCTTTGTTCTCATCCCACTGCCCTCACCATAAACAAGAACATTGACGGGGTTCCTGAATCCTTTTCACCTGCACTAAATAGGGTACCATAAATATATAGTTCAAGAGCAGATATTTATTTTCCCTAAAATTGAACTGTAAAATGCCAATTAAAAAATCAATCTCCATTAGCTGTTATATGTATTTTATAAGGTAATGAGGTCAAGATTTTTTATTTCTCTCACTCTTGGACAAATGGTACCTGGCACAGTGTGTGGCACGTAGTAGGTATACAGCAAATATGCCAATGAGTAAATGAACTGTACACACCAAGCAGTAAGACAATCTAATGATTAAGTGCATGGACTCTGGCACCAATTGCCAAAGGTTCAAATTCCAGTTCTTCAGAAGCTATGTGACTTTGGACAAGTCACTTAATACTCACATGCTTCAGGATAAGAATTGAGGATAAGAATAGTACTTACTTCAGAGCACATTGTATTAACAGAGTGAACTTAGAACAGTGGCTGGTGCACACTCTGTTAGCTATTATATTTGTGCAGTTTATACCATATGAGACCCTCAGGAAAATCCCTAAATTGAGCCAGAGTTCCTGACTCCCCCTTTCAAGGAAAGCACATGTGCACATGTGGCAGACTATATTTTCCAAAACAAAAACAAAAATAATATCTCCTAATCCACTTGCTCCTCTAGAACCTCGCCACTCCACTATCAAGAGGTAGAGTCTAATCTTCTGCTCCTTGAATTTGGGGGGCTTACGACTCACTCCTCAGATAATGCAGCTGTGACATCCATGGCTAGGTCTTAGAAGGCACCATTCTGTCCACTTTGTTAGCTGGAACACTGCCTTTTGGAGCCCTGAACCACCATTTAAGAAATTTGCTGAGCCTAAGGCCACCATGTGGTGAGGCAGCACAAGGCCACACCATAAGGCCACTCGTACCTTTTCCAGCAGATAGTCCTAGCTGAGGTCCCAGCCAACAGCCAACATCAACCACCAGATAGATGAAAAAGACAGACACCGCCAAGTGATCCCAGCCATGGAATGGCCCTCAGCTTTCAGGTCTTCCTAGCTCAGGCCCCAGACATTGTGGAACAAGGATAGGCTGTCCCCCGTGCCCGTACAAATTCCTAACCAACAGAATTAATGAAAATAACAGAAATGGTGGTTATATTACACCACTGCATTTGGGGTGGTTTGTTACGTACCACTTAGTAGTAACTGGAACAGCATGTAAGATTACTAGACAGTGAACATGTGTCTACTAACATATATACAGAACATGGTACACAGGCAAGTGCCTCTTAATGATGGGGGTACGTTCTGAGAAATGTTTTTAGGCAATTTTGTTGTGCACAAATCACAGAGCGCACTTACACAAACCTGGATAGTACAGCCTACTGCACACCTAGGCTGTATGACCACTGTGGCATGTGGTCTCTCATCGACTTAAATGTCATTAGGCAGTACAGGACCATATATCTATTCTGAAGTTCTCCTCTGCCTAAAAAAGATGTGCTCCATATCTGCCTCAAAGCACGTACATGTACCACCTGCAAATCCCCAGCCTAAAGTCTTTGCTGAGAAATCCCGACTGCTCTCTTGTTTGATCCAGATGTCTTTATAACGAACTCTTTTGTGTCCCAAATAAAGCAGAAAGAAGAGCCTGAAGTCATAAGAAGCCTATAATCTGCTGGAATCGCCACCAGATTGTCCCTCTGGCCTTAGGCTGGACAGGACTGACTTGGCAGGGGGCGGGACCCCTCGCCATCGACCTCCATCCACTTCCAGAATCCTTCACTTCCCTCACCTTCAGCGGGAGGTAGGTAATAAACAGTAAACCCTAAATAGCATTCACTGTGGCAGGCATGAGTTTAATCCTCCAAATAGTTCTGTGAGATAGATATTATCATCCCTTTTTTAGAGATGAGCAGGTACACAGACACAGGGGGTAAATCACTCTTGAAGGAATGCAGCAAATTGGCGGTGGAGCTTAGATTTGGGCCCAGGCGGAGTGTTCCACTGCACAGATTCCTCACTGTTGGCTGGGCTGCCTTTACCAGAGCTAATGAGGAGTTTTCAACTGACATATTTCTCAAGTCAATCATGGGATGTAAAATTCAAAAGGCACGAAAGCATATACAGTAAAAACGTATCCCTATGAAGGACCTAGGCAAATGACCGTTATATTCTTTTACCAATAAAAATAACTTCCATTTATGATGTCCTTACTGTATGCTAGATACTGTGCAATATATGTAACCTCATTTATTGTCACAATAACCTAAGGAATTAGCCCCATTTTACGGATAAAGAAACGGAAAGTCAGAGGACTTAAATACTTGCCCAAAGTGGCAGTGCCAGGAAACAGTAGAGTTAGGATTTAACTCTGATGTCTTAATTCTAAAATAACGTTCCATGGTACTCTAGCACGTCACTCCTGTAGAATGGCCAGCAGCCAGACATCACCCGGGAGCCTGTTAGAAATGCAAGATGTGGGCCACCCCCTCAAGACCCACTGAATTAGAATCTGCCTTTTACTAGGTCCCCAGGGAGTGAGGGGTGGTTGGGGGTATACACAGTGACCAGCTCCGCTGGCCTGTTTGTCTGAACTACACCTACTGTGCAGCACGGGAGCCCCACCCAAACCTCCCGAGGGCTGGTTTGCAAAGTGAAGTCAGGCTGGGTGCTGCAAATGGAACATCTTTTTATTTTTTTTTTAGGCGAGGCAACCCTTGGCTGACCTTACAGATTGCAAGGACTTTGCCAGTTTACAATCCGGTATTTTTTTTTTGTTTTTTTTACGCCTACAGTACCTGGTCTTCCTAGGTGGTCTCCCATCCAAGTACTAACCAGGCGTGACCCTGCTTAGCATCTGAGATCAGGCGGGATCGGGCTTGTTCAGGG
>NW_011888867.1:5031763-5034862 GCF_000151845.1 Pteropus vampyrus
GGGAGCCTGTTAGAAATGCAAGATGTGGGCCACCCCCTCAAGACCCACTGAATTAGAATCTGCCTTTTACTAGGTCCCCAGGGAGTGAGGGGTGGTTGGGGGTATACACAGTGACCAGCTCTGCTGGCCTGTTTGTCTGAACTACACCTACTGTGCAGCACGGGAGCCCCACCCAAACCTCCCGAGGGCTGGTTTGCAAAGTGAAGTCAGGCTGGGTGCTGCAAATGGAACATCTTTTTATTTTTTTTTTAGGCGAGGCAACCCTTGGCTGACCTTACAGATTGCAAGGACTTTGCCAGTTTACAATCCGGTATTTTTTTTTTGTTTTTTTTACGCCTACAGTACCTGGTCTTCCTAGGTGGTCTCCCATCCAAGTACTAACCAGGCGTGACCCTGCTTAGCATCTGAGATCAGGCGGGATCGGGCTTGTTCAGGGGGGCATGGCTGTAGACTCACATCTGTTTTTTGACTGTGGGAAATAGCACTGCTTCAGGGACAGACACACCCTGAAGTGGTAATAATAGTCATTTACAGAGGTGCTTATCATGTGCCAGGCGTTGATCTTGGTCTATTGTTAACTGATGTATCTTCAAAATAGCCTTAAGGAGGCAGGTCGCCTTATCATTCCCATTTTTCTAATGAGAAGACTGAGACCGGAGATAGTAAATAACTCGCCCAGTCATACAGCTAGTAGAGGGAAGAAGTCTGCCCCTCATGGCAGCTTCTGGAATGACAGGCTGAGGCTGAAGTTCTGGCTCCTCCTTCGGACAGCCTCCCGCTCCTATTGTTTCTCTTTGAAGGAACTCACTCTCCATTCTAGAAGCACCTCTCCGCCTCAGAGAAAGAGGTCAAAAGATGAGAAGAACTGCATTAGAGCTTCACCACCCTTGGAAAGAATTCTGAACCAGGAGCCACGACTCAGCGCCGCTTAAATTCACAGGTGGGGGCGGGAGGAGGGCATTGATCGAGGCAGGTCTAAGGACTCTGAGTGGGCTAAGAGCTTAAAAAAGTTGATCATTTAATGAAAAGGATTATCCCCACCTCTGCTCCCAGGCCTTCTGCATTCTTGAGAGAGGTCAGAGGTCAGACTGAGACCTTAGCTGTTAAAACAGGGGAGCAGTTTGCTCTCTGTGTAGGCAGTAGGGATTCAAAGCACCAAGGGGAACCCTTCCTGGATTGAGCTGCTAGAGAAAAGCAACTCCCTGGGCACCAGGCCGTATGACAGGACCGGTCAGTAGCTACCTATCATACACGTGAAAAGGCCCTCGGTTGCTAAAAATCCCGCACTAAATCCACGGGCCCAGCTTAGGGACAAAACACAAGGGCAAGAGAATGAACCAGGCCAAGCTGAGCCTATCGTTTAAAATGTAATTCTCTAAAATGTTTATTATGAAATATTTGAAATACAAAAAAGCATACGTTACAATGAGCATCCGTCTACCCACTGCCCAACTTCAGAAAAAAAATAACCGATACATTCAAGTCCCCTGTCCACTCACTCCCTGCCTCCTCGTTCTTGTATTATTCTTGAGTCTCTTTTAAAAAAGAAAATAAAGAGGGAAAAATTAAGGCTAGAAGGAAACAAACTGATTCAAATGTAATGAAAGTGGTTGCAAAGCTTTCTGCCAGTGGATAACGACTCTGTGTGGCTGAGGTGAGAGTATTTAAGAGTCGGAGGAAAAGCATAAATATAAGGTAGCTTTTATTGACTAGAGGAGAAAGAGAATTCAGCTGCATGATACAAAGTTTCCAGTGATCAGATTCCAAAAATACCCTCCCTTCTGTGTGATAAGAGCTGCTGCCTCCATCAGGGCAAACAGACTGCCTCCCTACTGCCTCCCTAATCCACCGGGGACATCACAGGGGACACGTGGAAAGTCGCTGCTTCAAGGAGCTGGTGTGTGCTATCGCACATGGCCAATTCCTGGTCAGTCCCAAGAGGCAAGGGCAGAGAACTACTTCACAAGTAAGCTCGGGCTGGCTTTTTTTGGAGTCTCTTGTGACACTGTATTTGAAAAGATCTGAGCAGAAAGTAGAGCAAAGGGCCATGTAAGCAGTGCTGTGTGGCAAACGGAATGTCCTTGTCTGTGGAATCGTGGTGCATAACACGACGGCTCTGATCTAGGCGTTGTATGAAGAGGATGACACGCTGCCACCATGGCCTGTCCAGTTAGTGTGGATGAACTTCCCCGGTTTGGCTAAGAGTTCATAGGTGTGAGCCCCAAAGTAGTCCCGCTGAGCCTAGAAAGCGAGAGACGGGGTTGGTTAGGGAACAGTGGAGGCACGCACCCGCGGGTGCCCGCCCGGCTAACGCTTCCCGCGCCCTCCCAGAGCTCACCTGGATCAGGTTGGCTGGCAGCATCTCGTGTCGGTACCCGTCGTAGAAAGAAAGCGCGGTGGTGAAGCAGGGCATGGGGATGCCCGCCTGGACGCCCGTGCTGACTGCCCGCCGCCAGGACTCCTGCCGAGAGCAAAGCCCACCGGAAAGGTAACTGGCCCCATCGAAATGACAGATTTCCACCCGCCCCAGAGCCGCTAAGTGGAAAATGGATGCCCCGGAGTAAAGCCCACCGAGACAGTCCCCGTACCAGCGGCTCCCGGCTACGCACCTGGCAATTTTCGACGGCTGATTTAAAGAAGTCGTCCAGGAGCAGGTTCTGAAGTTCCGGGTTTCGATCAAACGCATCTTTGATCTTTCCTAGGAACACGCTGCGACAATAAAGAGGGAGAAGTCAATAACCTACACGCAGCAGGCTGAGGGCCTGGCAGGAAGCAGGGAAGGAAGTGGGAAGCCAACGTATGCCGTGGGGAGGTACCAAGTCACACTTCTCGCCCCTGAAAGCTAGCTGGATGCTCGGTGAAAGTACAGAGCCGGAGTCCCAGCAGGCAAGGCGAGGGCACGGTGGTTCCCACAGAACTACTCTAAACGGTGGAGCGGAGACGCTCCCCTTAGGACAACAGCTGTACAGGAAGAAGGAGATGCGAGCACCGAACCCTGTCTTGGCACCCAGAGTACCAGTGAGAGGGCTGACTGCACCGGTTATAGGGACCCTGTTCCCGCAGTGCCCTAAGACCCCCGCCGCCGGCACAGCAGTGCGG
>NW_011888867.1:5034912-5038097 GCF_000151845.1 Pteropus vampyrus
AAAAAGAAAATAAAGAGGGAAAAATTAAGGCTAGAAGGAAACAAACTGATTCAAATGTAATGAAAGTGGTTGCAAAGCTTTCTGCCAGTGGATAACGACTCTGTGTGGCTGAGGTGAGAGTATTTAAGAGTCGGAGGAAAAGCATAAATATAAGGTAGCTTTTATTGACTAGAGGAGAAAGAGAATTCAGCTGCATGATACAAAGTTTCCAGTGATCAGATTCCAAAAATACCCTCCCTTCTGTGTGATAAGAGCTGCTGCCTCCATCAGGGCAAACAGACTGCCTCCCTACTGCCTCCCTAATCCACCGGGGACATCACAGGGGACACGTGGAAAGTCGCTGCTTCAAGGAGCTGGTGTGTGCTATCGCACATGGCCAATTCCTGGTCAGTCCCAAGAGGCAAGGGCAGAGAACTACTTCACAAGTAAGCTCGGGCTGGCTTTTTTTGGAGTCTCTTGTGACACTGTATTTGAAAAGATCTGAGCAGAAAGTAGAGCAAAGGGCCATGTAAGCAGTGCTGTGTGGCAAACGGAATGTCCTTGTCTGTGGAATCGTGGTGCATAACACGACGGCTCTGATCTAGGCGTTGTATGAAGAGGATGACACGCTGCCACCATGGCCTGTCCAGTTAGTGTGGATGAACTTCCCCGGTTTGGCTAAGAGTTCATAGGTGTGAGCCCCAAAGTAGTCCCGCTGAGCCTAGAAAGCGAGAGACGGGGTTGGTTAGGGAACAGTGGAGGCACGCACCCGCGGGTGCCCGCCCGGCTAACGCTTCCCGCGCCCTCCCAGAGCTCACCTGGATCAGGTTGGCTGGCAGCATCTCGTGTCGGTACCCGTCGTAGAAAGAAAGCGCGGTGGTGAAGCAGGGCATGGGGATGCCCGCCTGGACGCCCGTGCTGACTGCCCGCCGCCAGGACTCCTGCCGAGAGCAAAGCCCACCGGAAAGGTAACTGGCCCCATCGAAATGACAGATTTCCACCCGCCCCAGAGCCGCTAAGTGGAAAATGGATGCCCCGGAGTAAAGCCCACCGAGACAGTCCCCGTACCAGCGGCTCCCGGCTACGCACCTGGCAATTTTCGACGGCTGATTTAAAGAAGTCGTCCAGGAGCAGGTTCTGAAGTTCCGGGTTTCGATCAAACGCATCTTTGATCTTTCCTAGGAACACGCTGCGACAATAAAGAGGGAGAAGTCAATAACCTACACGCAGCAGGCTGAGGGCCTGGCAGGAAGCAGGGAAGGAAGTGGGAAGCCAACGTATGCCGTGGGGAGGTACCAAGTCACACTTCTCGCCCCTGAAAGCTAGCTGGATGCTCGGTGAAAGTACAGAGCCGGAGTCCCAGCAGGCAAGGCGAGGGCACGGTGGTTCCCACAGAACTACTCTAAACGGTGGAGCGGAGACGCTCCCCTTAGGACAACAGCTGTACAGGAAGAAGGAGATGCGAGCACCGAACCCTGTCTTGGCACCCAGAGTACCAGTGAGAGGGCTGACTGCACCGGTTATAGGGACCCTGTTCCCGCAGTGCCCTAAGACCCCCGCCGCCGGCACAGCAGTGCGGCGCGTCCTCCCATCACTCACCTCCTGATGATGCAGCCTCCCCTCCACATCAAGGCGATGCCACCATAGTTGAGGGTCCAGCCAAATTCAGTGGCTGCCTGTCTTAGCAGCATGAAGCCTTGAGTGTAAGAGATGATCTTGGAAGCATAGAGGGCCTGAAGGATGACACGAAGAGTTGCAATTAGCAAAGTAACCACCTGAAGCCCACGAGCCTTACCCAGCACTCAGCACAGGTCTCAGCAAGGACCTGGGCGGGGCAAAGGCTGCAGATCAGACCCGGGAGCCAGGCTGGGCTCCACCCCAACCCTGTGGCCTTGGTGTGCTCTCCTGCACGGCTCCTGCCCCCCCCCCCGCCTTTCAGGGGACAAACAATGGCTACTGCCAGGGACAGGGCCCCACCTTTCGAATGTCCTCCAGAAATGATTTCTTATCACCTTTAAACTGGATCTTCTGAGGACCCTTCAGCTTTTTGCTAGCTTGAATCCTCTCGTCCTTCAGAGATGATAAACATCGAGCAAAGACCGCTTCTCCTGCGGGGAAGATAATGTATTACCAGAGTTCACACAGAAACCCAGAAGAGTACCCAGAAAAACAGAAGAGGAGCAAGACTTTCAATTTATAAAGAGCTGAGAGACTCGACCATAGTCCACAAGATTTAACCAGGATCAGAAAGAACTTTTAGAAAAAATTCTAAACAGTTAATTTGATAATTAAAACTCCGAGAGTCGGTCTTCCAATAGAAATACAGGGCTTCAACCACAAACATAAACTTACTCAAAGGGGAGTTTTGAGGGAAAAATGAAGCGGTGAAATGACTATTACTCAGAATTACTCGGTGTTGATCTATGAGTAAAATTTCAATTTCAACTGAGAGGACTTTAATTTTTAAATCCTCACCAAAGACTCAATTTATTTTCCTTTGACGCGCTAACTACCCATCAATTTGAAATAACTAGTACATAGAGAAGTAACACTTACAGATTCACCCTTAAAACACTAAATTTTCTAACTCCTATGCAGGTCAGCATAGCTCAGATATTGCAGGCTCGGCCAAAATGAAGCAAGTATGACAATAAAGTGAGTCGGAATCTTTTGGCTGGGGGAGGGCCTTGCCTTCAATTTGTAAAAAACACAACACCTGTGAAGCGCAATGAAGCGGGGTGTAATAACGAGGTGCACCCCTAGTTTAGTTCTCAGTGCATCCACGGTCACTGTTAGTTTCATGATTCGACTTCATTTGAATACAAACCTTTCAAAATAGCATTTTACTATTAAGACACTTAGTATCTTCATACATTATCCCTTATAAGAGACTACCTGCTAGATGACTTATGTAACTAGAATAAAGTCAGTGTCTTTGTGCCCTTGCCAGGCGCTCTGGTGGCTCCTGCAGTGCACACCATGACTTAGCATTTGTGGGCGGAAGCTTCGTAAGAACTGGTTGCAAGGAGGCAAGCATGGCGAAACCCTCGGCGTTACCCCAGGCTTAGCTGGGACGCCGACTTCCCCATTAGCTCAGCAGACAAAAATGTGCCCACCCAGGAACCAGGTCCAGCCTGCCTTCAACTGGTAGAAAGGTGCAGCTCCCGAAATGAGAGCAGGGTTCTTTTTGAGACTGTAATACTCTC
>NW_011888867.1:5038147-5048316 GCF_000151845.1 Pteropus vampyrus
AAATGAAGCAAGTATGACAATAAAGTGAGTCGGAATCTTTTGGCTGGGGGAGGGCCTTGCCTTCAATTTGTAAAAAACACAACACCTGTGAAGCGCAATGAAGCGGGGTGTAATAACGAGGTGCACCCCTAGTTTAGTTCTCAGTGCATCCACGGTCACTGTTAGTTTCATGATTCGACTTCATTTGAATACAAACCTTTCAAAATAGCATTTTACTATTAAGACACTTAGTATCTTCATACATTATCCCTTATAAGAGACTACCTGCTAGATGACTTATGTAACTAGAATAAAGTCAGTGTCTTTGTGCCCTTGCCAGGCGCTCTGGTGGCTCCTGCAGTGCACACCATGACTTAGCATTTGTGGGCGGAAGCTTCGTAAGAACTGGTTGCAAGGAGGCAAGCATGGCGAAACCCTCGGCGTTACCCCAGGCTTAGCTGGGACGCCGACTTCCCCATTAGCTCAGCAGACAAAAATGTGCCCACCCAGGAACCAGGTCCAGCCTGCCTTCAACTGGTAGAAAGGTGCAGCTCCCGAAATGAGAGCAGGGTTCTTTTTGAGACTGTAATACTCTCATATTTGAGTCACTAACGAATAAACTTCCCCCAACCATTGTCTCCTTGGTCCCCTGCCTCTGGTGTCACTCAGAAAAAGCAGCCAACTTCCTTGTATGCAGTGTGGGACCAAGCAGCCTCCCTCCCCCCTGACTGGGCCTTACAACCACATGGCTCATGGTAAGAGTCATAATTAATGAGGAGATCGAAGGAGGAGCCTAGGGCTGGAGAGGCAACTCGCATCTGGAAGAACAAACGAGAAAGCTGCTGTTTTATTACGGGGGACCATTCTGCTAAGACCAAGATTAGCCTTTCATTAAACATAAGAGGCACCTTTTTTTCGATCTTATCAGAGTTATCTATTTTATTCTTAAAGAACCAACTTGTGATTTTGTTAGTCCTTATTACTTGTTTTCTGTGGTTATTTCTCCTTTTTATTACTTCCTTCTCTATATGCATGTTTGAGTTTAATACTTAGTTTATTAATATAAGGTAGAAAACATGAATGAGGATTATACACCCACTTCAGGACAGTAGTGGTGAAGAAACTTAGAATATTTAGGCATTTGAAATGTACATATTTTACTTTTTGTGTATTTACTTTTTAAATATTTGGGGGGGACCTCAGCAAAGTATTCAAAATTAAGTGCTGAGTACATACGCTTATGTTACTCTATAAACTTCCATATGAAAATTTCTATTAGTTACCTTGCCCATTAAAGAGATTTAGGTCACTGACTATAATTAAATCACTTAAAAATGAAATTGCTGAACAGGACAGTAACTTTGAATTTATCTCAAAGCTCCTATGACTGCGGATTATAAAGAAAAGATTCAAAAGCAGATTCAGCCTCTCTCCAACTAAGTTTTTCATACGTAGAAAGAGTAGAAAGCACCCTAAAAGCGGACGAGGGTTGAACAGATTCTAATGAAAGCCCTGGTTCTTAGCTGCAGTCTCCACCAAGGCCGGCAAGGTCAAGAGTGAGACCAAAGGGCTCGGTGGAAGGCTGAACGTTACCGATGAGGGTGACGGGCATGCCGTACTCCAGGGCCGAGATGGCAGTCCACTTCCCGGTGCCCTTCTGCCCCGCGCTGTCCCTGATTTTCGGCAGCAGGTGTGTGCCGTCGCTGTCTTGGAACTTGAGAATGTTGGCTGTGATTTCGATCAGGAACGAGTCCAGCTCCGTCTTATTCCATTCCTCAAATGCCTTCGTGCAGGACGGGAGAGAAACCCAGTTAGGCAGGGCAGCTCCCTGACCCCCTTTGTTCCTCCCGTTTGCAGACACCGCCCAGCTAGTGCGCTCAGCGCTGCGGGCCGACAGGCTGCTCCCCAGCGGGCACGGCCGGACCCATCTGCTCCCACCGGCTGAGGCCGACGCGGACCAGGGGTCGGCGCGGTCTTCTTTGGCCGGGTCCGCTGACTGCGGGTCGCCAGCACGGTTCTTCCTTCAGGGCAAGTGCTCCTTTTCCTCCTAGGTGTCCGTGCCCCGCCGCCTCCCCAGCGCCCTGCCTTGGTCACCCGATCTAAAGGCACCTCCCACACCGGTGTCCTTCTCTTCACAGTGAGCGCTAACTAGTTTTACGTTATGTATCTAGCTGTGGCTGGCCGTCTTCCTGGCTCCATGAGGACAGGGACTTCCGTTTTTTTTTTTTTTGCTATGTATCCTCAACATTTAGAACAGAGCCTGGCAAACAGTAAGGCACTCGTATACATATACTGAGTGAATATATTAAATATTATGGAAACCAATTAAATAGAAACACAAAAAGAAAAGCACTATTTCTGTGAAAACGGAGTCAAATTGTTTTGGAAAGAACGATAAGGGCAAGTCAGTGAAACAAAGTAAGTGGAGATGGCACAAATTACGAGGAAAAAATGTAAAAACTCTAGGACTCTGCAGTGTACCTCGCAACTAAGTGTCTTTAGATCATGTTCCCCTTGAAATAACTGACACCAGAAATTCCAGATGAAAAGAAAGACAGCTAGCATGCTAACGAGACTACATTTAAAGAAGAGGACTTGACTGGTGAATGAATGCATATTCCTATATTTTCGGTTAAAATAAATGTTTACCTAACTAATAATACCGAAGCATTTACAGAAAAGAATACTGATGTCTGCAGTTTACTTTGAAATGTACATAAAAAGAGAAAACTGAAGGAAGGATGGACAGATATTCGAAAGCAGGTACAGTCAAATGTTCACGGCGTATCTAAGTAGTGTGCATACGCGTGTTCACTGTCCAATTCTTTCAATGCTGCTGCACGTTTGAACATTTTCATAATAAAATGTTGGGGGAAATGCTAACTGTCAAAAGCCAGTGTCAGTCTGATCAGAAAAGAAAGCCTCTACTGCACCTCCCACATGGACAATGGGAGGATCGAATGGGACGACGTGCGCAAAGGGACACAGGGCCTGACACACAGTGAAGATCACAAATGGTGATCAGGCTTTGGGAGCTTCTGGCTTAGTGACCAGCTATCATATTTTATAGTCCTTTTACTGACAGCTTCCCTTAAATTAGGCTGAGTCCAACCAGGCCACCAGGATGACCAAAGGAAAAAGAATGAGGAAGGAGGTCCTGGCACGAGCGAACTCCTTCTCATCTGGGCGTGATCTCTGCAGTGACGCCCAGAGCTCACCTTCGCCATCTCATTATGCTCCATGCCCAGAACGTCTTTCATCAGGTGATAAGCCTCACAGATGAGCTGCATGTCGCCATACTCTATCCCATTGTGCACCATCTTCACAAAGTGTCCTGCTCCCTCGTCTCCCACCTGTTGGAGCGACAAGCCCCAAGAGGCCGTCAGAGAAGCAGATAACACACCAGAAAAACCCATATCAAATTCTTTGGCAAAGGTCCCTCTTCATACAGAAAATAACAAGTGTAAAGCAAATACAAGTAGTTTCAAAATAAGAATCACTATATAACAATTCAAAACAAGCTTCGATTCAGTCCAAGGTTATTTAAAACTACAAATTCATTCCTCTAAAGATGTTTCAAAATCCCCAAATTTACTCTAAGTAGCTATGGTTCCTTAGCCTATATTTTCCATACTTTAGCACTGTTATTAAAAAGAACTATTCCCTACTCACAAGTAAAAGAATTATTTTTCCTGAAATTACCATTTTTCTGGCAACTAGAGATTACAATGTTGTGTGATTAAATATCTTGAACTTTAAAAGCACAAATGTACTGTAGTTGTTTTTAATGGCTGAGAGATGAAATGACCTCAGGTCCCAGGTCTGGCCCTCAACCTTGAAAGCCCAGAAATGCGTTCTTGTCAGAGTCTCATGGTGGACAAGATACTGCTTTCTAATAAAGCTGGCAAGATGTATAAAATCAGAATACAGTTTATAAGTTTATGATGAGAAATTTAACTACGGATCTGAGTGGCTACAAGTATCAGTCTGATCAACAAATTCTGTCCCTATAGACAAGCTACTTAGGAAGCCCAATTATCGTTAGTGGGCAAGGAATCAGAACAAAGGGAGTGACAGGGGTCAAAAATTTAATGACACCTGTCACGTGCACCCATCTCATGACAGGATCTACCAGCCCAGCGGGGACCAGATGTGTGGCTGGCCTGAGCAGTCTCTCTTGGCAGCCACTGTTCAAACTGATAGTGTAGACACTGACACCAGAGACTTCCTCTGTCCGTTTCCACTGCTGACCTACCCCCTCTGATTTTGACACTTTCTTTGGCCATGAAGTAACATAGCTAACGACATCTTACTCCTCCCCTTCCTTCCTGTAACTTCAAAAATGAACTAAGGAGAGCCTGCTCTGCTTATGAATATCAGGTTTTCCGATAACCTGAGACGAAGCCTCAAGGTTACGGAAAGTGAACCTGACCCGATCGAGACACGTAAGGCACGTACTGATTTTGGGCTCATAATTTTGTCCTAAGCGTATCTAATAAGTTACCACCATCGTGCTTTTACTGAAGGTACTCTATTGTCAAGGAATGAAAGTTCCCCTCCCGATCTTTCATACGGACGAGAAAATGACTCAACGCTTGAAATCACAGCACTGGCCCCTCTTGACCCCAAGTGGAGTATGATTAAAGTCAACGACCAGTTCGGCTGCTATTGCTGACGTCACCCAGCACTGTGAGACCCAGGAGGGACGACTCCCTCACCCCTCACATGCCTCACTCTTGTTTCTTCTCTACTTTTAATCTCATATAAAGTATAATAAAAATAGCACATACAAATGCTTATATAAAATGAAAGGGGATTAGCAGCTAAAGAGATCTTGGAGATCATTCGGTCCAAGTCCTGTATTTTATAGGTAAGAAAGCTGAAGTCCACGTAGGGAAAGCGACTTGCCTGACGTCACCCAGTGCATTAACGGAAAGCCAGAATTACAAGTGAGGTCTCCGAAGCCTACTGTTTTTTCATCCACAGTATGGACTGAGGCTGTGATAGGGATAAAGTTATTTTCATGGCAACACAAAATACAGGAAGGGGAGGTGTGTGTGAATGAGCCTAGCCATGTCTATGTTAAGGGCAAAGGCCACAGCTTACCCTGTTCCAGCAGAGTCCCTACCAAGGCAGGCAAAAAAAAAATTCTTTCCTTAGCCATGAAAAAACATGGCTTAAAATAATCTCATTCCACCTCATCCTTCCTGTTCCTTTTTAAGGACTCCATCTTTTATGATTTGAGGAAGACTACCTTTAGGACCAACCTCAAGGCTATGCACAGTCAATTAGGGTACAAGGATGTGTACCATAAGCACGCATTTTACGCCTCAGCTGTGCTAGCGACTTAAGGATTGAGATGCTAATGTCACAAAGCCAACCGGTCCTGTGCACTTGCTCAGGTCCACGGCCATGTTGCCAGCTGGCTCTGCAGAGGGGCCCAGCACTTGCCCAGTCACAGCAGGGTTCTCCGGTCCCCACTTTCGCAGCGATGCCCTGGAAGATTGTCTTGATGTGGGGCCTGTGGAAAGGAATCGCAGAGTTTAGCCGCTGAGACCTCAAACACCCATGGACCCCCACCCATGCTAATTTTTGTTCTTTCTAATGGGGGTGGCAATGCCCACAAAAAAGTAATGAAGGGTCTAGTCCTCCAGGTGAACGGGTCAGAAGCTGCAGACTACCGGATCGGAGCAGAGAGACAAAGAGGAGCGGGGCGGAAGCTTCGCCGAAGCTCCAGAAGAAACGTCTACTGCACTGTCAAAGAAGGCTGTAGTCCCCACAGAGAGCAACGCGAAAGTTCCTGCAGGGACTCGACTATTAGGACGGATGTTATCAAGTACAGCTCCATTCCAGAGAGAACCGTGCATGTTTCCAAGAGCTACATCATCAGCATTCAGAGAAAAAGCAGCTGCTCTTCGTCGCTCCCACAGCCTCCGAGGAGGAGGATGTTATTTAACTCCTGATGCTTTTTCCTTACCGTTCTCCTCACTATGACCAGTGAAGGCCTCTTCGCCAAGTTTTTGGTACAGATACAAAACCTGACAGGGCTGTAAAGTTAACCAACGCTCAGGATCAGGGGGCTAAGACACCTACATTGTCAGCTTTAGAATTTCCCTGAACTTTTATTGAGTGTTTCGGGTAAAATGCCATTTCCTCTTCCACCAGACCACACAAGAAAAGCGAATGAATAAGCAGCTGGAGCACCGTGCACATCAAACATTCTCCTGTGCAGTCTGTGTTCTGTCTGCATTTCTAAGAGCCCGCGGGCAAGTACTCAGAGATAAAGACCTTTAAGTTTCTGAGAAGCAAGGGCTCTACCTCTAGATTTAACGTACTGAAGAGAACCCTAGACTGACTCATCAGAGAGGTAATTTAAAGAATAGTCTTCCCCAGTAAACCTTTCACCTTTGGGAATTAGGTTTGATCACTCCTTACCTTAATGCCTTCTAAATTTCTAGCATGTTTAGAAGTCAAATTATAACTAATTTAGAAAAGAATGTTTCCTTTCCACGTCTCCCTCAAATGGGTCCTTTCCTGTTTCTTAAACTTCTGCTCCATCTCCCCGTCTGGCTTTCTCTTTTACTGCAGTCTCTGCAACGCTGTTTCTCCTCGGTTACGTATGATGAATTACTTGAATCTTTCCATTTTGATTCTCCATCCTGCTCACCACTCCCATCCAGAGTCTTTATATCATCTTCCTTTACAACTTCCCCTTCTATGGCCAACGCTTCCCCTTATGCATAGCACCGTGAACGGTGTAAAATTTGTTTTTTCCCAAGTCAAATAAAAATCCCTCCCCGCCATTCCTAGGGACAAAAGAGGCCCCATCAGATTTTTCCATTACTCACTATTATTAAATCAAGTTATTTTAAGACTAGACATCAGTTAAAGGGGCAGACCTCACTCCTCCATCCAGACAGCGCACAGGACATCATCTGAACTGCTTCCTCAAAGTCCCCAAACCCTTTAAGCCTATTTAGAACTTCTATTATCCATCTTGGTGGGAATAACAGGAAAAAAAAGGCGAAAGAGGAATATGCACATATATTATATCAAAGCAACAAAACGCATAGGCAAAATATTTCCAGCATCTCGTATCTCCAACACTCTGTCGTCCCGAACATCGAGGGGGCAGCACTGCTCACGGCTCACTCGTCCTCCAGGTGCAGACTCCCGCATGCGGAAATGGGGCCGGGTTCTGGTACTCACCAGGCTTCCTTGTTCCCTCCTGGCATAAGGGATGGGCCATACCGGGCCCCGTCCTCTCCGCCACTAACTCCGCTCCCCACAAACAGGATTCCCTTGGCCTTGAGGTCTCGACATCGTCTCTGTGTGAGAGGAAAAATAATTCCATGATGCTTTTATAAAGTAAGTTTCTCCCAATGAATGAGAGTAACAGGGACAGCTATGCAGAGCCCGCATTTGACAGGAAACGATGCAAGAATCCGAGCATAACCTGATCGTTAAAGAAATCCAAACTCCTCAGTTCGGATTTCCGATGTCCGGGAGTTAAAAAAAAAACCCACGGAAGTTTAAGATGGCAATCCTGTCCCTGTCCCCAAGGGAAGCCATAAAGCCAAACGAACATTCTCATTTCACTGGAAAGGACCTTGCACGATCATGCAACGAAGAGTTGGTTTAATACAAGCACGACGGCCACTGTGCGGCGCTTCGGGCCCTGCAGGGACTTTTCCCAGCACACAGGGCCACCAGTTCAGCTGCCCTCGGCCTCGCCAGACGCGGAGGCACCGTGGGCTGGGGAGGAGGAGGAAGAGTCACGCCTACGCGCTCAGCCTGTGCTGTTTAAGTGGCGGTCGTCCTTTTGAGTTACGTGTGACTGATGAGCCCCTCGCCCGTCAAATATGTCTCTGCAGAAACTGTGGGAGCTGCCGCACCAGTCCCAGCCCCCAAGTCAGCACCGCGGAGGGACAGGCCACTCTTCTGTCATGTGTGCAAGGCTGACACCTTTTTCTAGAATGTCCTCAGAACACAGAAGAATTTGGACTGAAGAATACTTACTGTGGTATCCCTGTATTCAGAATTTCCTCCATCAATGATGATGTCGCCGGTGTCCAACAATGGAACCTATAACCAGATACCAGCATTAAGGTGGCCCAGACACGTGAAAGACAAAAGTAAAACATACCTCGGCCAATTAAAACAAACAAGAATTCATCCCAGAAAAGCCTAGTCTAAAAGTATGTATTACTGAATTTTCAATAATCCTCTGTGACTAGAGCTAGACCCTATTTACAAGATCAGCCTAGCAAACCCAGTCAGAACTCTCCACAACTGAGATTCCTCTTAACTAAGATTTTACCACAAACAAAATGTACTTGGAAAATTCTGCATTTCCCACGCGTACCACCTGCCTGGTTTATATTCCCAAACAGGCCTTGAACATCTTCCTGTGGTGTGCCAGTCGGACTGCTTTATCATTTCTTGCTCCGTGCCCCCCACAAGGTTTCAGTTCACAGCACTTAATGTTTTCCTACGCTGAAGAACAATCTACTTTTTTCCAGTCCATCTTGTCTCTAGTTAATCGTAGGCGGCCTGACAGTTGGCTACACAAAAAGCTTACTATGTCTTCTTATCATGTTTTTCCTTTCTAGGTCATTTTTTTCTTAAAAATGGTAGCATACTGATTACAAATTTCCTGCAGAAACAACCCGTGTTAACACTGCTCGAAATGTTCGTCCCCTGCCTTTGTTTATTGTCACTACATTTCTCACAAGAAAACATTCCTTCCAAATGGCCAGCGCCTTGGTTTTCAGAGCTGTGACTGTACTCGTTAAGTATCTAAAGAAATGATTTCCACTGCCTCCCCTTCACCCATGCGCATGATTTTTTTGGAGGGACGAGCACCCTGAGGCTGCAGGGCACTGGCCATGAGGTGAGGAAATTCCCCTGCAGCGAACACAGTCCTCTTCCTAGACAGGCTGAGGGAAGGGGCCGTAAACACCTCCCGGAAACTATCGGAACAGGTAAGAGCTGCTGTTACCCCGCCGGTGGCTCCTCTGCCAAGCCATCCCAGTGGGCGAGTGGCCATGCGTCCTTCGGTGGGAACAAGTTGGGGAAAGGATGGCCAACAGGTAAGTGTGAGACAGAATGTTGATGGGCCCACTGTCCCCTAGCCTTGGGGTAGAGGGATGGGGAGGAAAGCCTTGGCGAGGCATCAGACTACACTTGACTGTTAAAGAACCACGAGCAGCCCCTACATGACGCCCACCCCACATGGGCCGACGATCGGGGTCCAGAATGGCAACTGAGGCCTGCCTCCCAGAGACGCTCTAGGAGACTCAG
This sequence comes from Pteropus vampyrus, assembly GCF_000151845.1. Classification (NCBI taxonomy): domain Eukaryota; kingdom Metazoa; phylum Chordata; class Mammalia; order Chiroptera; family Pteropodidae; genus Pteropus; species Pteropus vampyrus. The sequence continues at coordinate 5,047,430 of NW_011888867.1, forward strand.
CACCAGGGCACCCGGCAGGGCCATCGCGGTCCATACTGGTTTTCTTCCAAAAAACATATCTTTGCTAAAGCTAAAAACTGGTACAAAATAAGTACCCAGTGTGTAGCTGCTAGGGCTCCCTGAGAAGATCTCTCGTTATTTATATTAAATTATACAATGATTTGGGAATTGTTGCCTTACAGGAACACGGAGAAAAATGAAATCTATTTCTAAATTTGGACACTAAGGTTATTAGTGAATAGCACTAAATGATCATAATACGCAATCAAAATTAAGCTGTTTTGAAGATCAAAGACAGAACCCACTAAGATTCCTAGTCATGCGCTGCATTACGATGTTTCGGACGAGGCTGGACCAGTTGTTCTACGGGGCTCCCATAAGAATACAACGGAGCTGAAAAATTCCTAGCGCCTAATGAGGTGGCAGCCAGCGTGACATCACAGTGCAATTCGTGAAGTGTTTGCGGTGATGCTGGTGTAAACAAGTCTGCACTGCCAGTCGTATAAAAGCGTAGCACGTACAATTATGTACAGTACATCACACTTAATAATGATAAATGACTGTTACTGGTTTGCGTATTTACTGTACCATACTATTTATCGTTAGCGTGTACTGATCTCATTAAAAAAAAATTTATTGTAAAACAGTGTGCCGTGTCATGCCAGGAGCCTCACACATCTTGCATCTCTTGACGGCATCACTGTCTCTCGACGACTTGATCTCGTGTTGTTTTGTGCACTAACATGCTGTACAGGCTGCAGCAGGAGCAGCAGGCTACCCTGTACGGCCCAGGCGTGCCAGAGGCCACACCATCTTCCAATGATGCACTTCTCAGAACGTGCCCATCGCTGACTGGCGCATGACTGTGTTGTTTCTAATGAATTCTT
>NW_011888867.1:5050166-5050467 GCF_000151845.1 Pteropus vampyrus
CCCCGGGGCCGAGGCGACGTCGGGGGCGGCGCCGCTCTTCGGAAAGTCCCCGGCCGCCCGTGGGCCGTCACTCACTGGGCCATGGCGGCGACGGCGGACCCGGCAGGAGCGAAGAGAGGCGGATGGAACTGGACTCGCGGCTCGGGCGACCGAGACTGAGGCCCGCGGCGGCTGGCCTCCCGAGGCCGCGGCCCCGCCTGCCGGCGCTGACCAATCGGAAGGACGGGGTGGAGCCGTGCAGACACGCCATTGGTCCTCCCTGGCGCCTGTTACACCACCCGAGGCAGACGGGCCCGCCCCC
>NW_011888867.1:5050777-5070647 GCF_000151845.1 Pteropus vampyrus
TGCGCGGCTGGCTCGGGATCCGGGGCCCGGGCCCAAGGGGGCTGAGACCCCGCAGGCCTGGGATTCTGGGCTCCACGAGGCCGGGCTCGGGCGCCCCCGGGGCCGAGGCGACGTCGGGGGCGGCGCCGCTCTTCGGAAAGTCCCCGGCCGCCCGTGGGCCGTCACTCACTGGGCCATGGCGGCGACGGCAGACCCGGCAGGAGCGAAGAGAGGCGGAGGGAACTGGACTCGCGGCTCGGGCGACCGAGACTGAGGCCCGCGGTGGGGGTCTCCCGAGGCCGCGGCCCCGCCTGCCGGTACTGACCAATCGGAAGGACGGGGTGGAGCCGTGCAGACACGCCATTGGTCCTCCCTGGCGCCTGTTACACCACCCGAGGCAGACGGGCCCGCCCCCTCCCGGGGGGCCGACTCAGGAGAGCGCCGAGCACATCGATGGCACCGCCCCTGCGCTGGCCGCGGCGCGCGGACCGGCGCGGGGAGGCGGGTCCAGGGCCGGCTCCGTCCCGCCCGCCCGCGGCACGGGACACTCAGGGCCGGGGCTGTGCTCCGCGGCTCCGCTCGGGGAAGGACGATGGGGCAGGTTGGGTCGCGCTTTCAGGGTACCAGGCACATGAACGCCTATCGTCCGAGGGTCCCTCGCTCCTTCCTCCCCGTGCTTTGCGCTATGGGGCTCATGGATCGTGTCGCTCAGCTCCGGGCAACGACCGAGGTTTACTCTTCCGGTATTCGGGCAAGTGCCATGGGTGCCAGGAAACGTTGGTCTTCACACGACCCCGTGTGGCCCTCACGCGACCCTGTACGGAAACATAGCCCCTTTTTGCAGGTGAAGAAACAGGCGCAGAGAGAGCAGGCGCTGAATGTACTTGGGGTGTGATGGGCCAGGCTTGGAGGTCGAGTCATTGAACCTCTTCCTGTACAGCTGAGGCAACTGTTACTTATAAAAGTTTCTGGTTTAATTTTTTAAATTGTAAACATCGATGCATATAGCTCACATAAACAAAAGCTCTTTGGGTCCACAATAATTTGAAGTGTAAAGGGTCCTGGGACCAACCGGTTTGAGGACCTCTGATCTAGCCCAGGTATTTTAGACCTGAGGAAACTGGGCTGAGCTGAGACTTGCTGAGTCATATAGTCACTAGAACTGCCCCTCGGGGGACGGGTTAAATGCTCGCCAAGATCCCTCTCAATAAAACCTGGGATTCAGAGAGCCAGCCTCAGTGGTAGGACAGCAGTTATCGAAGTCAGATCAGATGGTTTCTCAAATGATCTAGAATGTCTTTCTTGGGAGCTGCCTGATGGAGAGGTTAGGGAATGAACGGGTTTTGCTGTCCCACTGACCTTATCTCACTCTGGTTCCATTTTTTTCTACCTGTGCAATTTGGGGCAAGTTATTGAATCTGAGTTTCCTCATGTGTTAAACAGGAATGATGAAAATCTCACAAGGTAGCTCTAGGGCTGAAACAAATGGAAACCTGCGTCTGACACTTAGTATCCATATACGAGTTTCTACCTTTTTTATGGGAAGGACTCAGAAGAGATGTAAACGGTGGTGGGAAATAGGACCGAATCAAATTATTGCTCTGAGGCTTCCTTGTGAAACCTGGGAGAGAGACAGAGCACCCCTGCAGCTTTCTGCAAAGCTGACTGGTTCCCACAGTTCCAGCTTAGCTGGTGAAAAAATGATCCATTACTCGAATGGTTTGCTATAGAAAATCTTCCATTTGACCATGACATAGCCATGCATTTGGCATATCTATCTTCCTGATCCAAATACACATCATCTCAGGTGTTTTATCATCTTCCCCATGGTTATTATCTCTGTTCTACACCCCTTCAGGGTGCCCTAAATAGGGTGCACCAGCACGTCTTATTAAAAGTATCATCTCCCCTGCCACCCGAGCAGCTTGATACAATGGCTGGGAACAATGGGCCTCAGTCTGAGCTTGGTTCCACGGGGCTGACCAGTGTGATTTGCAGTATCTCTTACAGAGCAGGTCTGCTAGCACTATTACTTAGTTTTATTTTTTAATCTGGGAATGTCTTTATTTTGCCCATAGTTTCGAAGGATGGTTTTGCTGGATAAAAAATCCTTGGTTGACAGTTTTCCTTTCAGCATCTTGAGCATCTCATTTCAGCGGCTGTGGCTTTCACTGTTTCCACTAATCATACTGTCACTCTCCTGTACACTCTCTTGCTGTTTTTAAAACGTTCCCATTGGTTTCCAGCAGTTTATGATGCGTCTACTTCTGGATTTCTTTGTGATTATCCTACTGGGATTAAGAGTTAGAACTGTAGATTAATGTCCTTCAACACATTAAAAGTTTTTAGCCACTAATTCAAATAAATGTTTTTTCTGGTTTTTCTTTCTCTCCTCTCCTTCTAGAATCCAATTTCACATAGTTGGTACTCTGTTCAGATTCTTTACAACGTTGCTATATAGTAAAAAATATTTACTGTATTTCCTAAATTGCTATATAATTGTTTTTAACTTGGCTTCCTGAGGGTCTCCCTGTGTCTCCTTAACTTAGCTGCCAGCCAATTGGGAGAGATATTGTGCTTAGATACCTGGGCTATGCGTCTGCACGCGCACTGGGAAGTTCATTCACAGCTCACCCACTTCTCAAGTCTGCCTGGGCTTTTACTTTCTGCTGGGCTTTCTGGAGTCTCCCAGTCAGCAAGAATGTGTTGAGAGCCTATCTAGTCCTTCTGCACTCTCATTTCCAGTCTCCCTGTTAAAGTTACGGCTAGTCTGCTGCTTGCCAGAAACCTCAGGCGAGTAAGCTGTGGGTTTTCCCTTTCATTTCTCACCAAGGTTGCCACTTTCAGCTGATAGAAAAGTTACAGGACTACCAGCCCCGGCACCCCCCACAGCCTCCCGCCCCACCAAACACACGTGATCAGGTTTGCCCCCCTGAAGCAAAGCCCTGAGCTGATGAAACAAGTTTTCTTACCAACAGAGAGAAGGCAAGATGGGGAACAGCCCCAGGCAAGAAGTCTGCAGGCTCCCACTGCTCTTACTGAAGCTTTAGTGGTTTTTCCCAAGAATAAATGCTTTTTAATGTGTCTGCCTTTGGTCAATTTCAAAAGCCTTGAAATGTTTTTAGGAATTTTTTCCCCAATTTTATGTTTTATTTTTGCAGCGAGCATTCCACGCCCCCCCTCCCACGGCCACAGTCAGCACTCCACGGCATGGTCCTTTTGTCTGCAGGGAAGGCCCTCATCTTGAGTCCACCAGAGAGTGGTCAGGGTCTGGGGACTTTCACCCAAGGCACTGACACTGAAATAGACCCCATGCGGGGTGCTGCCTCCTCCGGCATTCCTTTCCCAGGCCAGATTGGGCACCTCAGCCTTGTAGAGAATGAGAGATCCAGAAGCAGAAAATGCTGAGAGAAGCTTCAGAAAGGACAAAGGGACTGGAACCTCCCCAAGGCCCTGCTGTTCTCCAGGGGCTTAGTCTGCAGGCTCCTTGCCTGCTGCAGGGTTTCCACTTCCTGTCTGTCCTGCCTCCTTTCCCGTGTTAAAATGAGCTAATGTCTAGGAGAGCTCTTCATAAACCTCAAATTGCTATATGATTCTAAGACGCCATTATCACTCTCACCTAACGTGACAAAGAAACTCAGCTCAGGGAGGCTGATTTTCTCAGCCAGTGCGCGAAAGAACTGAACTTTAACCGAGGTCTACTTAGGGCCGAGCCCAGAGCTCTTTCCTAATCAGATTAGCAGGCCATAATCACGCACACTCACGGACATATCCTCCCAGTGAAATTGGGTATAGCTAGCTCTATATTAGAGCTGTTTAGATGACTTTAAATGGAAAGATAAATTGAAATTGACTTTCAGTGACTAGTTTCGCAGAACAAACAGCACCTGTAGAAATTTTATAGGTGGCACTTTACACAATGGCTCTCTTCAAGAGAGCCTCGGTACCTCCCCCACACCTTTCGACTTTGTTGCAACTATTTCCTCTTTCTGTAGGGTTCTGTAAGGAGAAAAGCCTACCATCAGATTCTATTGCAGCAACAAATTGATTGCTCTGGCCTGAGATTTGTCAAGGGAGAAGTTATGCTGAGTCAATGTGACTAAATATCTGGACACACCCGAGTTACTGTTGAATAGGCTCCTTTTAAAGCAAATGCTTAAACATCAAATCAAATAGCCAATCATTTTTTCTTCTATTTCTAATGTTATATGCTACACAGCGTTCCCACTTCTTGGTTAAGGTGCTAACCACCAGCAAAATTTACTGCTTCCTAGGATTGTTGGAGAACTCCAGCAAATTGGCTTCAAGAGAGCAGCCAATTTGAGATAAGAGGCAAGTCTGCCCTAGAGGTGGACACAGTAAAGCCAGGGCTTCCTAGCGCTAGAGCTTTATGCTGACCTTTAGTTTTTCGAAAATTCTCAAATGCTTGGCTTAGATTGCTTAAGAAAGTCAACACATATTACTATTTATCTGAACAACTTTTGGCCTTGCCGTAACTCCCCAAATCCCAACTGAAGGCATGGGCAGGGAGCGAACAAAAACAGCCCTTCTCTGCAAACCTCCCAGGACTGAACCCTTTGTTTGACTTACATAATAGGGTGTGTAAGTAACACACTAGTTGGGGCAGATTTGAAAATCCCAGCTTTGCCACTTACTTGCTATATAATTCCTGCAACTAAACACAAATGACTTGTTCACATGCTAGTTAGAAAGAACGGTTTTGTAAACACTCAGAGACCACATATTCTAAAGCCAGATAAGCACGTGACATGGTTAGAAAAGCTAAAAATTTAGGACTGTGCCTATGAGGAGTTCATAAGAGAAAGTGGGAAACTCAGCACCCAACCAAAAGCGGAAAGGCAAGGAACATCAGAGAAAAGTAATGTGCTAAATGTGCACGGCACCCTGGGATGCCCCGATGTTCTGCACTGTCAGCTCTGGGAGCGACGTGGAGACTCACAGCGAGGGACCAATCCTGGGTGGGGTCTAGTTGTAGGGGAGAACCAGATTTATAAACACAAATTCTGTTTAAACGAAAAGCACAGTGGAGCTCAGGAAGACATGGCAACCCCTAGACCCGCCTAACTCTAAGACCCCTGAGCCAGTCCCTGGAAGGCAATGCTCAGAAGAGGACCGTGCTGGCTCCTGTCCCTTTGCTGTCTGCTCGACTTTGCGAAGCCTCCTGGGATTGCGGGTGAACTGCGGTGTGCCCCTAGGCCGAGGGCCTACCTCTCCACGGTGCATCCGCTTTAACCCCGCCACCTACACCGGGGTTTGCTCCGGCAAACCCCTTCCCTACCGCCCGGTTCCCCTTCCAATCAGCGGCACACGCTGGGCCAGCTCTTTTCTCTATAACGAAATTCTCTCTGGGCCCCACATCCCCTTCTCTTCTCCCCTTTGCAGTAAAAGCCGTTGAAAGAATTACCTGTACTCATTCCTTCAACCTCCTCTTTCCCTTGAACCTACTCTGGTTAGGCTTTCTTCAGCATCACCCACGAAAATGCTCTGCTCGCTGGACCCCGTTAGGGTAGAGGGGCTGCTGATACCTCCTCCCACGGAAGGAGCTCCCCGTACGCCACTCCTGCTTCTGCCCGCCCCTCACAGACCCCCCGCGGAGAGAAATGATAATCCTGTGAGTTTAGAAGGAGCCCCGAGGCACGGACAGCCTGCCACGTCCTGCCTCTCTCCCAGGGCCTCGCTGCCTCCTAGAACATTCTCTGCGGCTCCTCTAGACTTTTGCTGCTCAGAGTGCAGCCCCACAACAGCAGCACTGATGTCACCTGGAAGCTTACCAGGAATACAGATTCTCAGGCCCCGCAGGGCCTGCTCAGCCAGAACCTGCGTTTCACCGGAGCCCCCAGGTGAGTCTGCCCGGCGCAGGCCGAAGTTGGACGAGCGCCGTTTCCAACCCTCTTTTCTGAGGCTCGGTGGGAGGGACTCCATTTATCCACTGATGCAGCCACAGTGCCTAATCGCATCTTTAACAGTAATAAAGATAAAAATAAGTGACGTTTTGATCTCCCAACTGCCTTATTCTTTTATTTCTGGGTTGGCCCTGAAATTGGGGAAATGCGATGATGTTCACTGATTCCGTCCAAATCCTTAGACCTCCCTGTTGTCAAAACCTGTGGTCACTGCTGTTCTTATTTTAATGTGTCAGCAACACAGTTACCACTCTCTCCACCTGCACACACCTCCTTACTGCTTGCCAGGTGTCACCGTCTCCTCGGCAGGGGCCTCGTCTTTGCTGGGTCGTCCTGTCTCCCGCCCTCCTCTCCGAGCGATCCGAGATACAACCCCCGGTTCTCGCAGCTACGCTCACTCCCCCGACCTCCTTGCCTGGCACCCTCGCCTGTCCCCCTCCACGCTGACAAGTCCCAAATGTCCGCCTCCAGCCCCAGCTTCCCCCCGAGTCCAGCTAGTATACCCAACTGCCTCATCAACTACACTTTCAGGTGGAAACGCTGGTATCTCCAAGTGGACAGGACCAAAATCAAATTCTTACTTCAGTACCGCCCTTAACTGCTCGTCTCCCGATCTTTTCCACCTGAGAAGCTGCCACGCCGTCCTTAGTTACCTGACTCCTCTCCTCCGGCTCCACGTGCAGCTCCTCGGCCGACGGGCAGCTCTGACATGAAGACGAATCTTGAATGCGACCGTTTCTCTGCCTGTACGGCGCTCACTCTAGTGGGACTGCCATCCTCTTCCTGGAGCACTAGAGTAACAATCTCCTATTCTGTGTCCCTTCTTCCCCTTGTCCCCCTCCCCCAGCTGTTTTCCACGCTTCAGTTAAGAATGATCTTAAAAACGAACGGTCACGCGCCGGCTGCACACCGGCGTTCTGGTCCACGACAGACCGCACGCACAGCCCAGGTGTGCGGGTCTGTGTGAGTGCGCTAGCGACCTGACACATTTCTCACAACGATCCCCATCGGTACCAGCGTGACTGTAAGATCATGTGACTCACCTTCCCGATGCCCTTGACTGTCTTCCTACTTCCCTCCAGTGAAGTGAGTTACCTGGGCCCTAATCCACCTGGTCTCTGGCTCCCTTCTGGCCTCGGGGCCCCCGTGCTCTCCCCCTTACTCCAAACGGGCCTCCTCACTCTTTCTGGAACCTACAGAGGACACTGTTGCCTCAAGGAGTTATTTCTCTGCCTGGAGACCTCTTTCCCAGGGGATCTGCATGGCTTACCCATCCCTCATTCAGGGGACTGCTCACATGTCCTCTCCTGAGAGGCCCCATCCCTGACCCGTGATCTAAAATGATGCCTCCTGTCTACGGCCATGCCACCCTGAACACGCCTGATCCCGTCTCATCTCGGAAGCTAAGCAGCATCAGGCTTAGGTTAGTACTTGGATGGGAGACCACCTAGGAAGACCAGGTGCTATAGGCGTAAAAAATAAAAAATAAGGGATTGTAAGCTGACAAGGTCCTTACGATCTGTGAGGTCAACCAAGGGTTACCTCGCCTAAAAAAAAGTAAGTAAGTAAATAAATAAATAAAGTGACGCCTCCTTTCCCGCCCCTTCGTTCGGTCAGCTTTATTTTGCTCTGCGGTATTTACCGCTTGACATAATTTGTGTACCGAATGGTCCCCACTGGAACGGGGGTGGGGGGGCCCACAAGTGCCAGGGTTGGTTCTGTTCCCCGGCGACCTCCCGTACCATCAGCATCCGGCCGCACCGGATGTGTGTGGACTGCATGGCCGCCTTCTGCCTGGATGCTGCTCCTCCCCCACTCTTCGTTTCTCCCTAGACACGCATGAGAGTGGTCCCTGCTCCTGCTCCGCTCACAACGCGAGCTCGTTAAATTAAGCTGACGCGGTGAAACTTTCAACCCCCCCCCCCCCAAACCACCACTGCCACTACAGAATTGCTGGTAAAGTATGTGAGGGGAGAGGCTTTAGGAGAAAAAAAAGACAAATCTTCTACCTAAAATCGCCACTTCCATCCTGGAGAGGAAAGCACTTTCTAAGAAACAGCATCGCATCAGCTTCCTGGTTATGTAATGGCCGCGGTTCTGAATCATCAGAAAGGAGCATGTAGGTAACAGCACTGTGACTCCTGTCCTAAAAAAGCAGCATCTTCGCAAGGCAAGAAAAACCTGTGTACGAAGCCTTCAAAGAGTGCCAGAAAAAATGCACATCGAGAGCCTTCTGATGCACTGGTTGTACCTTTATTATTTTACCTCGTTCACTAATAGTTCTGTGATGCAAGGTTACCATACACAGTTAGATAATGTCTGCATTGCACGTCTAAGGCTATACAGCAGAAGAACCAGAATTAGTACAAATACAAGAACTATATTTACATTCTGTATACTCAAGCTCCAAACATCAGGTATTTACATAATAAAACATGAAAATGAAAATCTGAAATTAATAATGTACATTGTTGCTAATGTGCTCGCCTCCTTCTCTGGGGAGAGATCAGTTTGCAAAGTCTTGGTTCGAAAAGGCCACTTATGCTTCATGGGTTTTGTTGTAGTGCACGAGGATGGTGACAAGGGACTCGAAACCTCAACGGACAAGTACTTTAGAGCCACAAAATCTAAGACGATGCCTTACATGTGAAAAGCTGAGAGAGTCCTCAGGTGAACTGAAGCCAGAATACGCAGCATGAAAAAAATTAACCGGAAGACACGAAAACAACACATGACAGCCAGGGTTTGGCAAGAGACCAACCTCGGCTCAGACTTTCCATCTGAGAGGAGCTGTTTGGCTGTGATTTTTCACATGAAATTTATATCAACTCTAATTTCTTCCTTCAAAAGATCAGAGGCTTTCTTACGATTTTATGGGACTCAAATATGAATTTCATAAATGGCCTTTTGAACAACAAAAGCAGATCATCTCTCGGTTTACTGAGGAAACACAAACCAGTACATTCCCACTTCATACAGCAACGCTCTGGCCACACGCTGGGTGAATCGCGTCTGGCCACGAGGACATCTGCAGTGCGCACGAGTCAGAGTCCTCTTTAAAATACATTCGGCAAACCTTCTGAGAGCAGCAGCAGAATTAGAACTGTTTTTAAGGAACAGGTTAACAATCACATTTTAAAAAGGGAACCGAAAGAGAAAAAGAAAGACCCAAGTGGAACGAACGAAGGAACGAGCCCTGTCACTGTCTGGGGGAGCCGAGCGGGCACAGCACCAGGTGGCAGTACGGACAGGTGCCACGTGCCAGGCCGCTCTCCTCTTCCAGGCCCATGCGCAACTAGTTACAGCTGTATAAATATACAAATACCTTACAAAATTAAATATCCCTGTAAATTAGAGAACGAGCAGCAGGCAACAAAGTCTTTGCTTTGAAACATGTGCCAGGAGAAGTCATTTCATTTTTAGATCCCGAAAGACCTTTCCCAATGATTTAGCTTAGTGTCCTTCATCTTGAAAGAGCTGGAAAAAATTCACTGAAAGTATGAGTATCTCCATAAGTTCGACAAAGATGAAGGGGAAAAAGATATATATATCTATATATGTACATATAAAACGATAGTGGTTTCCTAGTTGGGAAAAATCACTTTCTCTCGCTGCCAACACGTTTTGACCACGTGCTGGATTTCTGGTGCCCGCTCGGCTGCCAGAAGCAGCCCTTCCCTGCAGTCCTGGCTGTGGGCAGGGGCTGGCTGGCCCCGCACGGCCCGGCCTGAGAGCTGACTGACCCCCAGGCAGGTGGGTGCAGGGAAGGGAGCGGGTGAGCACGGGTCCGTGTGGGCTGTGAGTCCACGCTCTGCTCTGGCAGGAGAGAGAAAGATGGGGGAGGAAGGGAGGAGATGATTAGCTTTAACTAGCGCTCACTTCTCCTTAATTTAAGAGTTCTCTTCCTTGTATTTTTTTTTTTTTTTTTTGCTTGTTTAAAGTAGTGCTTTGGGAAAAATAAATTAAAAACCCTCAAAAAGTGGTTTCCTTAAAGGTGAAGTTCGCTCCTCAACTTTCTTGCCACTCTGGCTTCAGCTAAAGCCTCATAAATAGTTCCTGTCATGAGTCCTTTCTGAGAGCTTCAAAGTAGAGATGGGTCTGTCTGAAAAGGGAACATCGACCCTGACACTGTGCTAACTCCAATTTGCAGATGGGGCCTTAAAGAAAGAGGGGTACCAAAAGGGGTTGCCTGTGCCCATCAGCCACCGCAGAGGCTCCTCAGGTGGCAGAGAGCACACCTTCCGAGAACCCCGCTTCCTCACGAGGCCTTCTCACCTGGGCATGTGAGAATCCAGCTCGGCCTGTTCTAGTACCTGACGCCTCCAAAGCAAAGACTTTCCAAGCCATTTTTGTTTGAGTTAGAAGAAAAAGCAAAAGTCATTTCAGTGTATCACGTGATTTCACGCTCCCTCGGCCTTCCTCGCCTTCGTCGCAGACATGGACCCTTCTGTCCAGCTTCCTAACAGCAGCAGCATCCATGATTTAATTCTAAAAGAAACCTTCAAATTTCATCTTTATTTCCCTGAAATTAGATTTAATTCCAGTCCAGGAAGCTGTCTCTAAGCACCGACAGACCCTAGATTTGAGTATACACCAGAAGGGCATATTGTGTCCATTAGACAATGAAGAAACCTCTAACTACGTTAAAAATCTTACATATCACTTAGAAAACAAATAACAATACAGTTAGTGACCTATGTTTTAAGAAGAAAAAAGTTTTTAAAAATCTACTAGAGTTTTCTTGATCACTTTTCCGACAAGGTCACAGCCTGTGATTTCTGTCCTTTCTTCTATTAAGCTCTCTGTGACTCACTTTTCCTCCTCTCTGCAGCCAGTTTTACTGGGTGAAGCTGGGGGCCCTCTTCTCAGAGACGAGTCCACTCAGCACCTGTCCTGCAGAGTGCACGGGCCCTTGCCCTTTGCCACCGGAAGCAAAGTCATCAATTCCTTAGCACCCGAGTCAGCAACCTCAAGGCCAAAGGCCCTGTCTCCACAAAGTGGGAGCGGTCAGATACTTTCCGGAATGCCTGCGGGATGGTCAAACAGGGGACTGTGTGCAGGGGAAGTACAGGATGGTACGAAACAACCCAAGTCGACTGGCAAAGCGAGTGAAGTTAACGCAGGCCTTCTTCCTCCACGTCCTTCCCGTAAAACTCACCGGCAGCTGAGAGAGAAAGAGTATCTTCCCAGCGGCCTCTGGAAGCGGCCTACCCTGTTCTGTCAGAGGAGGAGACTGACCTTTGGTCGGAGGCTCTTCCTTTCTCCTCGGGCAGGGAGACAACCGAGGAGGAAGCTGGACCAGGCAGATAAAGCAACAAAACACCGAGGCCTGGGCTCAGGCGGACCCTCTTTTCTGTCCCAAGATGTCCTTTCATTTTATTTCCAGTGGTGGAGGGGGTTGGTTTTAATCCTGGGATCCAGAAAGCAAAGCCTGCCATGTTTGTTTATTTAAGAATACAAAGGGCAGGCATCACTGATACTTTCAATTTCACAAGGATTATTGAAAATGACCACTGGCTTCAGCAAAGACTTCCAAGTTTATACCTGAAAGCTACATTTCTTTGATCTAAAGAAGCTAATAATCACAAGGTCATTACTCGGTATTACCATAATTATAATAACAATGACCATCAAGTTCCTCATCAGAAGTGAAACACTGCCCTCTTGTGGGACATTTGTGTATGACATCGCACTAATTCCAAACTGAGCCACCGTCATGGCTAAAGCCAAGAACAGACCTGAGAAACTCTGAGAGGCTCCTCCTCCCCCCACCCGCCCCCGCCATGGGAAAAACAGTTCACAGTGAGCGACTGGAAACAGGCTGCTGACCGCCCGCCTTCACGGCCCACCGCCGGACCCTACGATCCTTCGAAACCCACCAGCGATATCCTCAGCTCCTCCCTTCCTACAAGGTCTGCAGCAGCCACCGTCGAGGCTGCTAAAAAGTCCTCTCTTCTCTCCCACTAACCGGAAAGTGCGTAACTGTGTTCTCAACGAGCCCCGATTTCAAGAGACTACGCTCGTCCCATTTCCAAGCTCACCACGACCTTTTCCCTAAATGGAAAACGCAGGGATTAGTGATGGAAAAAGCGACAGAAAGAAAGAAGGTAAGATTTTTTCCTCTCAGGTTCTAAAAAGCTAGATGTCTCCTCCTTTGTCTCTAAGCCACCCAAGAAAAATTAAAGTGATATCACAAATATAGAAAAGAAGAAAAGAATTCTGTTGTTTTGAAAAAAAGACAGATATCCAGAGACAGCGGTACAGACACCAGGGGTGGTAACCATGAGGACGCATCATACAAAAGGAAGCCAAAATACACTAAAAAATAATCTGGAGATTCGCTGGATCCCCTCCGGGTTTTGTTTTTTTGTTGGTTTTTTTCCCCCCTTTTGTTAGGCCACATGCTACTAACAAGGTTCTCAGCACAGGAAAAAAGAAAGAGTACAGAGCAATGGAGCTGGGGAACAGGAGCTAGAAAAAGTGCTGGACGAGGAGGGAAAGTAGTCAGGCCACAAGACTACACACAAGAGTAACCGGCAAGAATCACGAGGGGAATGAGAGGTAACACTTTATCTCTGGAAGGCGAGTGGGGGCGCTCGGCAGTCAGAACTTCGGCTGGCTGGGGCATCTGCGGGAGAGTTTTGACCTGTGGGCGATACAGGAAGAGGCAGGATTAGAACACTGGGCCAGACGGTCCTCCCTCACGGTCTTCCTCCGAGGTTCCCTCCTCAGACTTCTTCCTAAACTGCACTGCAGGCCCCAAACCAACAGGCTGGGCTGTGGTCTTCCCCACCAGGGGACCCTGAGACAAAGCCCCTCACAGGATCTGAGGCCAGGTCACAGGGCCGAGCACTGGCCATTAAGGTTCTCACAGTCTTCCTTTTACTCAGCCCACAGACCCCAGCTGCAGACCCTTGAGAACAAAAAGTCAAAGCCGGAGAGATCGATTGGGAGCAAGTGTGACCGGTCTCCTTAGCTGCTCAGGACGCCAGATGAACCCTCATGGGGAGCTGAGGCCGCATCACTACCCAGAACCACTTACACCGCTGTCCTCCTACTTTAAACCTGTTTGGAACAAGATTTCCTTCCCTGCTTATGCTGCTGTCATTGGGACCCAAAGCCCCAGAGGGGAAGGCAGCACGGGGACCTCTTACCGTATTGTGCCAGCAAGAAGGGGGTTAAAGGCATATAACCAGTCGTTCATGTCTTTGTCATTAAGAGCCTGCAAAAGGACCCCACGGTGCTTCGTGCATACGGCAAAGGTGTTAGGCGTCTGAAAGAGATACAGGTAGATGAGAAAGTTACAACCAATGCGGACCAGCCTGCCACATTCATGGGGCAGACAGCACTTCGCACTGCAGGCTCAGAGGCCAGCTATATAGGAGACGCCGCCCCACACAACAGAGCCCAGAACTCAAATAGGAAGGGCTTGCGTGGCGATGAAAAGCCAAGAGAGGGCAGGACTGACCTTCAGCATGGCCTGCTGGTCCTCGCTGTATTCCACCTGCGCTGTGGACAGGTTAATGATGCCACGCTCCACTGGATCTTTGTCACTGTTATAGATGAAGACATAAGGGCGACGGACCACAACGAAATGTTTAGCCCAGTTGCTGGAAAGCGGCTCCTTGAACTGCAGGTACCCTTTCTTAGAAACCACTGAGCTAAAACGAGATGGTAAGAGAGGGGTTAGTTTCTCACAAAAAGAAAAGTGATCATGAGCTGAAGGCCAGCGAAATATGTCTCCCCTAGGCCAAGTCTTTAGTATGAACAAAACAGGAGAACGATCTGTTTGGCCTAGAACCTCATCTGCCAAAGTAATATGGCAAAAGAGCACAAAGCGCCATGGGAACAGGCTAGGCCGCGTGGGGGTGCACCACAGTATAGCTGGGGCAGAAGCCAGGGCCCGCTGTCACCCCGACCCATTTGAATTAGACAGCGATGGAGACCTCAACACATTCCTGCTGATTCATCTTTTACACCCAGCACCTCTGGTCGATAAGTACTCACCCTGGTCTAATTTCTTCAATATCTGGAACAAGATTGAGAAATTCATTCTTTCCCGCTCGGGCCAAATAGGGTGTTTCCACCACTGGGACAATCTGAAACTGCTCGAATTCTGGGCAGGGACTGGAGGCCCGGGAATTGGCTTCTGGGGTCCTTTGAAAGAGAGAGGTCGGGGTCAGAGAGCTTCAGTAAGGTCAGCACGTGCCGCGCTGTCGGTTTCAGAGAGCTCGGTGAGAAGACGAGCGGGCATCGGGAGCCTAATTCCAAATTCAACTGCTGTCACCCTTCAGAGGTCACAAAAGGAAACTGGTCACTGATGACAGAGTCACTCAGTCCTTCTTCCTGTCCTGAAGCCCTCTGAACGGAAGTGTCTGGAGTATGAACTCCTTTCTCTAGGTTTCTATTTAGTCCCGAGCTCACACGTAGGGCAGTGGCTCTTGAAGTGTGGTGGGCGACATCAGCTGCACCCAGAAACTTGGTAGACATTCACATTCCCAGGCTCCAACCCAGACCTACAGCATCAGAAACCGTGGGCGAGGTTCAGCCACCTGTGGTTGAACGAGCCTCCCAGGTGATACACACTGCGGTCTGAGACCCTCTTCCTAAGAGACCGGCAGAGAAAGCGAACATCTGGGAGGAACCCCAGCTCCTGCGTGACCAAGGTGCAGAGCTGCCCCACCGGCCTGGCCCAGCCCGGGCTGTCGCGACAGAAGTAACCACTGCGTCTGTACTGTCAGTTATCCTTGGAGAGCAGCTGAAGCCCAATTAACTGTTTCATCAATTCCAAAAAGCCCTTTCTTAAAAATACCTTACCATTTCTCAAATTGGGATGCACCTTACAATTGATGGTATGTTGCCTTATAGTTGGCAGTACTTTTTCTTAGTGGAACATAAAGTCACATCTTACAGTTGCTGGCATCCTAGGTTTACTTAAATAACCTGGTTGTGTTATTTCCCCCATCACGTTCAGCTGTGTCAGGGTTGGTACATAAGACAGACAGCTGGACAGTAACTGGCGGTTCTGACAGGTGCGCATAATGAATGGTGACAGGGCAAAGGAGTCTGACAGCGCACTGCAAAGAAGTGACGAATTCAGGGAACCTAGACCAGATTGGTCTCTATTATTCTTACCGATATTATTTCGTGTGTCTTCAAAATATTTTTTTTTCCATAAGAGTTTCAAAATATTTTCCCCAAGATGGGGCTCTCCTGTGCCTGATGTGACTGAGGAGACGGGCAGCGTGGGAAGGGAAGGACGTTACTCCCTTTCGTCTGAGCAGAAAGGGTTCAAGAAGGGGAGCCAGTGGTCTGATGCCGAAAGTCAGGGAGACAGGCTGTTAGAAGATGTCAGCAGCACGCCCCCAGTCACCACAGTATTTAGAAAAGGCTTCTACGCATTTCCGAATGCCCCCAGGAGGGGGTGCTGCCCTCGAGGTGAGAATCACTGAGCAAGAAGGGGCATGTCCCTTGGTTCTTAGATTAGCTTCTCTTGGTGACATCTGGGTACTTACTTTTGATCCAGAGAGCTGCTCCTGGAGTCTACCAGCGACGGGCAGGTGGACGAAGGGGTGAGGGTAGCACTGCTGAAACTGGACACGGAGGGATCCCGAGCGATTGGGGAGACATCAGACAGCTGGAGGCAGACAGAACAGAGCGAGTGAGAGGCAGACCACCACAGCTGCCTCTGCGATAAGGAGCTTTGACAACCAGGGACCTCACTTTCGTAAGTCTTCTGCTTCAGGGTGATTCAAGAAAATAAGTTTTACAAATTCTTTATGGCCTGAGTGTCACATTAGGAATCTAGACATTAACGAAAGGCGCGAGGCTGGCTTTTTATATGGCTACTCCCCTCCTGAATTAATTGAATGATCCTGTCTATATGAGCTGAGCACTTAGAACAACAGACACTGTTCTAAGAATATGGCAGAGGCTGTGACCTCCTGAAGCTTACATTCTAGGTGCAAAAGGCAGACAATAAACCAATCAGCAAACATGTTACGAAGTGTCAGATGGTGATAAGTTCTACAGCAAGAAATGAAGCAGGGAAAGAGGTTAGAAAGTTTCAGGGAGCTGTTGGCTTTACACAGGGTGGTTAAGGAGGCAATATTTGAACAGAAAAATGAAACACATAAGAGAGAGCCAATCGTGGGAACATCTGGAGGAAGACTATTCCGGGCACAGAAACAGCAAGGGTGCAAAGACCCCGAGGCAGGAGTGAGTTTCCAGTATCTTAAGGAACAGCAAAAAAGGTCAAGATGATTAGAATAGAGTGAATGATACAGCAGTTCTTTAAAGTGTTCACTTCACTCTTTGTGGGAGGCAAGAGAATTTTATGCCACCGAGAACCTCAGGACTTCCTGTGCCCTGTCACACAATAACACATCACCCCGTACAGAATATTCTCCAAGGGAATTAGGGAAAAGCCAAAACAGTTCTCATCTGATAATCACTCAAAGAGACATGGAGAAATACTTTTATCTTCAGCAGTCAGTGTTCTGACTCAGAAAAATTAAATACGAGAGCAGATACATCATATATTCTCAAATAACCACGCTGTGCCCATCTCAAGCCATCTAAATGCAGCACAAGCTGGGGACAGGAAGTCTAAGATGCTTACCTTACAGTCACTGATGCTGCCGTGCACCTGGCTGAATTCTCGGTTGAAAGTGTGGGTGAGAAGCTGCAGGCACTAGGGAAGAGAGAGAGAGAGAGAAGCGTAAGTTCCAGTGGCCAAATGAAACCCCGGATGTAAGGCAGGAAGGGATGACAACAAGCCTAAGACCTTCCGTGGGGCAGAGATGGTGCCCAAACAGCTCTAGAAATTAACTAAGCACATAGCAAGGAAAGCCTGGTGTACGCCAATGAAGAAGATAAATAAGTCACTAAAAAAAGCATCGTCAAGTCAAAAATGAATACCACGAACACCACTATTCGGAAGTGCTTAAGAATGCAAAGGCTTCGTTTTCATTCTTGATTCACCCTGGCACTGAAGGCATGGAGACTTCGGGAAGGACATACTTTCCTAAATCAACTAGAAGACCATTTATTCAATTATTGAAACGAGAGACACGAACTCCCTCTCATTTCTGTTTTTGTTGTGAGCCAGCTGCCCAGACACCACCTGCCTGGGCATCGTCCTCAACCCCCGACTCCCCAGCCTTGGCGACAAGAGGGCTGATTCTACTTTCCAGATCTCTTCCGTGATGCTCCTTCCTCTTGGGCCCACCTTAAAAACCCCACCTTAGTTAAAAACCTTTATCATTTCCATCTGGATCACTGCAATAAAGACTTCTGTCTCTAGTCTATCTCTTCACCACAAATCCATCCTCTTCACTGCTTCTGGAGAAGTCTTTCTAAAACATAAATATCTATTTAAAATATGTCCACATCACCACTAGGACACTCTAAACCCTCTAGGGTAGTGCACAGAGCCTTCGCAATGTGGCCCTGGCCCGCCTCCTGTCCCTCTCCCCCAGGACTCCCTAACACTGATCATGCCAGGCACGCGGGCGCCCCTGTGGGCACCCTGCTACACACCAGCCGCCCCTGTGCAGGTCTCTCCTCTGGCGCCCACAGGCTTTGCACATTCTCCGCCATTATATGCTAGTCACCCACTTGTCTGTAAGCTTATTAAAGGTACAAATGGAGTCTTATTAATTCCAAAATCATAGTGTTAGTGTTAGTGCATGCCTTAAAACAGAGGTCCTTAAAGGTGAAATTAAAAAGCGGACAGACCAGCCTAGTCTCACTGGGAAAACGCTCGGCCATAGGAAGGGGGTCGCACCTTGGTAGCCAGCTCTTTCTCTCGATCCACCAGGCTTTCGATGTCTGCTGAGTCGTAGCCACTGCTCTCACTGGGTGTGATGGCGCTTTCAAAGGTGGTGGTTGAGATCTGGGAGGAGATGCTGGTGGAGGTGCTGAGGGTCCCACTGCTGAGGCTGGGGGACAATGAGTCGCTCAGGGATTTGGGGATGCTGTCACCAAGTCTCTCACGCAGCAGCAGGAAGTGGCGGGTTTTCTCCACCTAAGATGACCAACACTACTGCGTCAGTGAACACAAAGCTCATTACGATTTTAACAAGTACTACACCGCAGCGTGACCGCGAACTGCAAAGCCAGGGTCACAGAGAGGAGGTGAGCAGGTGACTGATACTTTGGGAATCCTGCCCGAGTTGGTCTGGGCGCCCCTGGCCCTGGCATACCTCGTGCAGGAGCTCCAGCTTCTCCAGCTCCCACTGGTGCTCAAGGATAAGGCTGTCCCCACGGGGCCGCCAGCCGGCTAAGTTCTCCTCTCCCCGCACGTACGCCACTGACGTATCCAAGATTTTTCTTCTCCTCCTCTGCATGCCTGAGACAAGAAACAATTCTTTTTTTAAGAGAAAAATCCAATTCCAATTCTACCTAAAACTGAATTAATAATTCACATGTATGGCAAACTAAGACAGTTTGGTCTCAAGATACATGAGATTTTGTAAAGAACAATCGTCCCTTTTTTCTTAAAGCAACTCTAAATTGCTTTTAAAACTGAGTTTTATGTTCTTTGACAAGAAGACTACACAGAAACTTGAGAACATGCCGAAGTCATTATGTTCGTGAAAATATACAGGAGATTAAGTAGTCTGTATACTCTGATTCCAAACATATAAAAACACACCTGTATGAAAAATGTGGGCCAGGACTACACACCCGCACGCACATAGATGCCCACATTTTAGTAGTGCAGTTAGAATGGCAGATGACATATGGCTTTAGCCCCCATCATTTCTCATATATTTTAAAGACGTTATATTGTTTTTACATGTAAAAGTCATAAATTTATGTTAATTTAAAAAATTCCTTAAGATGCCATCTGGACACTAAAATTAGCTGCTACTGGGGTTTAAATTCATACTTGGTCTTCTTCATTTCTTAATTTTTTAAAAGATTTTTATTTATTTTTTTATGATGACATTGCTTAACGGAATCCAATAAGTTTCAGCTGTACACTTTAACAGGAAGGCATATATATATTTACATTGTGTGTTCACCTTCCATAGTTAGATTTCTTTCTGTCACCATGTTATTTGACTCCCTTTACCCATCTACCTCTCCCCAACCCCAGTCTAGTTTTTAATCAAAATATTTCCTGTGTGCCCTGACTTTATTCCATATATGTTCTCTAAAATGATTCACACTCACGTTAATCAAATTTTTTTTAAAACCCTGACTTTTGTTCATGTTCCAGTTTACAAACATAAAAATGCAAAGTGCTGCTTAAGGCCACTGAGCTGGAAGGACAACAGAAGCCCAAAAAGACATCAAGAAGGACACGGAACAAGTCAACTTAATAATTTCTGTTTCTAGGGCACAGGAAGTTGAAATTCTAGTTTGACAGGACCTGCAAAGTCAGACTGCCAAGTTATCTTTGGGGCTAAGGTGGAGAGGGAAATGGTTATGAAGATCTCCAAGCCAAATTCATTCTAATACACTCGAATTTTTTATAATATTCCAAAGCCCAGTAACACTTTGTTTGATTAAAGTTGTTATAATTGTATTGTACGCCACAAACCCAACAGTGTTGCAACTCGGAAAAAGATAGTTCCCATCACCAAAAACCTGGTTTGTAAAATATGTCTTGTTTCTAAAAAATTTTATATCTATCCTACGTGGGTAGGATACATTTCTGCCATAATAATACTCCAAACATAGACAAAGACAACCATCACCTTCCTGATTCGTGAGCGCTTACCTGGACTACCTGTGTCTGCCATTTTGCATAAACTGAGTTCATAAATTCCACTGACTCGATTGCTGTTTGAATTAAAACAAACAATTCGTTAATTTTTTTGCAGCACAAAAACAGGACAATCTCAATTCTCTCTACACTGTCTCCTCTGTAGGGACTGCAAGCCATCCTCAAATGGAACTATCTTATTTCTTTTCCTATTCTGAACTTAAGTGTATTTTTTCCTAGAAGAAATCTG
>NW_011888867.1:5073012-5089352 GCF_000151845.1 Pteropus vampyrus
TCAAATCTTCATATTAATTCTAAGATGGGGTGGCGATATCCACTACTTCAGCAAAAGCCACCTGAGGGCTCTCTCGCCCGGAGACTGCTCTTTTACTGTGTCCCCGTGCTTGTTGAGGTCCCTGGAATGGGGACTACCTGTCACATCACAAGGTCTGGATACACCCGTGCTGAAGGGAAACGAACCTCCTCTTAGCGGAGGGCATTTATCGACTTGGAAATACTTGACAGACATCCCTATCACTGCGACCTGCAGTCGAAAATTGAAAATCGTAACTTAGGTTCTACAACTCTTTCAACTGAGGCCAACTTTTCTAATTTGTGTAAGAAAGCCTCCTGGCATTTGTTTTAGGTTAAGTTTCGCTTAATCTAAAGAGAAAATTTCACCGTTAGAAACTTGGCTAATACAAAAGAATTTTTGACTTCGTTAAAGTCTTTCCGTATTGGGGGGGAAAAAGTTTCTTTTTGTCTCGTTTGGCGCTGGGGAGGGAGATACTGCAGCATGTTCTTTTGGAATACCCAGCAAAGGTGGCAATTACTGAGAGGTGGTTGTAACAAATACAACTAAGACTGGCGAGAAATGTCAACTGAATCAAGCTGACACAAGAATTTAGACTTAGAAACAGGGCCGAATCTTGAGACATGTTTTCCTCCATGGCACCCACAGTCGTTAAGAAACAATCTCCAATGGATTGCAGTGTGTGTATCTTTTTAAAAAACATTCAAACCTTGTAGGCTGTACTGTTATGTATCATTTTCTTCCTCCCCTAAACCAGCTAGAGAGAGAGAGATGGGAAAAGTTTCCTTCACCAATGAGCTGGGGTTTTTTCTATTCCAAAGAAGAAGGAAAAAAAAAAAAAAAACAGACGAGACAAGCAGCCCTGACAGGAGAAAGCGGATCTAAGTTTAAAAATAAACAAAATATTTCTCACAGACTCAGCTACCTAAATAGCTAAATTGGTCTCTACTATAGGGTAAGACAAAACAAAGAAAAAAGTGAACAGTTATGCAAAGCTACATACACAGCAACAAAACTTTCAAGC
Organism: Pteropus vampyrus; assembly: GCF_000151845.1. Lineage (NCBI taxonomy): Eukaryota > Metazoa > Chordata > Mammalia > Chiroptera > Pteropodidae > Pteropus > Pteropus vampyrus. The sequence continues at coordinate 5,074,055 of NW_011888867.1, forward strand.
TTCGACAGAAGACAAAGAGCAGAAAACAAAGCCCAAGACTGCCTACGAAATGAGGGGAGTAACACTCTATCCTGTAATGTAGGAAAGGATACCCTGAAGAGCCCTAAGAATAAAATAGACAAGTTTAGTAAATGGAATGAGACAATGACAAAAAATTCTACAAATCGTTTAAGAAGCTACATGTGAAACTGCACACACACCAGAAAAACCAGGGCACAGTGGGTGCAGAATTAGGTCTCGCTCTAGCCCAGGTTTGCCCAGGTTTGCTCAGGTCTGCATGGGGAAACACGAAATCAAGATAGCAGTCAAAGCGACATAAGACAAAAAGCATTCTGATAAACTAGAATCATTAAGTGCGAAAAAAAAAAAAAGCAAACAGAAAATACCTAGGAATATCCTTATCAAGAAAGAGCCTGCAAAAACATTAAAAAAAAAGCTTTAGTTAGTGCAGCAAAAGGAAAAGAAGGAAAGAGAGAGAAGCAGAAGAAAAAAATATATAAAAAAGGCAAATCTACTGTTAGGCAAAGTGAATCCAAGTGGACAATTAACAAGAGAGATCGATGCGACACAATTTGGTAGAGGGCTTACAAGGACATGGGGCCCCCTCCCAAGACAGTCAATTAAAGAAAATGCTGAGCACAGATGGAGTGCGGAGACCGCCTCTATTACCATCCCTTTTGGAGGGGACTGAGTATCAGAAGTGGTAGGACGTTGCTGTGGAGTTAAGGGGACAAGTGAATCAGGTAACAAACATAGGACAGGGAAGGAAAGGAGTAATGGGGGCCCTTGGGAATCACGCCCCATACCGATGTATGGAATATACACACACGTATCACACCTAAACTTGGAGCTGTAAGTTCAACTGTCAACATTAAACCCCAGGCAAATAGATTCAAAGCTCTCTAACTAAACTCCATTTAGCAACTTACCACATTACGTTCTTCATATCCCTAAAATATAAAGACTGACGTCCGTTCTCACTGAACATTCTACACTAGAGAGGTAGCTCATAGGCCCAGACTATCTGCTCCAAAGAGGGGAGCTGTGGGCTCAGCAAGTGTCAGTCGTACTTGGTCCCAAACCCGTTTAGGCAGACGTACCTGTTAGAATTAGCTAACTGAATTCAATTTAGGCAAATCGATGAGACGTGAGGGCAAAAAAGAATTTCTGTTTAGTTTGAAGCAAAAGTTAAGTGTGAAAACTCAGTTCAACATTTTTAAAAGATTTGATAATGGTGAATTGTTTAAAAAACAGCTGTTTAGTTTGAGTGAGACTGATGTAAAAGAAAGGGAGAAATGATAAAATTTAATGATAAATGATAAAAAGTTTAAAAGATTTTGCACTTAGATTTTCTTTATAGGTCTACTTCTTGTGCCACCAAATTTAAAACGAAAATGTTTAAAGTGCGTGTCTTATTCTTTATTTTAGTCAACTTTAAAAAATTAATTCTGTCTACTGTGAAAGATAAGCTGCTTTTCACAAAGCTAAGTTCACCTACCAAAGCATCTGAACTGCAGCTGGGCATGAATCAAGGGACTTTTGAAGGTTACCAGCAGTCCCCAAATTTTTGGCACTAGGGACGCATGCTCCTATGAGAATCTAATGCCTGATGGGTCTGAGGCGGAGCTGAGGCGGAGATGCTGGCGCTGGGGAGCGGCTGCAAATACAGATGAAGCTTCGCTCCCCTGCCCCGCCGCTCACCTCCTGCTGTGCAGCCCGGTTCCTAAGTGGCCGCAGACCATACTGGATGGTCTACAGCCCAGGGGTTGGTTATGCTAACATAGGCAAGTTTAGCACAACCAGCATTTCAAGCAAACACCACCTTTCCCTGTGTATTTTGCTAAGTACCCTAGAGAAATTTAAGATAATATTTCTCATAGCTGCGAAGAAAATGTGATGGATGCCAGCTGAACATTCACTATAAATGTCCAGCAAAAGAGAAAACACTACGGGGGGGTTGGTAACTGTTGACTTTAGAGAAACGGGATTGCTCAAGATTTTGCCCAGGAAAGGGCCGGGGAGGGTCAAAGTAGCCATCTCCATCTCTGCGCCCCCCTCGCCAGGCATACACACCCTCTTGTACTCCTTCGCCCTCCCTCCACAGCCCCTGCCAGCTCCTCTTTCAGGCAAAAAGCAGCCATCTCTTTTTTCTCTTTCCTTGCAAAACTGTAACGCAAAAAAACTATAACAGAAAAAATTAATCCTGGCCCAGACTTTCATCTGTCTCTGCCTAGTGTCTTATTTTTGCTCTCCCTCTTCCCAACGCAGATGTGAGCAAGTGTCTCAGGAGCAGAGAGAAGCACAGAGAAGTCCTGCACTGCGAAGGCCGTGTTCTAAGCTCACGTCAGAACACGCACGCTTCCCGGCCCTGACTAAGTGAAGAAACGGAATCTCTGTGGCATCTCTGTGCACGACGGTGTAACGCCTTCCTGGGGAGGGAACGGGGCCCCGATGTATGTCCAGTCTGACGAGGGAAGCAGAATGGTCGTGTACTTCTGCGTTGTCTGTCATCACTTGATTATAAAATGGAATTTTAAAGGGAATAATTTAAAATTAAAAAAAAAATGTAATTCGTTAATTATTGCAGCCAATCTTGGTCAGAGGAGGTTATATTAGTTTGTCGCTTTTACGCATAAATGAAAATGAAAAGCAAATACTGAGACTCCTCGGGCCCACACTGGCAGCAGCAAAGACCAAGCACGAGAGGGTTCACTATACCTGGGAGGTCGTTTCTAGGACACTTAGGACTGAGAGACTTTCTCCACAGCGACCACTTCACAGGAAAACATTTAGCCTTAGCAGCAATTAATTTGTACTTTTAAACCCTTGGATAGCGTGCTGAGTTTTCTTTTTCTGCCTTTTTCTCTTTCATTGTGTTACATCTACCTAAACTCCAAATGGGAGAGCACATTTCCACCCTGTGAGGGTAACTGATCACATATACATAGCTCCCATGACTTATTTTCTTATTTTTGGAGAGAAGGGCAGGCAGGGGAGGAAGTAGGGATTTCTGAGTTGAGGAGGGAACTAGTTTCTTCACCTGAATGGCAGTCACTACCGAATAAGGCATCTAAGGTGTACTAATCCGCCCACAGGCTGACAGCGCGCTCCTCAGGGTGCCCCACCTGCTGGAGTTGTGGGAGGACTTCAGGTACTTGGCAGAGATGATATTTAGGGAGAGGATGGCATCAACTGCAGCTTCATCCACCTCAGCTTTATTCCTAATCCGGCCTAGAAAAAATGAAGAAACCGAAACATGGGTATACTTAACAACAAAACAAATTCACTCAGCTGAAACGAGCCTTTTAAACCTTTGTGTAACGTCGGGTGCCATGAGGGCCACTTGGTTGACTCTACAATGGTCTTTCATTCTTGTCCACATCCTGTCTCCCCTTTCCTTCCCACACTGAATCAATTGTGCAACCTTATGATTCTTTGTTCAAAGAGTTTCTTACATCATTTCCATCGGACCTCCAACGTCACCGCCCTGCCCGCAAAGGCCGCCCCTCGCATCTGGAACGCTGCGGTAGCATTGACCGGTCTCGGGCTGTTCACTGTCCCCGCTTCCCAATCCATCCTTCACTCCTCTTACGCAAATTTCTTAAGCTGCTGCTTTCACGATACCACAAATTAACATCAGGGGATGTAGCATTGCACAGAGGTTACGAGCATCGTCTCTGGAGCTGGACAGCTGGGTTCAAATTTCAGCTCCAACACTCACCAGCTGTGGGGCCTGGACACACTGCGCAACCTCTCTGAGCCTCAGTTTCCTCATCTGTCAAGTGGGAATTACGATGCTTCCCTTATATGATTGTTATGAGGATTAAATAAATTTTTTTAGAGCTTTGAGAAAAGAGCCTGTCACACAGTAAGTACTATGTGTTTATTAAAACAATAAGCGAATAAATCATAGGGTTTTTCAGAGAAGCCTAAGGAACTGTTGCCTCTGCACCCTATCCTACCTCTTCTAGTCAGAAAGCATCTCTTCCGTTTTATGTAATAGTGTTCCACATAAAAATTAATTTTGAGAAAGCCTGACATCACTGCCCCAGATAGGAGAGACTATAATCTCCCTTCCAGGGTTGCTAATCCAGGCCCATGGCTGTGTGGACAGAATTCAGGATGTCCATGAGCCTGAATGGAAAAAAAAGTTACAACTTTATTTTCATGAACCCGTAACGGAAATTTGGTATTTCCTTCCATTATGAAGGGAGGGGACGAACCACCGGAGAATCAGCAGTACCTATGACCCTGCCCCCAGTGGAAATCAGATGTTTTCATGTCACACTAATGTAAAATATATTGACATTCACCACTACTTTGAAATGATAGAAATTTAACCTGCTACTTATCGAATGCATCAATAAAGAAAAGCTTAGACTACAGATTTGTTCAGTATTTTAACAACTGCATTTCAACATTATTAGTTTCCTTTGTAATCCTAGGTACTATGTTTTCTATATTTAAAAATATTCTGATGCTTCCCCATTGTCAAAGAGTTCAAGGCAATAGAAGACTCAGAAGCTCACCATGCCATTCTAAAGCTCATACTGTCAGCCGGTTTTTTCCTCTCACTATGCCTTAGTTTAATTTCTCCACTCTGGCCATGGGTTTCTAACCATTTGCATTTTAGACATATTCCTGGCTATCTTACTCAAAATGATTCCATGAGTGGAAAACAAACAAAACAAAACCCCTCTCATTTCTCTGGGATCTACTCGGATCCTCTCCTCCTGGATCCTTTTTGTGGTGAACTCTCCTATCACAGGTCTTTTTCGCTGGTCCTCATTCTGGTCCTTATTCACCACACTTTGTACATGCTTTGTACACACATACACTGTCTCTTCAACTGAACTGCAAGCTCACAATGAGCAGAGACTTCAGCTCAGATCCCTGCCCAGGGTAATGCAGTCAGACAACAGTTGCTTGAATAATGTGTCCTAATGATAGAGCCGAGAAAAAAAGAGCAGTCGCAAACTCGAGGCCTCTGTACTCCCCAGGGCCTGTGTCTCCAGCAGAGTCGTGCACACGGCCCCTGTGCCCCCAGCAGGGAGCAACGTTACCCCTGAAAAGCATGGCCGTGTCCCCTGCCAGCGGAGCGTACTCACCTACCACCAGCTCACGGACATCCTTCCAGTGGAGCTCACTGCCCTTCTCGTGGATAATGGTCACCGTGATCCTTCGCTGGATGCCCTAGGTAACGGGGTGGGGCAGCAGTTGAGCTGGGGCAGCCTATGACTTCCTCTCGTTTGTTGTTTTCCAGACTGGCATACGCATTTCTGAGCACTCACTGAATCTACGTTTGATTTACCAAAAGGGGACCTCCGTTCCTACATTCCAGGGCCGGGTTTTCAGCCCACTGAAACCTCATCCTCTCTCCCCATTTGGAACTTTTGGCTGTGAGGGCTCCCAACCATAATGAAAGGAAAATTGTATAAAATGACATGGAAGCTGCATGAATTACGGTAATTGAATGAAGCACACTTTTTCAAAATAGCTTTTCTAAAATATATTTACATATAAAAGCAAGAATATGTATTTATATAAGCCAAGATCTGAGGAAGAAACATTAAAAACAAACACAAAAAAGTTTTTAAAAAGGAGAGGACAAAGTCCGCCCACCTCCAAATCCCCTTGAAACAGAGAAGAAAAGCAGAGAATCAGAGCTGTGTTTCTTATTCTAAACTCTTTTTTTGTGTTCTCTCCTATGCTCCCTTTTGCTCCCTCATTAGTACCTGGTGAAGCAAAAATGTCCCCTGGCAGGGCAAGCCCGCTGTATGGTCAACCACAGCTGGGATATACCTACAGAAACAGAAAGGCAGAAGAAAGAAGTCAGGTCGGGTGCTCACGCTAAGTGCCACTTCGTCGGCAAGGTCCTCCCTGGCTGTTGTCGCCCCCAGTGGTCTTCGATTTTCTAAACTCCAATCCATGTCCTTCTCACCACTCGGGTGTTTAATCACACAGTCATTTGTACCCAGTGAACCTCTTCACATATCTATGGCTCATCGCAGCCCCCTGCATAACAGATATTCCATAAATAATGGACAATGGCAATGGCAAGTGTGAGGACATAGATCATTTCAGATTCTAGATCATTTTATACGAATAAGACTAGAAACTGTTCCTTAACTACCTCTCACTCATGATAAACGTTATAATCCTATTATAGATTTGTCTATGGAAAGTCAAATTCTTAAAGCGATGTCTCTACTGACCACTATATACAGGACTGACAGAGCCACGCCTCGCATGGAGTAGGAACTCAACAGATGTTTCAGGCGGATGAGCATGAGGGTGCACTCGGCACTACACATAGAGTTAGCAGGGTAACATTACCCCCTACCCTCGAGGTAATGGACACAGCCCCCCTTGCTCTGTTTCAGGAGGGGATCTCTTTTATTTGTGTTTTTCGAAAAAGATTTTAGAGACAACTATAAATAACAATCACATTCAGAGAAAGCTCATACTAAACTGATGTTGATCATTTTGATCTAAGACAGTGGTCCTCAACTGGGGGTGATTTTGTTCCCTAGAGGGCACCTGGCACTGTCTGAAGACATTTGTGGTCATCACAAGTGGAGAAGAGGTGCTACTGGCATCTAGTGGCTAGAGGCCACAGTTGCTGCTAAATATCCTCCAATGCACAGGACAGGCCCTGACGACAGAGAATTATCTGGCCCCAAACAGTGCCAAGGCTGAAAACTCCTGGTCCTGGGAAATACTCTGCCCCCTAATCCCATCCCTGAGATTATTAATACAAGTCTTGACCATACTGCATGCGATATGCTGCTGGTAAACCCTCTAGGGAGGCTGTCTTCCCTCCTAACAAAGCGCCAGTCTCCAGGCCCTTGCTGTTGCTAACAAGAAGGCAAATTATTATACTAGTTAGTTCTCTGACAAACATCTAACTCAAAGAACACAAGACCACAAAAATTCAATTCAGAACTGGAATTTGACAGTGACAACGATTCATGAAGCTGAATATGAGAAGAGAGACTCAAAATTACATGTGCTCATTTTGAAAAACTTTGCCTTATTTATAAATTTAGAAAGTTGGACTTACTCTCCTGTAGGCTCCAATTCACTGATCTCAAACCAAACCAGAAGATCATACTTGCTCATGCTCTGGCCAAGGCTGGTTTTGCTCATGGTGTTTAACTTGGTGGCTGGAACTTTAAAAAGTTTTAGAAAATGTCAAAATCTGATCCTAGTCTACTCAGTAAAAGTATCAACTTCTCTAACATCAGTCTTCAAAGACACACTTGGGAAAGGCTACAAGAGTCAGCGGACAGATTTCAACGCAGGAGACTCCGAGAAACTTCAACATCAACTACATCAGTACCTCTAAATTCGGAGAACGAGGAAAATGGAGAGAACATCTTCCTCTCTCTCCACAAACTACCCAATGATGAGAAAACAGGTTTTGTGCAGAGTAAGCGTGCTCACAAAACCATGAAAAATCTTCTTTAGGCTCTGGCATTTTGTGGCACACAGAGCATCATAACCACATGGGGAAAGCAAGGTGGGCAGCATCCGCAAGACACAGCTTGAGGCGGGGAGGACAGACCCACCCTCTAAGCCAGCGGTTCCTGACCCTCCCTGCATAAGAGTCACCTAGGGATCTTAAAGATGGCACAGCCCGGCCCACAGCCCAGGCCCACTAATCACAATCCCCAGGGGAGGGACTCGGCCATCCGGGGACTCCAGTGTGCGGACACGTTTGGATACCACTGGTCTACTCTCTAAATACAGGATTCTATAAATGATCTCTGGTTATGCATGTTCTTTTAAAATTCCATATTCTTAACTTTACTGAGATTTTAGCCAAAAATCCACTGATTTGCAAAAATTTCAGATTCTACATGGTGGGCACTTTGAAACACTACTTAGAAATTCTGAAACTTGGCAATACAAAGAGGGGTCCCCAGTCAGGACTTCGGAGCACTGGAGTGAGGGCTCAGGGACTTGGGGTCTAATTACTGCCCAACCACTCAATAGCTATGTGACTTTAGTTGAGTCACTTAAACTCTGGGAGTCTGTCTCTTCACCTATAAAATGTAGACCATAATACTTAGCCTGCTAGCTCAAAAGGGGTTACGGGGATCCACCAAAACAACGTATGGAAAGGGGCGCTATGAATCACGCGGTGGCATTATTCATGGGATCCACAAGAGCTGGTGGCGCTAGTTAAGAAGGAAACAGGGTTAACTGATTCTGGTGGTCGTCTAAGGGTCAGAAAGCAAAACCTGACAGTAAAAACAAAACGGCAAAAACAAAAACCATCTGCTAGTAAAAATCTGTAAAATTAAAACTGCTATTGCAAAGAATTCAATAAACAAATACAGGGACCCGGAGGGCGATGTGAAAGGGGCCCCAGGAGGGGGATGGGCACTTCCTGAGATCTCTCTGATCTCAGGATCTCAGGATCATGACATGATCGTGACAACGTGCCGAACTCTACATTCGGCTCGAGCAGCGAACAGAAAGGTCAGCGTTTCGCACATAGACGCCCGGCTTTAGGACAAGGCCCTGAGGATGGTTCTACGTCTAAGGCAGGGCTGATTTAGCTACTAACCATATCGTTTAGGTTCCCTCTCGCTCTGGCAGCTGGGAACTGGCGGGAAAAGAAAAGGCGGCAAGGGGTCAGCCCCATCCTGGAAGGTGGCAACAGCGGAGGATGCAAGCACGCTGGCGTGCTCAGAAAACGCGTCCAGCACATGCACATTCACATAGCCAGACACGAGAAATCGGATCAGCTCAATCTTTCTCTCATGGTCTGAAGGCGGGATGGAGGTGACGCGTACAGAGGTGGAGAATGAGCAGAGGGTGGGGTGGGAAATGTGGCAAGTGGGCAATGAGGAAAAGGATGAAAATAAACAAAGATAAGTCAGAACAGGATAAATGAACATGCAGAATAACTTTAATACGCAGAGCAGTGCCCAGTCACCTGACAGTTATGGGACGTTACAGACAAAGCGGAGAGATTCAGGCACAGGAAGCTCGTCTAAAGCTACAATGAGATGACCAGAGAACTGGCAGGAATGGAGCCCTATTGCTTCTTACGTCTTATTTTAAATTGGGAGCCAAGAAATCTAGTTCCTGCTAGGTACAAGAATACGTAAGGATACAGAGAACTAGAGCGGGAATCAGAATATGATTTTGATCTGAAAAGTCGTTCAGAATAAGAGAGGTATTCAAGAGAACATCACGCGAAGAACGCAGCCTGAGCTCACCTGGCTTGGACAGTGGCATGGGCGGAGGGAAGAATCGTCGAGACGGCTGAGGTGGACTGCAAAGGAAGGGAGACAAAGTTCTTCAAGACTAAAAAGAGTCCCGCGTTGATATAAACGGCACGTTTAAATCATCTTTAGATACAGACCGTTTGGACTTTCAACTCTGACATACTATCAGATACCAGACATACTCCCATGCAGTAAAACTGAGGCTAAGACATTTTAATGAAAATCCCCTTCTAAGTCACAGCTAACAAACGGAGAAAATTTCTTCGTTAACACTGATACTGCCATCATCTCAAAGCTCCCGTCGTTGTCCTCGACAACTTACTTGGTAAATAAAACTGTTAATTAGTTATCCTAACCCCTCAAAAGATTTCTTCCTTTCTAGCAAGTGACAACAACAGTAACAACAACGACAGCAACAACACAAATCTTTGCTCATTTGGCCCCAACCTGTTAAGCTCCTGTCCTTGCAGGTGAAGCGGGTGCTGCTGATAATGCCCAAAGACTTCAAACACTATAGGCTTGCTTTTGATGTATTCCACAAAGGATTCCGTGACCTCCACTGCAATCTAATAAGAAATAAAGCCAAGCTAGATTAGGGGAAGGTTTATCAGAAGACAAGACACATGTTTGCTGCAATCAAAATGTTAGCACTTTTGAGTACCCGGTAATTGCTGGGTGTTTTAGTATGCAGGCCAGGCCTCCCACACGGAAATACAAGACAGGGTCTCCTCTCCGGTTTTCATTCTGAAGCGACGTTATGGAGCTTCAGGCATTCAAGACCCTCCATCATCTGCCCCAATTGACCTCTGGCGCCCCCTGCTGCCCTTCACACTTACTGTTTCAGCTTGATCAAACTGACCTGCTCTCTCCTCTGCCCTACAGTCCAGCCTGCAGGGCCTTCCCATATCTCCATACTTCTAAGCCATTCCTAAACTTCAAGAACCAGCTCAAACAGTAACGACGATAAGAAAAACATGACTGACCCCTGCTAGGTACAATGCCAAGTATGACCCACCTTTTTTCATTTGTACTATATCCTTCGGGAAGTTCCACCTCCTTTTCCGCCTAACCGTCCACCCCCCAAGGATCTTCCTGTGGATGGAAATAACTTTCCCTTCTCTCTACTCCCACTGCATTTAATGAACACCTTTCTACTGTCTCTGTATCTTGTTCTACTGTTGTTTAGATGAGCTCTTTGGGGACAATAACCACCTGTGACTCATCTGTGCATCCCCAGGGGTGTCAGGCACACTCTCTGTGCACAGTAGGTAATCAACGATTATCGAGTACACACATGCTCGCATTTCTCTGGGTTCAAAGGCCATCTCTGCCTCTTTCTAGTTTTGTAACCTTGGTGAGTGACTTTAACTGCTGTGTGCCTCAGTTATCTCAGCTTTCACACGGGGATTATGACTGTCTACGGCATAAAGGTGAGGATTAAATGAATTAAGGCACAAAAAAGCACGCATAACAGTGATACAAAAGAGCTCTCAATGAATGTTAGCTATTGTGATGAGAATGATGACTTCTGAATAGTTGGAGTGAACCTTCTAGAAGAGCTGGAAGGTCTGTTTTCTTACTCAACATATCAAACAGCTGTGAGAGGCATTAATGGATTAATCACAGTATCAGCTGGAAGGAAAACAGAATCTGAATCATAGGTATTTAATAGTTTCCATCTTATTTGCAACTGAACAATGTGAGTACCTCATGGTTTCAAGGACAGTAAATACATTAACTTTAATAAAACACACTAAAATGCTTGTATTTCTAAGAAGAAAACACTAAAAACAACCATGTTCAAACTGACAGAAGATTTTATGGGCAGATTAATCTGACACTATTCACGGGCCCATTGTGATTCAGAGAAGAAGGCCAGCTGCTCTGTCCCTGAGGATGAGCTCACTGCTCCGGCCACTCTCTCCATTGTCTACTCTCCCCACAGAGCTTCCCCTCCCCACCCCACTCCCAGCACAACAGCTCAGATTGTCATCCCTCCTCTACTGAGAAAGCCAAAGGCAGCCTACCCTGGACGATGCTCTCACACCAGCCACTTCAAGGTACCACAAACCCAAAATATATTTGGCAAGAATGTCCACGTCACTTACATTCTGCACGTGGTAGAAGCCCAGGGGACTTCCTCTGCCGTTGTTTTTGAGGGGTTCGGTGGAGAATGCTTCATCATGGCGATGCAAAAAGCTTAATGAAAATATAAGACATGTGAGCTTCGCATTCGATGGTTTCACCATGATCTGCTGTAACAGCTCCACTTGGATCCCACGGAAAGAAGCACCCTACCTACTTAAGCGGTGTCTAACCGAGCCAAGCGATTTACACTTCCTTGTCAAAACAGCTTCTGTATCAATAACTCAGGCAGCATTTTAGATTTTATTTCAAAAATGACTGAAAAATTAACTGACCCTCATCACTTAGCTATGTGGATGTATATGCTGTATATGCAAGGATGCCTTAGACAACGTGAAGAGTGAATTCAGTTAACTGTTTACAGTTTTCCACTGAGAATAAATACTATGACATCATTTCACGTAGAAAATATCTGGTAGATTCAAACTTCTGCAAGCTCATACTAAAGTCTATAACTGACTAGGAGTCTCTCTAAGACCAGCTATGAGAAGGTTCAATTGTCGCCTCTTGCAAAAAATCTGCCCTGACTCACTCAAACAGTTCTGTGTCCCCACAGTACTAAGAACCACTTTTTCTTCAAAAGCAGTGATTTCACTGTAATTAATGTATTGATGTGCCCGTCTCCCCAAAAGACAGTGGCTGTTTCCCACAGGGCTTGCAATATAGAAGACACTCCTAAAATATTTCTTCAAATCAGTGGGCTGTATTTATTTGTTCTCACAAATAGTGAGATTTTATTGTTCTCTCTCCCTCCCTATTATTAGTCTGAAAAAAAAAGTCCAGAATTAAAGCATTCTCAATATGAAGATTTACTGCCAGACAGACACACCCATAAGGACGGCCCGCACCTCTGCAGGGAAAAACGGAAGGAGAAGACACTGAACGGGGGGCAGAGACCTGGATCACGAACTCTTCGCCTTCCAAAAGACTGACTACTGTCCTGTGTCCTATGGTCAGGCATTCCAAATCACTGATGTCACCTACTGCTGGCTCTGCAGCATTCCATACTATGTGTACCTTTTCCTATTTTCTTCTCATTCTTCTCCAGACTATACCTTGTACCCACCAGAGGCCCCCGGGGCACCAGTTCATCTCTGATCTACATTCCTCCATGCTCTGCTTGGAGCGGGTGCCCAAACCCTGGAGTTCCGCACTGGTGACACATGAGAGCAGTCACACTGCTCTACAGAGGGAGACAGTCCATAACGGAACCGTCGAGCAGGATGTGCGGCCAGTCCTCCCCACAATGAACTCCGTTGCATTCCACTGTAGATTTCCGGTTCTTACTCCCATCTTGAGTAAAGAAAGTATTTTATTTAGTCGTTTCTCTCTCAAGAGTGTGAGTCTCTCGCAAGTGTCAAGCACTCTGCGGAGCACGAAGGACGCCACCTGGGTGAGGGGCTGGGGCGGCAGAGGCACGGGGCAGCTTACTTGAACTGACAGAAGATGTCCGCATACTCTGGGAGGATTCCGCTGGCCTGCAACACCGTGACACGGAACGTGAAGGCGCTGCCCAGTTTCAGGTGGTGGCCGATCTCTTCGGAAAAGCCTTCCATTACCATCTTCCCGTCCAGCAGGGTGCCGGACTTCAAATCTAGAGGGAGTCAAATGAACGCGCATGATTCAAACAGTGCACTGACCACCCTTCAAAGAGAGCAGGGCATTCTCTCCATTCCTGGTGGATGAAAGTGACTATCTCCCTTGACCTCTGAAAATGTCCCCAGTCATAGTAAACTCCGTCTACGCACCCAGGTCATTCATCCGGTTGATTTCTTCTGGCGGAGTGATGACCTCTGTACTCTGACCCTGTCCTTCCACAATCCTCAGCTCTTCCAAGGACAGACCAGAACGAGTCATTGCAACTGAAGAAAAGTCGCTCTGCAAACAAGGCAGGGGGAGGTGGATGACAAAGGGGAATAACAGTGTAGTGTCCCCCAGGCTCCTTCTTTTGTTTACTTGCCTAACAAATAACAGTGACTGAAAAAGTTTGTGGATTAAGAGCTGCCTGAGAAAAGGCAATACGATGAAACATAAATGCTGGGCCTTTCCCTCTGCTGTTGTAACTGTCGGACGTGTCCCACGTTCTACTAAGCACGCTGTGGTGGCCTCCGTTTTGTCGTTCTAGGTGAAGAGCTGGTCTCCAGTGCTGGACACCCTACTCAAACCCTGTCTACTTCTGTCTCCTGCTAGAAGGCTTTCCTCTTCCTGGAAGGTTTCTCACCTGATTAAAGTACTCGTTATCAAAAGATATTTTAGCTGTTCCTGACTGGCGGATTCCAGAGCCATAATCAGGAGCTTCTTCATCCGCTAAATGGAAAGAACAAACAAGTAAATAAGCAAGGATCGAACACGACTACACACAGGGCAGGGAGGGAATGACTCCCACTGGATTATAAAATAAACAGCACAGTAGTGGAGGCTTCGGGTTCCCAGAACTTTACCACAAGAGGCGACACTGAAGGACGAGCCCTTGTGCATTAAGAAAGAATGAGACCCAAGCAGTAAAGTCATGTGGGCCGCTTCCCACTCTACTCAGATAAACTTACTGACCTCCTCAGCTCGCGTGAGACCAGTCAGTAAAGAAGCAGTTATGTCCTTGATATTTTTCAAATGTCATATCTGAAAATACTGATCCCTTCACTTGGTGAGATTATATTTAATAATACTCAATACATATTTGAAAATGTTAGACTGTACTTGTGGAGATTCCCATAAACTTGACATTGGTGACTATGTCACAGACATCCATGAAGAAAAGCTGAAAGGTTACTGAACACAGCACAGTGTTTGGAAATTAAAACAGAAAAATTTAGGAATGGCCATTCTTTCCTCAGACTGTAGGCTGGATCACGGAGGAGCGTCAGCCTCTCGATCCATGCATCCCCAAATAGCAGCTGAAGGACAGACTGTCTAGAACAAGTGCGCTGAGAGAAAATTAGGCAAGAAAAAGTCCTGAAAATCCTTTGTTACTTCTGAGGCAGTTAAGATATATTATTTAAAATGCAAATGACTTTTATAAAGTTATCCAAGGTTTGTTCTTTGGAATTCCTTTTACTCCATTTTCTAAAACAGCGGTAGCCCAGACTAAATAGAACCTACTTCTGATATTTGGGAACAATTGTTAGCGAGGAAACAACAAAGGCCTTCTCCGAGACAGACAAGGCGCCGCCGTCTATGCCGTTACTTGCTGCGTGGCCCACACGGAACCGGCCTGCTCTGTCTCCAGGCAGAGAATCCACAGGTCTCATTTGAGAAGGGGGTCACCTACCTGCAATGGCCTGCACAGCCACACGCAGAAAGCCCCGCACTTCGCCCTTCTCGCTGACGATGGCCACCCTGTGGATCAGGGGCACGGGGTACAGCAGATTGCTCAGGTAAACGAATGCCCTAGAGACGAAACCCGGGACACAGACACGTGAGCACCGCACAGACAGACAGGTGGCTGTCAGAACATCTTCACGAAACCATGAGCTGGCTTCTAGGCTCTGTCTTAAGGTCACCTCTCTGTTCTGTACTCTCAGACTACCTCCAGTTGTGTTTTATGCACAGATAAAATAGAAACGAATGCAAATGTTTGGGAACGCGGCTGACAGAGACCAGCTTACACCAAATTATCCCTGTAACAATTACTACTGTGGGTAGGGAGTGACAACTGAAGGCAGACTTTCGAGATACGGCTCTATGAATACAGCTAAGGGTGGGGAGAAGGGAGCCCAGCAAAGAGCTTAACCTTTTAATGTAAGGGATTATAAAGAGGTTTGGTTTTTGTCCCCAACAGATAAAACAGAAATCAGGAGACAGAAAAGGCAGAGGAATGTGACTGAAATACAGTTAATAATTGTAAAATAGATTTCAAGTCACAGCTTTATGGGTCTTTACTTTTCCTCTACGAAATGACTATTATCTTTAGG
>NW_011888867.1:5091752-5153021 GCF_000151845.1 Pteropus vampyrus
TGAGAAATGTAGTCAAGAGTGAAAATAAAGAGCTATCCTTTGCTGATTGCCATGATTTCACCTCCTCCTCTAACATCGTACTTGAAATGGCAAAGTTAGTTTTAGAACCTGGGAACCCAAACGAATGCAAAGCCAAAGCTCCAGAAACATTTTAGTTGAAAATCCAAGTAGAGTTTGATGGCTTTACATCTACACTTAAATCTGTTATGATTAAAATGAATAAAAGAAGGAAGAAAATAATGTTTGTCTTAAGCCAGTAAGTTTCCACATTAAGTGGGATTCTGACCCAAAATACGAATGCTTCTGTGTAGAACTCTTAACCAGGATATGCATTCTGCCAGTGTGGACGACAGAATGTGAAACAAAAGATCTCTAAGGCTCTTTTCCCCCCACCTAACGCTTCGTTTTATATTTGAGAACCTAACAGGCAGCAGTTTAAGTCGCCTGTCCTAAGCTAGGACACAGGCTCCTCCTGGTACTTAAATCAATGTTCTTCCCACGGTGCCACATAAGGAGACGCTACCTATGCCTCACTGTGCGAGGGTGCAGAGCTTAAGTGAGCAGTGTTAGAAGCTGCGCGACTGGCACCAGGACCAAGCAGTTTATGGGCAGAAACTTGGTTCTAACTTCTGACTCTCTCAGAACAGAATGGAAATGTGCTGAAGGACACATACGGCCATAAAACAGAGTAAGCATCACAGTCCCATTATCGGTAGACAGAAATACCTTCCTCAATTGTAATGTGAATCAGCTTCTCTGAAATTTTCGGCATCTATTCCCGGCAATACCCCAGGAAACAATATTCATGGACATATAACTAACTCCTTTATGATTATCCACGGAAAAACTGAATAAATGTCTCTTCGCCACTGTAGAACCCAGAGACTGTCTAATATTATAACCCAGAGTCGTAACTGAGGCTTTCATTTCTATCATAAAGCTTTAATTTTCCCCCTTTCCGTAACCGTGATCACCTTCTCCGTTACTTAGCTGTCACAGGTAACCGACACCACACTATGAGCTAAGTTTTGGAATCTTATGTTTCCACTGGGGAAGAAGACTCGCTGCACTTTAATTTTTAGACAACTGGTGCTTATCCATTTAGCACTGACTAATTCTCTTATTTTCAAAGGGTTCAACAATATGTGATTCTAATAAAACTATTAAAGTTAAATTTGATACCTTAAAATTTGGAGATACTTTTGGTTAATCCAGTGAGTGTTGCACTGGTGAATTTGTCATTATAATTACTGCAGCGTGAAGACTGGACATGGACAAAGATGTCAGTATTAGGGACTTGTGCATGAGAGGCCTGTGTCACTGACAGACGGGGCCAGAGACAAGTCTTCGGTTTGGTGAGCTAAACACAAAGCAGTTCCAAGTCATATTGAACAAATACCCATTATTGACGCTGTCAAAAATATTTTTATGAGACTCATCGTTGTAAAGCCTATAGGTAAAATTTTAGCAGAAGCTAAAGATCTACAGAGAGGCTCAGTGAACGTGGCCAAAGAAAGGCATCCATTTTGGACAAAAAGGAAACTTTGAGTTCCCGATTCTTTTTTTGGATTCACAGACTAAAGAATAAAGAACAACACTTCTTTAGCAAAGAATAAAGCTAACACTTCTCCTGATTCCACTTTGTCTCCCTGATTCCTGCCGGTGTCACGAAGCCCTTAGCCTAACCTGGCTTGCTCACTTTCTCGGGTTTAACCCCTAAGCTCCGCACCCACAATCTTACAAAAAGGAAATGTTACACCCCAGTAACAATCTCCCACTCTGCGACCTTCGATTTTTGGCTTTAATCACTTTCTCTTCTGGGGTTCCCTCTTTCAGAAGAGTATTATATTACTGGGCAATTTAAGACAAGGGGTCCTCCACGTAGAGTCATCACACTCTGCCGCACGCTGGGCCAAGCAGGCGCAGTGCCTCACAAACACTGCCCGGGGGCGCTCTCTCCAGCCAGATCAGCATGCCAGGGATTGAACTGGCGAGAGCGTAATCATCCGAAATTGCACAAGGAGCCTCTTTAGAGCAAGAGCTGGTCCCTTTTTGCCTTTCTCACAATAACCTCACCAACCTTCCCACTAAAATGAACCATGGGGATCGGTCGTAAAACGGGTCATGCCCGTCACTGAAGAGATCTGATCCCTCCTCCATCCCTGCGTCAGAGCCGGTGTCATCCACGAATGCCTCATCATCAAAATCCTCCATCTCATCTTGCTGCTCGTCAGCCAGCTCAGTGATGTCGGAATCGGCCGTGGAAAAAGTGGGGGAGGGTGTGCGGTCGGCAAGGCGCTCATTCACACAGCCATGGAAAATGGGGGAGCTAGACACCAGGTGAGACGCCGAGTGACACAGCCGAGGAGAGAGGAACAGTTGGTTAAACAGGAAGCTACAGGTGCCAACAGCATAGAACCCACTGAGGAATCGACACAATCAAAGCAAGTGGAAAAGCAAAAGGATAAAATGAGCATAAATCTTCTGGTTCAGGTGAGAGGGATCAAGGACTGATTCTTCAGACTAAGAAAAGCAAAGGAATTACATGAGTAGACCATCCCAGGTAAATGATGTCTGTAAAATGTTTATATTCTCCAGTTTGCACAGAAGATCAGCAGCCGGGCCTCAAAGGAGCCACTCAAAATTAGGTGAAATTACGAGGTTTAAATTTTTATTACAACTCCCATGTCACCTGGGAGCAGAAAACAAAATGGAGGAAATGGTCTACGGCAAAGTAAGTATGTGCCTTGCGTGGATAAAACGTGTTTGGTCTACGGCAAAGCAAGTATGTGCCTTGCGTGGATAAAACGTGTTTGGTCTACGGCAAAGCAAGTATGTGCCTTGCGTGGATAAAACGTGTTTGGTCGTTCATCTCTTTAAAGACATTCCACTATCAGAGCGGCCTGGAAAAGACTTCATCATCTACAAAATACGATGACGTCAGCTCCTACTTTTTACCCAGTTCCTTTAAAACTGTCGGAAAGTTATTGCAATTGAAAAACAATTCGAACTCTGGAATCATTCAGCTCAAAACTTACATTTCTCTGCTTTTTAAATTCTAAACCTCTAAGAACTTGACTCAACGTGGACCCATACGAGCACCGTTTGTTTTCATTAAATGTTGAAAGTAACGTATACAAAAAGAGAGGTTCAAGGGGACTACACCAAGGCGTGCAATTAATTCCCCCTCGGCAAAGACTAAAGTGAGATGAACTGCTTTAAAAAAAAAGTGAAGACATTTCGGATCCTAGAGAGGGTGCAGTCTGTAAGTCACACAAATACCTATGCGGGATACGGACATAGGTTTTCTTTTCCTTTTACATCTATCTTGTTCAACTGTAAGACATTTTGTGAATGAGTTGAGAGGCAGGGAAGACTGTCAATTACCTTGATAATATGAGACTTAACACAAATGCGCGTGTTGTATAAAACAGAAGGGAAATGTACCAAATGACGGAGTGACTGTGGATGAGTGGGCGAGATTATAAACGGGGCTTTTTTATACTCTTTTTCTTATATCTGTCTGTAAAAATCTGCTAAGGTTTTAAACAATTAGAATCATTCATTATTAAAAAGAAGACATCGATAAAATCATCGCATACCTTCCTACGAGTTTGAACCAATGGAACCGATCGTAAAATGGATCACTGCCGGTCATAGCAGCTTCGCTCTCCTCTGGGGCACCCGAGGCCATCTCGCCCGCCCTGTCGTACATCTCTCGCATCAAATCCAGCCTCTGCCTATACAGTAAACAAAGAGTGTCCTGGGTTAACATCACAAGTTTACATGAAAACGTCACTTTGGAAGTTATCTTCCGTTCGAGATTTTTAAAAAAACAAAAAAACAAAAACACTGCTTCCATGAAATGATATTAAAAAGAATGAAGGCCAAAAGTACAGAAACCAACAGTACCCAAAGCGTCCGAGTCCAGAGATCAGCGACCAAGACAAGAATGGCCCCTAACCTCTACTGAGCCATAGAAGTGTAGGTCAATGTTGTATGACATCTCAGATACACTTAAACAGAGAAAATAACTCATCGTGCTAAATGCAAAAGTAAGCTACATTATAACTTTCCTGTTTATCACTGGTCATATTGAGATCCAGGAGAGAAGAGATGAATAATTAGCAAAAGATAAACAGATATCATGAAACCGGCATATTTAAAATGGGAGAGGGTCTGTGGAGGGTAAACTTAAATTGTTTCTACAAATGACAGTGGTGTTTGCGGAGTGGGATTCATTCGCTTAGAAGAAAACAGACAGATCACAGTATCGCTGGCCAGCGACAGCATTCAGGAGCACAGAATAGGAAGTAACGGTGACAGCACAGAGAGGAGAGTTTGGGGGATGCACCTGAGCAATTAATTATTTCCTTAATAAAACAACCGGATTTATGAATAACGCTTTCATACTTGAGTTTCTCCAAAGACCAATAATGAGTTGCTCCATTCTTCAGATCCTGGACTTCGACCGCCACCACCGTGCGAGGGAAAGGCCTGTCGTCATGAGTTTTTTCCATCTCAGTGGGAAGTAATTCAGGAGGTAAAGGCGAGTACAACGTGTCAGTCAGCAGAACAAACTGAAACTGCACCTAAATGGGAAGAATAAACCATCGACAAAGGGCCTTTTTGTTTGCAGTGAGTAAGCTTCAGAGGTGAGGCCATATAATCGCGCTCAACGGAAAGGACGTCAAACATATCGTACACGCTCAACAAACAGCTTGTGATTAACTGGGAAAAATGGCCACTTGTGCTCTAATCATAAAGAATAATCCTAATTACAAATTAAGCTATTTAAACATTTTGTTTTTCTAGCCTGGCACAGTATTATTACACAAACTAAAATTACAATAAATATATTTTGATTGAATGAAGCCTTCTGTAGAACTTATACGAAAGACCCAAGAATGCATCTCTATCTAGTTTCTCACTAATGATGGGGGGAGGGGAGAGGAATATGTCATAGTTTTCGATTTTAAATTCGGAGAATTACGACTACTACCCTTGCAAGTGTTTACTATATTCTAAGTGCTTTACATGCACGATGTCATTCATTCCTAGCTGTAAGAAAAAAGAGACAGTGCCTGCTTTCATTTAGTCTACTTGAAGAGAGAAGTAACTGATAAATAGTTACAAAATGAGATGGGTGGTCAACTTTATGAATAAAGAAGACATCTTATCCTCATTTTACAGAACTAG
Source organism: Pteropus vampyrus (assembly GCF_000151845.1). Taxonomy (NCBI): domain Eukaryota; kingdom Metazoa; phylum Chordata; class Mammalia; order Chiroptera; family Pteropodidae; genus Pteropus; species Pteropus vampyrus. Next base: position 5,096,952 of record NW_011888867.1, read on the forward strand.
AATATAGCCCTATGAGAAGATAATGAATTTCCCCAGCTCGGGAGTCTGCTCTCACCTACTACACAACATTGCCCCCTCCCCTGGAATCTCAGAAGCCGGGAGACTGTGAAACAGTGGGACATACAGAATATCCACTTTTTCATCCCTGGCAAAATCCCCGGAGGCAGGCACTGCTGTCTGCCAGCCCATTTTGCAGATGAGGGGATAGAGGCTCAGGGCTACCAGTGTCAACACGACTAGGAGAGCTGGGGCTGGAACCTGGCTGGCTGGTTCCAACCATGTGCGTGTCCACTACACGGAACTGCCCCTCAGATCCCAGAAGAGGAGAGAGCACAGAGGACTTAAGGTACAAACGATGGTAAAAAACAAAAAGAAAACTGAGATTTTCAGAAACCCAAAAGAAGCCTATTTCTACTAATAGGTTTCTCTAGCTCTTGTCAGAAATACAATCTCCTTATTTATAAAATAAGCTAGAAAACAAGTAATTTTAAGAATTTCATTTAATAAATGTATAATTAGCACTTACTATGTTCCAGGTACGTATATTAAAGGCATACATAAACCTATTTCACAGCAAAGCCCAGCTGGCCCCACCCAAGGTGAAGGTTAATCTGGGAAGAGCATCATGAACCCCAACGGGCTCAGCTCTGCCCCCAGGAGCCCATGGTCCCACGCCCTCCGTACCTTCTTCTTCAACTCCACGCTGATGGCGTTGGCCTCCTTCAGGTACACGGCATTGCCCCAGAGTAAGTCCCTCAACGAAGTGAACTGGTGAGACTTCCACTTCCGGAAGGCCCACTGGGCCAGCTCGAACTCGTGCTGTGTCCAAGGAACTGAAAGAGCAGGCGAAGTGCATTTCATGGCGAACGCCCGACTGCGCAGAATCGACGTCCCTCCCCTACCTCGCCCCTTTTCTCAAGTTAAGGTGTTTTCTGGTTTTTCTCCATTCAGCTGCTTTTGTTTTTGTATTGATGGCAAAGCTCACTAAGTTCTATTGATATTATGAAAGTAGTATATACATTTCAGAAAACTTTTTAAAATCCTGTTTAAAACAGTACACTGAAAAAAAAAACAGATTTCTCTTCCTTTTTTCAAAGATACATCTAATGTGTAGCTTATAATAGAGAAAAAGCCATGTGGTACAATTCCAATATGTCTTTTTATTTTTAGTACAGGGCAAAAAAGGTCTGATTTCACCTAGATATTTAAAAATAAAGAATGTAGTACATACATTAAGAATTCACTCGAAGTGATTTGGAGCCTTGAAATTACTGAGAGGTTGGGTGGAGAAGTGAAATGTGGTAAACGTTTATACTGTACATAAGCCAGTAATTAATCATCAAAGCCTTAATTCAGCTAAAACCTTCTGGAAAAATATATTCCAAAGCCCTCACTGGAAAATCTCTGACATGAACAGTAAACCAGCAAACAGAACATCTTAAAGAGTAAGCTGTTTGCAATATATATGAATTTTATATACACGGTAATATTGGATAGTATCAGGAAATTGTCCACGAGATTTATATGTGCTCTGAAATCTTGTGTTCTGAGGAACACGGTCCCACTCCCACCTCCGAGAATACAGCCTGGATTCTCGGCACTGAGTAACTTTTAAACATCATGTGTAAATTAGCACCGTAAATTGTCAATAAATGGTAGGGTCAACTATGGTCAAATCCAGCTCTGATCACAGACAAAGGACTCATCTGACAACACGGATCCAAAAGACAGACTCAGGAAAGTTTCAGTGTCTAGATTTCACCTTCTTCCTCCTCCTCTTCCTCTTCGGTTGTTTCTGCAGCAAGGGACCGAGTCTCCACCTGCTTCTGCAAGGCCTGCAACTTACTCTCATAGTCCTGAAGGGAAAGAAAGGAGACAACATGTAGGAGGGAGAGGAGGTAAGCAGGAAGGAAAGGAAAAGAAATATTAGGGAGACCGGAGAAAGCGAAAGACGACAAAAAGAGAAGACAGAGGCAGGAAAAAAAACGACAGATAGACATACAGAGAAATACTTAGGAAAAAGTAAACACGCAAAATAGTGTGTAATGGGTAAATGCTAAAAAATAAATTAACTGCACTCTCTCTACTCCCTCAGATTCAAGAATTCATCACTGGGGCTGTGGTAGAAAATGGGGGGATTCTGAGGGAAAAAAATGCATGTGTCCCTTAAATGTTAAGATACATTTAAGCAGTACATGCATGCATCAAGCAATTCCAGAAAAAAGCGATACTGGGAAAGATGAAATTTACCCGTATTAGCCACAGTCCCAATTATCTAGCTGTTCGGATGGAAAAAATTAGGACTGTAGATTCTGAAGCTCCCTATGGATGAACTATCTGCAGATGTAGGATGAGTTTAGCCATCAGGCAACTGAAAGATCACAGTGCTATTAGGGCTGCATTTAGTTATTCAAGAAAGATACTTTATTTTAAAATACGCTATTATAATACAAAAGGTATTATTATAATACGAATCAGATTTATCTTTCATTTCTCCGTCTACTCCATGCGTTCTCAATGAGGATATTACCCCCAAGAGGGCAAAAAATGGCTCGAGGAACTAAAAAAACCAAAACAAAAAACGTATTCTTTTATGTACAAAGCACAAATGTACACACAGCATGTAAACAGATATACAGTATATCTGAGGGATTAAAATTTCATGATGGGGAGAGATTACGGGGCATTAGAGAACATTTTTTAAAAAACGTTCCTTGGAGTGCTAGTGGAAAAAAAACTTGCATTTTTTTTTTTTTTTTTAATCAAGTAAGGTTAAGAAGAGAGACGTTCACATAATACTACCAAATCGTAGCATGAGCATAGCATTTTCAAATACTGGGAGTGAGCTTATCAGAGGCTGTCCCGAGACAGAGGGTTGAGGTCTGACCACGTCCTGTTTTCAAGGAAAGTCACAAATCAAATGCTCCGAGCATTACAGAGGACCAATGACGGCCTCGCAAGCAAACTTCATTACACAAGCAGCTCCCAATGGCAATGCTAAGAAGGACGCACATATTCTCAAGACTCCGGTCATCTGTCATTTATCATTTAGTCTCAAAAGGAAGCTTTCTTTGGAAGAGCTGGCAGTGACCAAGAGCCAGCAGCACAGCTTTATTACCTAACTAAACAGTAGTGTTGTTAAAAATAATAATAATAAAGAAAAAACGAAAACATTAAACTAGCAGGTAAAAGACTTGGGTTTTGCTCCTGGCACCTGCTCTTACTAGTCTTGTAATCCTGGGAAAGTTAAACTCTCTCTGCATCTCAATTTCGTCTTCTTTAAAATGAAGATTTTAGTGTTTCACCTGTCTTCCGCATAGGATTGCAGGAAGGACCGAATGAAAAACCATTTCAAAACACGTGTGAAAGTCCTCTTAAATGGTATCAACACACTATCAAAATGACAGGCAATGTTTTAAAAAGTTTATTTTCTAAGTATACCTAGCACCCAGATCTTGGTTCCTAAATATCATTCCCCACTAAAAGGAACCAACATTCCTTGGGAAAATGACTGATTCCAGGTTTGGAGGAAAGAAAGTACAAGACAAGCCTGGAATATTCTTGTTCTAGGAAGCACGGAAGTACTCAAAGACCAATGGGGCCACATTTCAAAAGGACACAGACTCCCACTGGCCAGTAAAAATAACAGAAAAGAACACAGCACATTCTTAGTATATAAAGGCTCCATGAATCCATAGTGATACTGACGGGAGAGAAAAATGGAAAACTCCTCTTAGCAAAAAAAAAAAAAAAAGAAAGCAAGCCAGTTAAGAGGGAATGACAATTAGAAGAACAGAGGGAATGACGATATTGCAATCCCAGCTGTAGTAACTGAATCAAGCAAGGATCGTTAATAAATGCTAAAATTGAGTGAAAGGCAGATGAAAAACAGACTATTCACACAATTCTAAGTGTCACCCTAGAGACCTATTAATAAGAAAGAACTGGGAAACATGACATTAACTAAATTAATTAAACTTTGTCATTACCGAGACAGGACAAATTGACATGTTACGTCTACCGGTGGGATGCAACGGAAATACCCGATGTTACCTTTAGAGCATTCTTACCGAAAATGCTTAACCTCACTCTAATCTTGAGCAAACTATCCAACAAATCAGAATGAGGCCTATGCTCTTGAAAATTTAAGGGTAAACTGTTGTGATGTCCCCAACTTACTTTCAAATGATTCAGGAAAAATATATAAATGTGGGTATACCAAAGTTCATTGTATTTTTTTCAGATTCTTGGGAGGTGTGAAATGTTTAAAAATAAAAGGCTGGGAAGGGAGCAGTTTTTTTTCCCTCCCTAAAAACTCTCTATATTACACGATTCTTTCAGCAAAAAGAGAAATCAGATGAAAAAATCATCAGATGAAAAAAAATGTTAATATCTTGAGGACTTTTTTGTCTTTCATTTTCCCTCAATTTTTTATTGTAGTAAATGCACATAACATAACGTACCATCTTAACCACCTGGAAGTATATAGTTCAGTGGTTTGAGATACATTCATGGTGCGTAACCATCACTATCACCCACCTCTGAAACCTCTCTCATCTTGTAAAACTGAAACTCTGTCCCCATTAAACACTAACTCCCCCTCCCCTGCTCCTCACACCCTGCAACCACCATTCTACTTTCTGTCTACGATTGTAACTATTCTAAGTAACTCACATACGTGAAATCACACAGTTCTGGCTTTTTGCGACTGGCTTAATTTTGAGAATTCCTTCAAGAACAGGTTTATAAGCTGATCAAAGCACCAGTGAAGACAAAATCTTTAGATTCCGACAGTTTAGAAAAGGCTCTGGTTGTGCTTTAGTGGAGCAAAGCTGACATCAAAAGATCTCCCATAATGCTATGCATCTAAAACTTTAATTGTATTTTTTTTTTTGGATCAAGGAATATTTCTATCGGCAGCTGGTTGTCCAAACATCAGCACCATTTCTTGAATTGGTCTCCTCTTCCCCAAACCCGGCTGCAGATAAGCTTCCAATAAGGACATTTTGTATGTCACCAAAAAAACTCTAAATATCGGAATTTCCCATAACAAATGGATAAAGAGATCCCGATCCCATTGTTCTGCTGATTTCATGGTGAAAACTAGGAAAATAATGGAAGGCACACTAAAAATTAATAATTTATCAGTAGCCTTTTGTGTTTATAAAGTCCTAGCTAGTTTAACATATGCCCAATACTTATAAAGGCATTGCACTGGCTATTCCTTCTTTAGAACATTCTCTCACCTGCCCACCCCTGTTTGCCCAGAACTGTTCCTAATGATTATCGTGGATTATCTCAATCTCCTCAATAACCCTGGGAAGGATGTTATCCATCCTCACGGCAAAGAAAAAAAAGACTTAAAGAAATTAAGGATAACTTTCCAAAGGTCAGAGTTAGCAAGTAGTGGAAATGAGATTTGGACGCAGGCAACTAACTGGACTCCAGAGCACACTCACTTAACCACTATCCATCCACTTGTCACTCGACGAATACTTTTCACCCCTACTACGTGCCAGATGCTAGGAATACAGTGGGTCAGTAAGACAGAAGTCTCATTGGTGAGGAAGAACCAATAAACAGACACGGTACGCACTATGATGTCAGCACAGAGGAGTCCTATGAGGCAAAACAAAGGTAGGTAGTAGGTAATAGGGGCTAATGGAAGGAGACTTTCTGATTAGGTGGGCAGGGAAGGTCTCTCTGTAGAGAGGTCATTTCATCAGAGACTGAAGCCAGCATGCTGAGACCTTCGTGTGCTGGGAGTGGGGGGTTACCCCAATCAAAGCGGGGCAGCAAGTATGACAGTCCCGAGATGGAAAGCAGCCTGGTGTGTCTGAGAACAAGAAAACCTGCGTGGGTGGGTGGGAGGAGCAGGAAGGACGGAGGCACAGCTGAGCTGTCAGTCAGCAGCTGGGTCACGGATGGCCTTATGGGCTACGGTAAGGACTATGGATTTTATTCTAAGAGCAGCCTTTGGGTGCTTCGGAGCTGGGAAGTAGTATGTTTTAAAAATACTGCTCTCAGTGGAGAACAGCCTGGAAGCAAGGACAGCAGTCACGAGGCCATCAAGCGGTGCTGAGGAAGATGGTGGTGGCTTGGTCCAGAGTGTCAGCGGCAAAGGTGGTGAAAAGGGAATGGAGCTGGGATCCATGTTTTACAGGCAGAGGAAATGTGACCTATGATGACCTGATCATGAGGAGAGTGACAAAAAAAGGAGAAACTGAAAATGACTCTTGGATTTTTGGCCTGAGCTAGTCGCTCTGGTTTAGACGGTTTAAGTGTGAGATGCCAGTTAGCTGTGTGGATGTCAGGTCACGGTTGTGTGTCTGCATCTAGAGGTCAGGGCCGAGGTCCAGGCTGGAGAGCACATCTGAGTCCACACAGGAGCCAGGGTGGTGGTTTGCAGACAGATCGCCTGAGACTGGGCCTGGGTCTCTCCTCGGTAGCTCTGCGATGGGAAAGCCATAAGCTAGCTGGGAATGGCGATACCTACTTCACAGAGCGGATTCGATGAGCTGATGCACATAAAAGGTTTACTGGTGTAATAAATGCTCAACACGAGTTATTATCTTCATCATCATCTGTGTGAGCATGGAGGGAAAGGCCACAGAAATGCATAAGATCACCTGGGAGAATGGACAGATACAGAAACAGCCAACGTCTATGGCCACAGAGACCACAAAGGAGCAGCCAGAGAGGCCAGAGGAAAATAAGAAACCAAAAGAACACAGTGTCCCAAGAACTAAAATGCAGGCAACTGTGTCAAATGTCAGACATATTTAGTAAGATGAGGACTGAGAAAACACCTGCAGATTTGTCACTGAGGAGATCTCCAGGTCCTGCTAAGAGTGGCTTCAGTTAGGTGGGGACAAGAGTCTGACTAGAGTGAGCTCCAGGAAGAACGGAGAGAGGGTACAATAAAAAGAAATACTGAAAGGTGGGAAATTAAGTACAGAAATCTCATCTCAAGGAGAATTTCTGTACAAATGAACAGAGAAATGGCGTGACAGCTTACAGGAAACGGGACCCTTTGGAAGCTGGTGAAATGAAGACATGCTTGCATGCCGACAGGAACAATAACCAAGGAGAGAAACTGATGTAAAAGAGAGGGGGAAATGTTCAGCAAGTCGTTGAGGAGGTACAAGATGGGACGCAAGGAGCAAGGGCAGTTCATCCGCCCAGAGGAGGGAGGGGCACCTACGGGTGTGGATGCAGGACAGGGGCCGAACCAGAGTGGGAAGGAAAGCAAGTTTTCTTCTGCTTCTTTTTCTCAATGAAACAAAAGCAGTTGAGAACACAGAGAGGCCACCTTTCACCCCCTGAGGCGCCCGCTAGGAAACTTCTGGAGCACCCGGTGTTCTTCCCTCCTGTCACCTGCCACAAACGTACTGCATAAAAATTAGTGTGACTGTCTGATGACTGTCTCCTCGGCAACTCCGTGAAGTTCACAATGCCAGGCATCTGTCACTTGGACACACAGTCACGTACTGATCTTCTTCCAGTTAATAGTTCTCAAAAGTGACTATCTTCTAGATCAGGGGCCGGCAAACTATGGCCGGAGCCAAATCCAGCCCACTGCCTGCTTTTGTAATTAGTTTCCCAGGAACCCAGCCACGTCTGTTCCTTTGCATATTGTTTGTGGCTGCTTTTCTGCTACAACAGAGTCGCACAGTTGTGACAGAGGTTATGGGGCCCACGAAGCCAGAACTCTCTACTCTCTAGCCCTTTACAAAAAGCTTGCCAACTCCTCCTGTTCTAGACCAACAGTTCTCAAAGGTGGCTGCTGATCCAGCAGCATCCACTCGCCTGAGAACCTAAGAAAAATGCAAATGATAAGGCCCCATCCCGGACCTCCTGGAGCAGAAACTTTGGGGGTGGGCCCGGCGAACCCCCAAAGGAATTCCGATGCACAATGCAGTTTGAGAACTACTCTTCCGGGTCAAGTGTGCGGATGAATGGTGACGCAAATAAGACATGATGTACTTACTCTCGGTGAGTTTACGGTCTCATGCAAGAACCAAGCAAAAACCACAGGGTACCATCATTACAAGAGTGAGAGCCGGCCTGGGCAGGAAAACAGTGCAGATCTGTTAGAGAAGTGAAGCATAATGAGAAAGGAAGTGCAAAGGCCCCGAGGTGGGAACAAACTGGGCAGTTCAGGGCAAGTCCAAAGGGCTTGCGCGTGAGAATGTTCAGAGAGGCGGGCGAGAAGCCAAAGCACGGAAAGCCTTGTAGGCTACGATACAAGTTCAGACTTTACACAGATACAGACAACAGACTGGTGGTCACCAGAGGGGAAGGGAAGTAGAGGGGAGGACGAAGAGGGGAAAGGGAATCAAACACGTGGTGATGAAAGAAGCCGAGGCTTTGGGTAGTGAGCACACAATAGAGTATACAGATGGTAGATTCTAAAGTTGTATACCTTAAGATTATATAATGTCATTAACCAATGTTAACACAATAAATTTAATGAAAGATCAAATCAAAAAAGTTCAGATCTTAAAGTGCAACGGGAAGCCACTCGTATAATCTGATTTGTTTTTAAAAGTTGATGATGGTTGCTATGTGGACAGTGGATTACAGGAGTCAAGAACAGAAGCAGAGAGACAAGTTAGGAGGCTACTGCAGTGCTCTAGGTGACAGATGACGGTGCCACAATTACACAAGGCATCTCTGAAGGAGGCGGCTTTAATGTAAAATCAGTGTCCCCGTTCTGGGTTTTCTGGTTAGACTGTTTTTGACCTTTGAGGTGTGGCTCCTTTGCTAATACTTTCTTCCTCTTTTAATGGCAGATTAGCAAGCAATAGCCGGAAGGGAGATGTCAACACCCACCCCAGTTCTTGTCAACACCTCAGTTTTCCACCGGCAAAGCAAGCACTGTGCAGGAAGCATCTCAGGGCTATCCCTCAGGCGCCCACGCCACCTATTCCTAAAACCCGAAAGGCTCCCTTTCTCCCAATCCCTTAGCCTTGGTCTCATCCACTTTACTTTCCAAGGGTGACTCAGACGAGAGCCTTCATCACCGTGTGGGTCACGCACACAGGATTTATCCTACCCGCAAACTGATTTGCTGATTCCACCTGCAAATAATCTACCAGAGTCATCCCTTCTCACCTTTCTCCCTGCCTTTGTTTAGAAAGCAGTTCCTCATTGAATTCGTAATGCAACTTCGCACCTGGAGCACTGGACTCTGAATTTGTCTCCTCTGAACCCGTCCTCCGACCTTTGGGCCATTTCTAAAGGTGAATCTAATACTGCAATCTCCCTGTGTAAAATCATCCGGTAGCTTCCCACCACATTCAGGTTAAAATCCCGACTCCTTAGCACGGCAGGATCTGGGCCTCATCCACCCAGCTGCCCTCGCCCCTTACCGTGCCCCGACACGGCTGGGGCTCTGACCACCTGAGGCTGCCTGGCCCTGCCAGGCTTCCTCCTGCCCCCGCCGTCTTCACTCGGAGAAATTCCCAGTTGTACTCCGGGTCTCTGTGCTTGGCTCAGGGCTTCCTGCTCTGAAAGACTTTTCCCACGCTCCCCATTTTCACCCTGTGCACACGACTACCACCGCGCGCATCGCACGGTGGCATCCAAGCGCTGGTCAGGCCCGGAACGTCTCCGCCGGTTTGTCCGACAGCAGAGGATACAAAGCATCTGAAGGGGAAGAACATCAGACCCGGAGGAAGTCGACCCGGGCGCTACCATTCCCTCGAGTTGCCAACTTCATATGAAAAACTCATGGCGGGGGGAGGGACCTCGGGTAGATTTTACATTGTACTACGTGATGTATTTCAATATAAAAAATGCCACGTCCAAATGTTCACTCCAGAAAAATCTTCTGCTTTGTCCTGTTCCACCTCTAGCACACCACCGACGCTCTGGGTGGAGAAAAGCAGTGCTTAAAGGAAAAGGAGAAAAGCTAAAAGGAGTTACTCAGAGCATTTCAGAAATTTAGTTCCCATCCAAGTGAAGGGAAGTAGACCGTTTCATTTTTTAAAACTTCAAATCACCATCATATAATAAAAAATTGAAAACACAGTTTAAGGTAAACTCAAAGAAACCATTAACTGATATTCGACCTGCCCTCATTCATCTTAGAGTAGAAAAGTTTTTATTTCAGTAAAACATAGCATAAAATAGGGGTTAAAGATCTCATTGAAGATAGAATTTTAATAAATAGAAAAGGGTGACAAAAGCAAAAGCTTAACTAATGGAGTTCATGTAGAAATAATTTTTAAAAAGATCTGGATTGCAACCACCTTCAGATGCAAAAGCAATAAATAAAAGTCAAGATCACGTCTGTTAGCATCATTGTCTCACTTTTCCCTCCTCCCACATCAGAGAGAAATCACACTCTCAAAAGATGGTTTAGCTTTTATTGAATGAGGACTTTATTTTTTTAACGTTACAAACTCTCCCTTTCTGCTAAGGTAGATCTCACACTCAAAGACAATCTTTAACCACTTTTTTTTAAAGAAATTGGGGAGAAATCCATTGTTCATTAATAAGAAGATTTTACAGTAATGATAGAAGGAAATTGGCACATTTCACAACCTAAGTATCTAGAGTAGATTTTTCAGTCTCGGGAAGGTGACATAAACTGGACAATTATGAAAATGCTCACAATGCAGAATGTGGCTCTAACGGTAGAGCGCAAATGCTTGCTTTGCAATGTGCCTGGAAGGCGTCTTCATCAAGGTTCACCGGGACACACTGCTTCCCCTCCTCAGAGTCTTTTGTACAAGTCATTAAGGCAAGTCTACAAAGGACCAGTAAGGCACAGGGGCACAGCAGCTGACCGGAGGTAATCTACGTAACTTCCTGTTGTCTAGTAACCTTTAATATAGACACCTGTGTGGCAAACTCTGTTTTGTTTTGATTTTTTTCAGCATCAGCCTGCACCTAAAGCACAAAAGGTCACTTCAAGTCACTTCAGTGAAATAAACAATAAACTGTTTTTGTTTTGTTTTGTTTTTCCAGCATCAACCTGCACCTAAAGCACAAGAGGCCACTTCAAGTCACTTCATGGCATAAACGATATTTCATTGCATTTCCAGTGGAAAGGAGAAGTTACAATTCCAAGCGCTAGAGAGGACTAGAAGCAAAAATAAAGGAAAAGCCCTTTGGTTTAGACTTATTAGATAAGCAGAATGTCTTTAACTCTCCAAGGAATACCATTTTGGTTTGTGAAACTATACCAATTAATTAGGACTCCTCTACATTTCCATTATTGTCAGATCGTCATATAATTTCAATAGGAAAAATACTTTTTGTCATTTTGCTATGATAATAGCTAGGAATACTTTGATAATATAATGGTTTAATGATGACCATTTCTCTTTGGTCTTGTTGCTTTTGAGTTCAGGGAGAGATACTGTCAAATGCAATAATGAACAGCAATATCAGCTACACCAATAGCTCATAAACGCATGGCACTAGTTACTTATTTAATAAAAAAAAATTCAACGAAGTAATTTTATCCACACAAAGTTATTTCCTAAGACAAGCATATGGTCTAAAATCCATGAAGGGACGTATGTGGTCCCTTCAAACCTTGGTTCATTTCTTTCTGGCATCTGAAATTAAGGGCTCCTTTTGATATCTAAACATTTCGGCCAAGATGAAGGCGCCTGAATCAACAGACGAAGCACGAACACGAACCTAATTCTCTGGAATATCAGTTTGGGTAGAGTGCTTCTCACAACCCACATTTGTAAATGAAAATATTATTTTTCATTCTACGGTGTCACCTGGTCACCAGTAGAAACTCTCTCTCGATGTTTAGTGGCAAAGGAAGGCATCTGCCCATAATGAGATGAAAAGACCACTACAAACAAGAAAATATATAGACCTATCCTATGTTATCTCAGGTTAGGGAAATGAGAGCTCATTTTTGCTCCAGAGTTGAAAGTTGAGTAATTATTATTAATATTAGAAAATAATTTTTTTTTGCAAGAAAGGAATAGTTAACGTATCTATGTCTAAGAAGAATAAAGAAAGACAAGTGGCTTTTACACGAGATCCAATGAAGTGACTGATTTGAAGCAGCCTACCGAGTACATTCAAACCACATGGCACAGGAGATTGTCATCTCAATTAGTCAACCCATTACAAACAGCATTCACCGAGTCTAATCTGCCATAAAACCTCAACTGAAGACTAGGACTACTCTAGCTATGAAAGAAAAAAATATTCCCCAAAGTTAATTGGAAGCAACTTTCTGTGCATTAAGAAAGCATTTTCTTAGAAGCAAAGAAAAAATACTATGATTAAAAATAACGTGCTCTAATAAAGCATAGTGCCCACACGCAAAGGAAAAAAAAAAAACTACATAATCACAATCTTTAAGGCTTCCTTGAATGCTAATTGCTATCTTGGCTGCAATTTTTCACACCATCTGGAAGACAAGCGTTGGATAGATGACTTAGTGTGACTTAGGCATCTTCAACAACACAAAGTCAGGCAGTCTCACAGACATCTCTGGCTCTTCACAACCGCCTCTTTAAAAAGTTTCTGACGAGTTCAAGAGATGAGGAAAGATGTAGAAAACTATTCTTTTCTTCTCATTAAAATCCATCTTTTTTAGTGGATTCTCCAGTGAGGCAAACGGAGACAACACAGTAAAATGAGGTATTGATACATGTAACGTTCATCAGGGCTTCTCTCTGTTTGCTTGTCTATCTGTGAGCGTTACTACTGGTAACCAAAGAATAGTTCGTTAGACATCTCCTTTATTCTAAACCCAAAGTTAACCTACTTCAGTACTTCATCATCTACTGAAAGTAAGTAGCACACAGCCAGAAGCTGCAGCCTTCTCCCCACGTCCCACCTCTTCCCTCTTTCCACCAAAGAACTTCCCTATAAACTTATATATACGGCTTGAAGCATTTTTCTGGTATTTCTGGTGGCACAGTTTTGGTGAAAAGTTCAGTGCGTGTGAGAAATGATCATTTCAAAATTCAAACTACAAACAGAAATCCAGATATGGTGCCAAATATTTCAGTATTATGACAAATTTCATACATACACTGATACATTCAAAAGAAAAAAAATCCTACTGAAATTAGTTCTGTGTAAAATGTAGAATAAGATGTAAAGTTCTGTGGAAGAGGCAGAGCTGTGTACTACGAAATGTGTCTGAAGACGTTTCATTTTGGCTTATGAAAAGTCCAATTATCTTTTTCAAAAGGACAGACACGGATGAGAAATCCAAAGCTATGTCCACATAGTTGCATGTTATTATTTTTAAACTAACATCTAACATTCATGGGGAAACAACAGACATTTATTTCTATGTATCCAATTCCCCTTTTGAATGTGTGCATAAACCAAGAGGCAGGTCTTTCTGGATATCAGATCAACTTATAGGCGTTATAAAAACATAACAAACTTATACCAAACGAGACCAGTCTGTAAGTAAGTATATTATCTAGGCACCAAGAAAGGAGGAAAGTCTCAGCAAAAAAGAGAGGTCTCAGTATTTTGTCCAAAATTCCAGAAACTGCCCATTTATGGTATACAAACAAAAGGGAGGTGTTGAAACATTGACCAGTGTTTTATGTTTTGACAGTATGAAAATCAGTTAATGTTTGTAAGAACGCGACATTCAAATCATGATGTAATTAGTAGGAACTCAAGGCCAAGGCTAGAACCAACTCAAATCAGGAGCTAACATCGTCTGCTTCCTCCACTGGGATTTCAAGTTTATCCAGTAATTTAGACTGTGGTTTCTCGACCAGCTTTGAGATTGGGTGCCGAGAACTGTCGCCTCATCCGCGGAGGTGTCACAAACTGGCTACAGTGGTTGGCTTTGTCAGTCTGCCTCTGATAGGAACTGGCCGCACTGCCCTCTAACTGACCTCCAGTGTTATAATTACAGTAAGACTGACGGTGTTGATGGATATGGCGCTTGGCCTGGAAAGTCTGCAGATCGGCGGTGGGGTGACCTCCGTGGGAGTTTAACGACTCCGAGGAGGCAGATGCCTGGCAGCGCACGCTCTTCTGCTGGCCGTTATTGAGGGAATTGCTCCTCCAGCGTAACTGAGGTGGCTGTTGTTGAGTATTAAGGTGCTGCTTGCTCACTTGGATGTGATCTTGACTTCGGGTGCCCTGAGAGCCCCATGGTAACTGGGGGTCCTTAGAAGCTGCTCTACCACCCTTCTCTTGGCTCTCCTCTTTATTTCCTTTCCTTCCGTCTTCATCCTTCGGTATTCGAAGCTCTATAACCTCGTCTTCCGTTATGATGATGTGTGTGCCAGGACTCCAAGAGTTCCTGTGTCTAGGATTGCTCTTAAAGGGGAAGCGGGGCTTCCGGTTCTCAGGAGGGATGAACCTATGGGGCACGTTCTGCCGACGAAGCTGCTTTGTTATCTCCTGCTGCTGCAGGTTCTTGAACCGGATCTGCTCCTGCCTCATCCAGCGCAGACGTCCACGTCGGAAAGCTGGGTCCCCGTTCATCAGCTGGGAAACACGCTCTTCCTTCCCAAGCTCCCCACCGTCTCCTTTACCGACATCATTCTCAGACTTGCTACTGACGCCGGCACCGACGGGTTCCTTCGCTTTATGGTTTCCTTGGGTCTTCTGTTCCTGCGACCCGATCAGTGGCAAGACTTTCTCCATTTTGAGCATTTTATTTCTTAAGACTTTTATCTCCTCGTCTTTCATGTTATTTTGCTTTTTGACCTCTTGCAAAATATCTTCCAGCTTGTCTATGTGAACCCTGAGGTCATCCACGTCGGTTCCGCCTTTACCACTGACCATCACGTCTTCGATCTTCTCGTCGCCTACTCCCACGGTGTCCCAGACATCTCTGGCCACCGCCCTCCAGGAGTCCCGCTCGTTGGGATCTTTCTTCCCGTACGTGGCGCAGAGCTCTTTCATCTTAACGATGGCCAAGGCTTCGATCTCCTGCCGACTGTGCCTAAAATCGTTGAGCGCCACCTCGTAGCAAATCTCTTTGACGGCCTGAATCTTAAGGTCTGAGATGGTGACCCACTTGGAATCTTTACTGAGGCGCCTTCTTTGGGGTATCTGGTACATTTTAATTGGTTCCCGTTTCTTCCCACTGCTCGGGAGGCCACATTTTTTAACAATGGTTTGCAACTTGCTGGGAGGTAGCTTTTCTCTCAAAGAAGTAATCAGTTTCCAGCTCTCTTCGCAGGACCTCTTGTCAGAATCATCCCCGCTATCAGAATCCGCGTCCTTTGGAAAAACAAAATCAAAAAATGGCCCCCAAATAACCAAAATTAAAATGTAAAAAATGAAAATCAAATCGAAGAGAAAAAGCAAGCAAAAAAGCCTTAACCAAATTTAAAAACGAAACAAAAAACAAACCAAAACCAAAAACAAAAACAACCCCTAAAAACAAAAACCCTAAATGATGCGCAAGTCTATTAAGACATATGCAAAATGTAGATTATAATTAATATAAAGATGTGTTTGTTTAGTACCACTAACCCACATCTCCACTTTCTGGCATCAATAATGAAATGTGCAAGCAAATTTCTTAGGAAGATTGAAATAGTGAGTCTCTCACTGTAAAGTCATATGAAGTTATTAACAAAATGGTGTAAAATAATATCTCCACTATCTCAGGAAAATGAAGTCAAACCTACACCCCGTACATGCTAACGCCCATGCAGCCACTTCCCCACATTTGCCTTGGTTATTGCTGTTGCTTCTTCCAGAAACTCTTTCCCCCATGAGTGAGCACAGATGCCATACAAGATGTGACGAGCAGGCGGATTAACAAAGGTTAGTAAGGCTGTAGGATGCCACGTTTTGTTTAGCTTTACTAAAAGAGCAGCCCTAGAAAAAAGTTAGAAGATGAGAAAGTAGAAAAAGAGGCAAACAGGGATGATGTTAAAAATGTTAAGAATCTCTATTAGCAGACCATGTGAGGTTCTCAACAACCAAATTGTTTTTCTAGACGACAAGAGGGTTTTGAAACTAGTCTTTCTGTGAGCATATACTGGTTTTGCTATTTTTTTGTGTTATGTCAAATTGATCCATTTCATTTGTACCATTAAAGTTTCTTATCGAGAGAACAAGAAAGCATAAAAAAAGGATCCTTATAGTGGGTCTGCTATTTTATTTTTCACACACACTTAGACCAACATCACCTTCAAAATTTTAAGATATAAACTTCCAGAACATGAATTAAACTAGGCAAATCTATTTTTAATAAACGTCATTTTAAATTCCTCGATATTTTAATAAATACAACTTAGAGATGTTTTCTACCTATGAAAACTCATGTCAGTTCTAGCTATCTTAGAAATATCACTTTTAAGTAACAATTCTTCTTATGACACATAAAACACAAATGTCATATTCTGTTTAGGTGAAAAGGATCTACTTTAAAAGGTTTTCTCTAACTCTCTCTGTCCTTCTGGCTATCTTTGCGCCATTCCCTCTTTTTCAAACAATTTTACCAGGCCTAAACCCACAGCCTGACTTTGGATAATAATCAACTGAATAATGACCGATCATTCTTAACTAACTCAAGCAAATCTTGATAACATGAATCCTAATGAGAGAAATGTTAGATTTATATTGCCCTATGACGAATGAGATTAAGAAAGAATTTCTATTCAGGAAATAAAAGTCCTTGGGAAAAGACACTACTCACTAGAATAGTTCAAGATAGTCTAGTAAATGAAAATATTCTTACTAGTCTCTTTTATTTGGCTGTGATTACCAAAATTAGATTACCAAGTAGAGCAGTGTTTTTTAAAAATCAAAACTGATAAATAGTATCTCGTTTTCTATACCAAAGATTTCCTACAGTTCTTTCTAGGGACCAAAAAAATAACTTTTTTAAAAATGACAATAATTTGGCCCCTGAATTTGAAGAGGTTGCTCCTGATCTGTTTTATTTCTGTTGGTCTATAAATGGGTACTAACCCAATTTATTACCCCTACCTATTTGAAAATTCAGCAACAAAAAGATAAAGCTAAATTTACAGATTCTATACTTTTTTTTTCATTTTTAGTTTAAAAAAATAAAAATGACTAATTTTAAGTGACAGACATTAATTAACATTAGAGAAAAAAGTATGTTTGACTCCTAAAAAGGTTTTCTGGCAAATATATATAAACTGAGTTTTACAAAACACAAACTCTCTCTGATTCTTCCCACTTAATTGACAATTATCACTTTTTTCCCTTGGCTCCTTTTTCCTTTTAAAATTGCTTAAGGATAAAGTGAACACTACCTAATATAAGAAATAGTAAATGTTGCAATTATAGCTTTAATATCACGATTAAGAGATAAAAGTTATGTCTTTAAACTCCAAAATAAAACATAAATAAAAGAGTCTACGTAAATCTGAAGGAACCCAAATTAAATCAAGTGGCCATAATTTTCTTTCTTTTAAAAATACAGTTGTATTGACTCTGCAGAATATGTTCTCCATATGGCTCAAACATATCCCCTATTACATACAGACCGTGATACTTTAAAAGTCTGTATGCAACATTTATGTGCCAAGATGTAAATCTTATCCCATGTTTTTTAAAAAAAAAAAAAAAAAAAACTTTAAGATACTTAGATTCATGTATTTTATAGCCTTGGAAAAACGACTCAGGTCTGTCCAATTTACATGTCACTACAAGATCCTTCTCTTTTTAATTAAAAACCAGATGCAAAGTGGGCCTCCTGAAGAGACTCTGCAAGAAGCTTACACAAATAGAAGAAAGAATATACCTAAAACACAAGCACAGAAAGGACCAGGTGTATAATAGAGCACTAACTATAAGAGAACGTAACAGTGTGACGCACATGGGGAACTATCATAATAAAAAACTCATGAGCCTGAATTCCGTTTAATACTGTCATTATGCAAAAAATGATTACATGTAATAAATTTTAAAAATATTTACTGAATAATCCCTTTGGTATCCTCTCAATGTTTATTCATAGGGCACATTCAAAATATATCCGTTGGATGACCAATATAGGATCATAAAAATACATTTTCCATTTAGTATTGTTACTGCTAGATACACTTCAGGTGAAAGCATTAAAAATCAATTCCTCTTAAGGACAAGAAATTTAAATGCAAGACAGTTGGACTTGTGGGAGGAAAGCAATCTCCTTATTTTAAGGATCTGCTCTTGAAATCCTAGCTTACTTTGAGATACACAGAGCAAATGACAACCAGAATCTGATTAGTTGCAGACCAAGTATGTCCTTTGTCTTATTTCAGAGCAGAGAACCAGCTCGTGGTTAAGGAAAGCACCAGCCATCGCTATTCTTTACCACCTAGTTACTCAAAGGCTGGTCCCAGGACCAGCAGCGTGGGCACCACCTGGCAGGTGGTTGGAAGTGCAGAGTCTCAGGTCCCACCCCAGACCCGTGAATCGCATCTGCATTTTAACAAGGTTCCCAGTTGGGGGAGAAGCACTATTCTACTGCACAGAACGAACAGTGAAGGTCAGAAGACCCCAAGTTTAAGCCTCAGACCCATGACTTAATAGGTACTTAAGAGTGGGCAAACAGCACTTTTTAGCCTTGGTTTCCTCAACTGGTGGTAATATAAACAGGAGGTAATATGATTCATTTTATTTACATACACATCTACTAAGAGGGTTGTTTCAGAAATTAAAAAAAAAAAGATGGATGTTAAAGCTTTCTGTAAATTATAAAGCACTACACAATTACAAGGCACTACTGTTAATAAATACAGCCTAATGACACCTGTCCTTGTTTGATCTCTCACAGACCATCAGAGGCATGTTATTACATTATACTACATTATTAAGATAAAAGGCTCCTTCATGTGTGATAAACCTTTCAAGCTCCTAATCACACTGTCACTAAATCCTTGTTTTTATTAAAAACTAAATGCCAACTAGGCCTTCTAAACAGACTCTCTATATAACACTGCTATTATCTTGCCCCAAAGCTTTGATTTATTCTTACAGTCCATTCGTTTGGGGCATCGATATAATTTTGGGATAACAAACTGGTTAACCCACCGCCAAGCCAGAGAACTGAGCTGCCCCAGAAAAGGCTGCTTTCGCCCCAGCCCAAAGCAGAGCATGGCCATAAAGCTGTGGTTTACACGCGGCGTTTTACATTCTGTATTTTGTGCTCAGGAAAGAAACCACTATTCCAGCTTTCTCTCTAATACTCCCTTATCTCAGGTTCATGAAATTTCAAAATTGGGAAGTTCCTAAACTTCGCCCACCACACCTAAAGGTGTGTAACACCTTTTCCCTACATACCAAACGAATGCCAAGAAGCTTCTTATAACAGGGGCTTTGTTAACCAAAATTGGATGGCTTTAAAAATGAAAATCTAATTAATGGATCAGCTTATTCATTCACGAGATTCCATCTCTATCAAACTTTAAAAATCAATTAACATCATAAAATGCTAAAGCCATTAGCATTACAAGCTGCACCCTTAAATCAGCTTTTCAGCTGCTCACCCTAACCCTTTCTCAACCCAGAGAAACCAGGCTTCCCGCCCCTATCTGACTTGGCTGTATGGCCCTGCTTCCACTGTCACCCACATGCCACGGAGACCCTTACAGAGGATTCAGACTCCATGCAGGGGAACAGAAAAGGATTAACACATGCATCTGTGCAGCAACACTTTTAGACAAAGTTTAACTAAAAAAAAAAAAGTAAAAGTAAAAGTCTGCCCAGCACGAGAACAATCCCTCAGGTCAGCCCACGAGCAGAGAATTAGTACTATTGGGTGATCAGAAACAAAACCAAGGCAAACACCCACCAAATTCGATATGCAGAGTAATTATTATTAAAAGAACCACCACTATGCATACTCAAAAATTACTATCAAGAGGCAAAGCCTACCAGAGAAGCTCCCATATTTCCTCCAAAAGCACTTGGTTTTGACAGAAATAACGATTTGACTTTAAGACATAAAAGGCACAAAATTGTACCTTTGTGGACAGGTTTTCAGGCTAAGGTACCAGGAGTTCATTCTCCATTAAGGAAGTGAGAGAATAGTGTTCGGTATCAATGAGAGCTGAGCAAGCCATGTGGGCGCGTGCTCATCCATGGGACAGGGAAGGTAAGAGAGCAAGCTGCCCGTTCCCTAACAGAAGATTCAGGACGGACTCCTACCAGTCTCTGCTGCTCCAGGAGAAGGTCTGCTTCTTCTTTCTCCTTTTTGTACAGGATCTCCATTTCCTGTAACCTAGAAGAAAAGGAAAAACAAAAGGAAAAGAATACACGATGAGATCACTGAGCTGTTTCATAAACGGTTACATTTAAAAGAAGTGACAGTCACGTGAGCCACGTCGTATCTGTACGTTACCTTTTCTCCATCTCCTGTTTCATATCAATCCCCTGTTTTTCCAGAAGCTCTCTCTGGGCAAACGTCCAGTCCACAGGCTCAGAGGGGGTCTCAGCAGAGGGTGTCTTCTCCCGCTCAGCCCGTGCTTGCTCGGGGTGGTTAAAACGAAACACGTGGTTTTTACCCATGATGATACGGTTTCCTGGCACAAAACAGAAACAGGGTAAAGAAACCATTTTTGAAATGTACAGTATCTATGTTAATGACCTCACTTTCTCTAATGCAAAAAGATAGCATTTGGAGTTTTACGAAAACATAAACCCTAATGCTATCACTCTGGCCTTTAAACAAAAATTCAGAAATTAGAGCTGCTCACGCAAGCCATGTGATCTCTGCTGAACCCCAAACCTCTCCCAGTCTCACCTGAACGCAGCTGAACAGGCTGGGCCACCCTCTTGCCATTTACGTAGGTTTCTGAGCGTTCACAGGGCTCTAGCGTCACGATAACTAAGAAGAGAGGTAAAATAATATTAGCATCACAAACCACTGGAATAAAATAACAGAAAGTAGATGACTGTGAGGATTCAGGGTAGGTAGAATAGATTCCTGTAACCGAATGGCCGAGCATCTACATAATAGTTTATTTTAGGGTACCATAATCAGGGCTGTGGTTAAGACAGAAACATTTTAAAAAATTGGACAAATCTCAGAAAAAGATATGAAATGTCAGTTTCAGTGATATCTGACAGTTCAGTCCATAAAACTGAAAACCATCAGAATCTTCAGTATGAGATGTAGGTCATAACCAATTCAGAAATTATAGAGCTGCTCACACAATATCATAACCAATATCAAAGCTAACATTCTGATTAAGGAAGGAATTATATAGCACAAAAATATGATCAGAATGTTGTTATGTTCTTGTTTTGTTAATAACCTGGACAAAAATCAAGATTGACTTTCTCTTCTATTTTAGCTAAAAAATTCTACTCAGTTAAGGTTAGAGGTCCTTCAAATCTCTCCCTACCCAGAATATTTGTTCCCTTCTTACTTGTCTATCAAATAATTAACATTCAAGACCAAGCCTAATTGCCTATGTCCTGCTCCGTTCTTGGCAGTAACAAAAGGGCTCCTTTTGTCCTGGCTATTTTCATGTAAAGTAGCCATGTCGGTCCCTGCATTCAGAAGCAGCCCAGGTTTCTCCAGTTTCAAATATTAGACTGTGTAAGAAAGCATCACTGAAAGAGACAGGGAATACCGAGTCCTGTGGATTTCTCGCCACATGGAATGAAAGGCTGCTGGATAAGCTGAGCCAAGAGCCCTCACCATCCCCGCTGTCGCTCCTCTCGCTCCGGAAGACACAATGCTCTTCTTTAATGTGCGCCCCACTCAGCACGATGTCCTGGCGCCTCTCGGCATCCGCCTGGCCGACCCTGAACACAACGGAGAGGGTTTCCCAGGGGAATTCAGACACAAAAAGTACTATGAACAATGAACCTCTTTCTCCCAAAGAATATTCTTTGGTACCTACAAAAAAGGTATCACCTTTTTTTAATCAAAGGCTCTCAACCACAAATTCTAATTTTTCTTATATGGTCAACCTCCCAACAGAAGAAATGAAGAACAATGATCCACTGATGGAACTCACACGGCATTATAAAAAGATATGTGTGAACTAATCTCCCTAATGAATTCATGTAAGATGTCAGAAGGAAAAAATTTTTACTTAGGGTCTTGTAGGGGACAACTACACGCTTACTGGTTCGGCTGGCTAATATACATAATTTGGGAAGAGTAAAGAGGATAGTTTGTAACTATTTCAGATGAGAAAAACAGCAAAATCATTACAACAAATTTTTCAACAAACGACTTTCCTTTAGTTATTAAATCATCTAAGAGAATAGAAAACCAGATAGAATGTGACCAAAAGAAACAGATATACCTTGTAAGTCCATCCTTGATGTAATAAAGCAGGCATTCCGACATCAGTGGGTCCTCATTGAGGTTAACGAGATGTGGGGTCTGGAAAAAAGGTTAGATCATCAATTCAGAGCAAGCACCACTGAAAGGGCTGTGACAGTAACAGGGACCTAGAGGAGACTGATGGCTTTTTGGATTACCCACAGGGGCTAGAAAAGGGACTTCTTTTATTCCTACTTGCAATTCTATAATAAAAAGAAAACACTCTCTTCAGGCCCTCACAAACTACACGAGTGCATTCTATCTATGAACGTGATTTCTGGGATAAAAAACGAGATCAATTATTGATAAAGTCAAAGCTGGCGGAACACACAAGAAAAATTAAGACAAAGATCTGGATGAGTGAATCGTAATTTCTGCAAATACTTGGACAAAAATCTTGAAGGGTAGCAGAATATGCTACCCCAAAATATGCCACGAGTTGTAGGCACTTGAAATCAACAGTTGATGCAGGGGGAGGCTTTCTCTGACCTCCCTTTATCTGTCTAAAGACAGATTTTCCAAAAGGCGTTTCATGGTCCTAAATCTCTCCCAGGAGTTTCACAACCAGACTGGCTCTTCTCACAGAAGAGAAGACCAAAGCTGCCACCACACCCAGACAAACTATCACATCTCCCACCTACTCTTGTAAGGCCCCAGTCACCTTCCCTAGAAATCACGTGCTCTCCCCTGAGAGGCCTCCCTCCCCCCACCCATTTCCCTATTAAAATAATATCTAATCTGGATTCCGAGCCACCTCAGGGAGTTCCTCATTTTCCTGCCGCCCCCAACCCCCGCCCCGGGGTATCTCCCATGTATACACGGGGTACACATGTTAATAAACTTCTCTTTGTTTTTCTATTGTTAATCTATCTTTTATTACAGGGCTCTCAGCCAAGAACTGAGAAGGGTAGAGAGAAAATTATTTTTCCTCCCCTACAATCTCAACGAATATTTAATTTTTCATTTACTTTATAAAAATGTCCCCACGTCCCAATCGTCTCCCTCTGTAATTTTTATCGGTTCTTCAATGGTCCCGTTATTGCCTTTATTAGTCTTTACCTTAAGAAATTAAAATTACTGACATTCAATAATATATGCATCTTATTAAAATCTTCATCTAACTCTAATATTTCTAAAATCTTTTAAAAACCAACCTTCTTTGGTGAAAATACCCCACTGGAATCCAAAAATAAGTCACATGGTCTTGGGGTCAAAATCTACTCAAGATCATGTCAGCAAATGTAGAAAAATGAAAGAAGAGTCAGATGAGAGGGTTAAGAAAAGAGAATGCAAAAGATGATTAAAAAGAAATTAGAAAAACCTCTACGTCTTCTCAACCAGCACCTGCCTCTGCAGTTCGAGAGCTTCGCTGGTGTGAGAAAGTCTCAGGCTTCTCTGGGCAGCATCCTTTATAGAGCCCATCCTGACACTGGCCTAAGAAGAAAGGAATCTCTACGACAGGTTCTTTTCTTTCCTTGCCTTAAGAGTATTTCCCCCTCAGTTTTACTGAAGTATGACTGACGAAAATGGTATTTATTTAGGTCAAACAATGTGATTTTTAAAAGGTATACGATGTATAAATTTAATATATGTACACACTGTGCGATGACTACCACCACCGTCCGAAATGGGTTCTAAAACTGAATCCGGATGTGGTCAGTGGTGCGTGTCCTTTTCCTTCTCGAAATAGTTTAGAACGTTAAAGCAAGATGAGTAAAATCAAAGAAAAGGCTTGGAAACAGAGATGTCACTTGGAATTTCTGTGCTGTTTATATCACAAAATCTATTCAGGTTATTTATGATTTGTGTTAAATGCCATATTTTTATAAGTCGTTATAAAAATGATCCCTACAGTCCTTAACATAACAATCATTAAGTAATATATCTGAATAAATAATGTCTTACTGAAGGAAAAACTATTAAACTGTAAAAGACACTGACCTTTAGCAATATAAACATATAAAATACTTTTATTATTATTCCAGTTCTACAATATGTACCTAAAATTTCTTTAAATCAATCTTCTTTGTTGAAAGTAACGCATTGGAATTTATTTAAAAATTATGTAGCCTTGATAGAAAAACCTAATCAAAAGAATCCTAGCAAAAAGCACGGTAATATGCCATATATCACATAGAACAAAAGAACCAAATGAAAACTCCCCACCCGTTCTATGCTAACCTGGAGAGATCAACAGACTCTCACATGAAGATGTTTACGTCTCCAAGAGCTAATCTGAAGTCATTTGAAATGAAGGACCACATATTACTGGTATGAAATATATGCTTTGTACGTCAGTATATTTTCTATTATCATATAAATAAGCACACAAAATAATCATTTGATAATAATTTTCCAATATCTAACAGTAGCTAAGAAGCAACTTAGTAAAATACAACACAACCAAGCTTTACTACTGTAATTAGCTAACAGGTTACTACCTCACAACTATGCTTATGTAAATGGAAGGTAACTACTGGAGGTTTTGAACTGGGAAAGGAGCAGAGGCTAAAGGCGGGGAAAGGAATTGCTTTGCTCAGTACAATGGTGTCTAGAACACATATTGTAGAAGCAAAGGGACGTGATATTTTTCTACACAAACCTGAACGGCTGAAATTGCTTCCAAAGAGTTATAAGTCAGGGTTGCTGGCATCTGTGGGGAAATCTATTCAGACAGAGGAGCCGAACGGAAGCAAGGCATGCTAGGTGAGGCCGGCCGTTACGAGAAAGCCAGCAACGAAGATGACGTCACACACTGAATCGTGACTAAAAGTTAGTTTGACTGCCGTGGGTTCTACTTTGTAAACAATAAACGTGATAAGCATTTTAGAAGGAGGCTGCCCTTGGACCGTTAAGATGAAATCAGAAATATCTGACATTAATCCAAATCTCAAGATTAAAAAAAAAGGAGGGGAAGGAGGGGCCAACCCACAAAGACGTGAAATTCTCGGCGACTAGACAAAAAGTGTTTCTGTTTGGTTGAGTTTCACAAAATTGTTTCCTACCTTTTTAGGTGAAAAAACGCCCAGGGTTCCTCCATCTTCCCGGATGGCAACGCCCATCTCAGCCAACAAGGCCTCTCTAGAAAAAACAAAGATCGCATGGGAACACTAAGCCCGGAATGGCAATTAAATCAGTCTAATGTGGACTGAAAAATAAAGCATGCAAAGCAAAAACCATCGTCCATGTTGAAAGTTAGTAATATGTATGTGAAAGAATCTGCTTATCCTATCATGAAGAGAATTATTTTTAAGAGAAATAGTACACTCAAAATAAATTATGTTCCTATGTTAGGTAAAGTTATATTCACCCAAATGAGAACTTTGTCTCATCTGACTTTGGAGGTAGCTAATAATTCAAAAATAATATGTCTATTAATATAAAAAAGGAAGAAAAAGATATTCATTAAGGCTATGCATATAACTCACAGAACCATTTCTTCAAAATCTAAGAAAGCAATCAGAAAGTAAATTTAATAACAGAGAGTATTATCCACACATGTGATTTTCTCAAATGTTATGTTCCCATGCCCAGCATCATACTGGTTCAACGATTCTAGCCTAAAATCTCTATAATAAGAAAAAATCCTAATTGTTTGATATATTTACTGTATCAATACTTTAGAACTCACTTCTGCCTCATTTCTATGAAGAGGACAGAAACTGACATTTAAAAAATATATATTTATTCCAACAGCAAAGTATTATTTTGGGTTATGTTCACCTTCAGGGTAGAGAATTTTGAGGATGAGATAGAACAGGGATTTTAAAAGTTTATAACTCAAACTACTTCATTTCTTACCAAAGAGGATCTGGAAAACTCTGAAAAACAATAATCAGAACAGCTATTTTTTTTTATTTGGGCCTTTATCAAAGGCAGTCTTTTTGTAAATTAAAAACACTATCCCTCGATTAGCTTCCATTTTTATATGGATCCCTATCAACACGCAAAATGGTAACTACTGAAGCACCATGACTCCCTAGAGAGCATTTAAATATGTGAATTTCACTTCCAAGTGTTAATTTAGCCATAAGTCCCCAGCCAAGTTTATGTTTTGTTTTGTTCTGTTTTGTTTTGGGAAGAAAGGTTCTTTGTTTTTAACTTCTGTTTTATCCCTTCTCACTACAGAAGTAATCCAAATTCTCTCGAAAATTTAGAAACATTCCCAGATGAACCTCCTGACCTCTCCATTCTGATGGCCTCTGTTTTACGCAGCTTCTCTTCCCAGGTTTCATTCAACTCAGCAATGATCTTCTCAGACTCCTAAGAGAGGAAGAGTGGCAAACAGTCTTATAGTTTAACACATCATGTCTAGAAAGGACAGCAAGAAGCAGGTGATGATGCCCTTGGAGGAAATGAGACAGAATCTAACACGATGTAATATGTAAAGTATCTTAATATGTAAAGTAAGAATCATAAAGACTAGGCCGAACACTAAATCAATCCTAGACACATTCATTTTCTTAAGTCTTTGTAATAATATCTTAAGTGTCTGAATGTGTGTGTGTGAGTGTGTGTGTGTGTGTGTGTGTGTGTGTGTGTGTGTGTAGAAGGAAGGGTAATATTAACATCCCAAATGCAAGGTACTATTTCTCACATCCATTTCCACAAAAGAATAAGTTCCCAAAAGTATTTATTGATTTTGCTTTCACTATGATTTCACCTTAACATTGATGGGGTTCAGTACATGCTCCCCCAAAACACAGCACCTTGGCATATTCAATATTTTCAACTGAAATCATTTGAGAAATGGTTTTGTGCAGGAAGGACTCTGATCTCCTCCTGAAGCAGGTCATCAGAGCCTCATGAGAGGTGCCCTCCCCATACCCGGAGGAAGGAGCATCTGTACCCAGAAGGCTGGAACACCAAGAGGAATGTGAACAAACAGGCCTGGGTAAGTTTCCTCGGTTTACTAGTCTGAACTCACACCCTTTGCCTGTCACACTTCCCCACACCTTTTCACTCTCCATCAAAGCTAGCAAAAAAGGCTCAGATTTAACACTGCTCTGGGTCTTCATTTCCTCATGAAGGCTCCTGTGTCATGCTAAAACTTTTATTAAATACATTTGTATGCTTTTCTCTTATTAATCTGCCTTTTGTTACAGGGACCACAGCTGAGAACCTCAGAAGGGTAGAAGGAAAGATATTTTTCCTCCCCTTCGACACAGTACCTTCTGAACCCAACCTAATACCCAATACATAAAGGTTTAGTATTCGCCTCATCTGAAATGCAGCCACTGAAGTGACGATTTCCCAATCTCTTGCTAAGTTTTTGTTATATAGTAAAACTATAAGAACTAAAACGTGTTTCCTGCTCTCATGGAGCTTACTGTATATTAGAGAGCAGGGGGTAACTGGTGATTCATTCTTTCAATAGTTATATATAAGCCCCATTATATGCTCATACTGATGAATGAAGGACAAGTAGGAATTGATTAGGCAAAAAATGGAGGGAGGACGACCAAAAAGGGAGATGTGCATGTGCAAAAAGCAGGAGAAAATGCTAGTCATGGAGATGAAATGAGAAAGTCAGATGATGATGAAGATAACGATGATGAGGTGGTAACGGTGATGTAGGTAGTGACAGTAATTAAGGATGAGAAGTCTTAATAATTCACAAAATAGTTCACTGTATGGTTCATTTAACAGGCTATTGTAAGAAGCCTTTGGGATTCCAAAACATAATTATCTGCATAATTAAGGAAACTGTGAATATGTAATACAATAAACCCAAGGTATCTGGCATTTGCATGGAAAACGTGAAAGAGCCAAGAGTACACAAAGATTCAAGGCAGCAGATGCAAAAGCAAAGGCGTACAGGGTAAGGGGACACCACCTGGAGAGCATCAAACGGTGAGAAAGAAGGAGGAGGAGGAGAAAAACAACGACTAGCTAAGCTAGGCAAAGAGCAAAACTGACAAGAGTTAGAAATCGCGCGGGCATCGGAAAGGGTGACGCAAAGGGGGCCACGCAAAAGAGGCACTTTCAGAAAAGAGTCAGTTAAGCTAGAACAAGTCTGCAGCAGGCGTGGGGAAGGGTGGAGAAAGAGACAAAACCATTGAAGCTGGCTCTATTCACCCTCCGAACATGCACAGGCTGCAAACTACCATCTCTGTACAGTCCTCAAACAGGAGTGATTAGTATGCAGTGCACACGCCACTCCAAAGCTAAGTGGGGAACTGACAGGCCAGCACAGAGGGCCAGCAACCAAGAAAAACCCGCGCAATTTCGGCAAGCAGAAAAGGGAGTGTGCCAGTACCAAGTGGTCAACGGCATGACCAGAAAGCACCACGAAAGTTAACAATAACGCTAACATCCAGGACAGTCCTGAACGCTTCTGCAAACGACTGTGAAAGGGCAAGTACAAGACAGAGGGCACCACAGCCTCTACGACAGTAAGGCTTATTAACGACAGCTGGGCAGAAACCTTCACTCTACCAAAGTGACAACTTCGAAAACAAAGGAACAGAAGAAGATGCCCCAACCAAACCAGAACACTGAGACTGGTGCTTATTATCCACAGTGTGACCCACAAGCCACTGATGCTGGTTAGGGACCACAAACTGACCCTTGAGATACTTAAAATACATATATTTTCCTGGTCGGTTTTCAGAAAAAGATCATGTCAGAGCAGAGGCTTCTCTGGCTGGCTTAAAGCAGTTCTATTTTGGGGCAACTGTAAACTCACCCTAAGGAAGCAAAGTTACTGTCTAGGAATCCTCTTTCCACTTGGCTGCCAACGCTGATGTGACCTCCCTGGTTTTACTTACCTCCTGGAGGGTAAATGCGAATACGATCTCTTTGTAGAAGAAAGATTTAATGAGTAAGCTGAGTGAGAAACTACTTTTATTTTTCATTACAGCTTCGAGCTGCAATTTGTATATTTTCTAGAAAGCTATTTTTAAAAACTATGAAGAAAGATTAGAGAAAATAATTTCAAGTGTGCTGGGAAACCATTTATTCCAGAACCATTCTAGGGACAAAGAAACTGAGGACCAGAGAAACTAAGCAATAAACCTGAAGCCAACTACTTCCTGAGCGGGGTCTAGAGCTAGGTTCCCTAACTGGTCGTGTTTTTTCTTCAGAATCCATAGGCTTTAAAGAAAACAGTCTACAAAAAGCTCACCGTAAATTAAGAAAAGTGTGAAGGGTATTCTTTCTTTAAGCCTGAATAACAAAAAAACCTAGAATAAATAAAATAGATGCCAACAGACAGACAGCTTTCAGTCTGGGTCATCACCCACCGCAGGCCGGCCTGGCACACTGGTGTCCACTGCTGCCCATAACCCACTCTAGAATCCTAATTTACGATTAAGTTAAAATGAGGATTCACTTAAGAAATGAGTCATTGAAGAGATCATCTTTAAAGGGTCCTTCTTTCTTGCAGGTGCCACACATGTAAAAATTCCAAAAAGCTGAGTGACATCAGGAACTTTTTTTTTAAACTCCAAGAAATGTTGGGCTCATTCGACTTCAGTCTTACATCAGATGTGTCCAGCTGTCTGCGCAGCACTGATGCATAATTACGTTTATACAGCTAAACACAATTTAATCTCTTCGTCATGATTCAGTTAAGGTGGCAGAGAAATCCACAAAACAAGTCAGAAATATTTCCATGGGAAAAAAATCACAGTTGTGATATTTTAAAAATATGCTTATATATGGGACATTCCTTGAAGCCATCAGATACCACGGTTTCACTGTACTGACCACACAGGCTTCATAAGTGAGTCCCAAGCGTGGGGCTCCCGGGCTGTCCAGCACAGCATTTGCCCTTTCGCGCTTCTGTAATGAGTATCTGTGGATATTTATAGTCTAAGCCTCAGCCGACTCGCAGTGCTGACTCTGACGCCAGACTAATAAACACCAGAGCCGCCACTCAGTAGCTATAGCTACATTTTAAAAACCTTACTGAATAGGAATCCAAATCAAAGATACATATATTTCATCTCAGTTTGAGTTGGAACTCAAACTGAAAGCAATTACACATTGTTCTCTTTTGTCAGAGAGGGGCTCAAGATAACGTAGATCTGATCATTTTTTAAAAGTCAAAAATAAAAAGAAGCAAAGAAAAATAGCGTTACTTAGGAAAAAGAACTGACCTCTAGGACTGTTTTCCATTACAGTGTTTTTCCCCTACAGTGTCATGTCTTAGGAACGCAGCTGCTTCACACTCAACAACGAGACAATTCAAAACTGTGAAATTCTCAAGCGTTTGTAATGATACAAGCACTGCTTTGCACAGTGGGTGCAAGCTGTGATCTGCCTGCGGCATTAAAATGCAGGTCTGCCAGAACGGGATTCTCGCCATTCACAAAGAGAAATGAGCCGCTGATGCTCCCTTCAGTGAACTACCAGCTGCATTAAAAACTCAAGACTGAATGTGAGACCATAAAGAAGCTATTTCCTAAAGTGAGGGAAAATGGACGCTTTCACTTATGTTGTTGGCTTAAAAAAAGATTTAAGACAGAGAAATTTTTTTCTGATGAAAATAATACAGTTGTATTTTGTTTCGGTGGAAGGGAGGGAGGCTGGGGGAGGGCTGCTGGGGGTGCATTCCCCGAATAATGGCCGTGTTATTCCCTACAAACTATCTGGAAGACACTGGATGACCTAATTCTTACCGTCTGGCTAATGTCTTGATTCCCCAACATTCAACATGATTTTCAGTTGCTCCCACTTGGCAGTTAGGAAGAATTCACTCTTTTACGCCAAGATGTATGTTAAAGGAAAGTATAATATCATTTGTACAGTAAAGCTTTAATAAGCAGTTATTAAGATTCAAAATCTCCAAAGGAAAAAAAAAAACATTTTCTATTAAATGGTAAGCAGGGGATCTCCTTTCCTTCCCGTGGAGCCCCTGCATTTCCCACAGTGGCCTGAACAGAAAGAACCCTGCACAGTAGCTTTGTCACTGACGCCTGCTGTGATAAAACACACGAATAAAGCCCTCCAATACAGCTGTCACTAACGTCTTTAGTAAAACTTCAGAGCCAATTTTACGACAGCAGAAATGGCCCCTGGATTTGCATCACGAAAAGATTTCTCCTTCCCTCTCCCTTTACCAGGTACTTCAGAACTTAACCCACTTTCCACTAACACGTTCTGAAGGAAGAAGTACGATGATTTCTTTTGTTTCCAAAGCACCTTACTTTAAAAGTGAGTAAAATACCAACGGAAAATTAGGCTGGTGAAGAAGCGGAAGCTCATTTTTCATATAAAATCTTTTCCAGCCTCATCTGAAAACCACAATGAAAGCAACTGCCATCTTCGATTATGAACTTTAATTCCCTCTTAGTGGTGAGAAGGCAGGCTCGGCAAACCTTTCCAGTCGTGAATGTCAGAGTGTGTCACTGTTCTCACCGGTCTCTGAATGAACAACAGTCGTGGAGAATGCTGAGTGCACCCAAGAGGACTGACTGCTAGCTGGCAACATGACCAACTTCCCAGCTCCTTCCCCGGTTTCTCTGCCCTCCCTGTTTTCCCTACCCAGGCACTCCTGAATACAAAGGCCAAAAGATATGGATCAAACTGTCATCCTGGAGTTGACAAGCAGGGAAAGAAAAAGCATCTGTGATGCTGTCACCATGATTTGATGGATGGCACCACAGGTGACACTGCCTGACTGCCGGCTCTCACGCAGTCATTGAGGGGGAAGGAAGAACCTCTGAGTCAGAAAGCTCTGCTGCTCTAACTTTCACATTCATGTAGAGAGACAAGAGAGTACCCGACTGAGCCAGCAACAGGCTGGGAAAGCAAAGCTGGGCACCATGGCAGGTGACCTGCACGTGCGGGACACAAGCACACAGCACTAAGGCCTGTGGCCCAAGTGCACCAGTACAGAAGGAGACAGACCTTCCACGGCAGTGATCATAGGGTTCCAGGGCTTTCTATGAACTTCCAGAAGATACCACCTTCACGTGTCTCTGAATAAATCTGATACAGCTACTCAAATGTTCAAACTTTCTTTTCATTGTATATTTACCAAATAAATGCATGACTTTATACAAAAGTCCATCTTCCAACGATACTAAATGTTTCCAACTAATTAGTTTCCAACTAAATTTCTAACTAAACGAGTTCCCTGTGACTATTTATAACTACCTCAGAACTGACAGACATATCTGAGTATCAGTTATTCTGCGTGGCCAACCTCTGATCGATGGGCCCACCCATCTCTCCCATTCTGCCTGGCCATGTCAGACTCAAACATTCTGGTGAAAAGAAATTATCAATTATCTGACTAAGCAGCAAATTCCGTTTTTAAGATACCTTTAAAAGTTAGAAAGTTCTTCCATATGCTGAACCAAAATCTCAAGTGATTTCCATTCCTCATTTTGCCTTGTGGAACTACAGAGACTATCGTTCATTCAGTCTGAACTATTGCTTACCTTCAGACGTTCGATGGCTTCCTCTCCTCCGGGGGTAGACATGATCCTCTCCTGAATACTGGTCACAGATGTTAAGCCCACCTGACTATTGAGTGAGCAGGAAGATGAAGATGAAGTAAGGGACCCCATGGACGCTGTGGGAAAATTGCCAGGGCGTTGATTCTCAGAGGCTAGCAAGTACCTATGCTTATTGTTCTGAAAATCTTTCAGATCTAGGAGACAGAAAGGAGGGAAGGCAGAAAAAGAGGAAAAGAAGGAAAGGAGCAGAGGAAGGAAAAAAGACAGGAAGGAACACCAGTGTAAGAAAGGAAAGCATTAAAGCGCCAAGACAAAGACATGTTATGCTACAAAGACGAGTTGCAATTGTTCTAGATGGCAGTTCTAAAACATGTCTGTCTTTAATACTGGTATCCTGGAGGTTAAGAACCAATTCTGAATTTAGAAACTAAAAAATTCCACTGTGGGCTAACGTTATGTCCGGTAGGGGAAACCGAGGCCTCAAAGGGTACTGCTGAGGCATTTTCCCCCAAACGGCCTTGCCACTTTCCTCTGGGCTCCAAATCTACAACGCCTTAGATTTACACTACTCTTCAGGCGCAGCAGTTTGCAACTGTAAGGGAAAGAGATGATCACTTACTTAACTAATCAGTAATAATACATATTGGCCTGGCCCCATGTTGATGGCATTTAGCAAAAATACCCCCTCCCCCAAAATTCTACAGTTAAACCAAAAATCTGAGCACTGAGTAGTGTCCTTTGTATAGCAACATTTCACTATGCTAAAAAGAATTTTTTAAATACACCTTTTTTAAAAAGGAAGAGGTAATCGTAGAAATGATGGTTTTGTTCAAGTTCTGGTTAAGAACTCAGGGCTGACTGCCTCAACAAGGGAGAAAAATGAGCAAATCAATGCATTTGGTGTTGGTCTGCATTCATCTATTGGAGCGACAAACATTAAGGCTGAATATTTGCTAATTTAAGTGAGGCTCTTACTCTTCCTAACAGTGTGAACGTGAGTCACTGGTAATCCACGTTTCTAGTATGAAATGCAAGTTTTAGGGACATACTTTTAGTTTTGGTAAAAAGAGCCAAAAACAAAAAAATTCACTAATTTGCTCTTCTTGGTCATTCTTCTCAAACAGATCCCAGAGGTAAACCACAGGGATTGGTACATTACTATTTGAAAATTAGCTCATTTTTAAATTTGAGAAAATCTGCCCTGCTTAAAATTCCTATCGAAACTAAGCTGTCCTTAAAAGATATGAGTCAATACAAAGAGTCAGAAAAAAATACTATTAGCTCTCCCTGGGTCCAGTCAAGACTCAAGAGCCAGTTCTTGAAGCCCCTTAAAACTAGCAGTTGCTTCAAGACAGTTTGAAAACCACCATCTGCAAATAGAGAACACAGGAAAACAAGCAAGTTTTAAATGGGGGACTGGAGCAAAAAATTAGCCATTAGGTGATGGCAGCAAGGTGGGAAAGAATAGGAAGGATGGAGTTAGAAGGTCCAACTGACACATGCAAACCCTAAAAGGAATTAAGAGTAGACGAAATGGAAATTCGACAGCAGTCAGGGCCGCTTTCCTGCACAGATACAGAAGTGAGACTTAAGTCATGCATAGCTTTTTGGGAGGTGCCATAGCTGCTCGGAAAACAGTGAGGCGACAAGCTAGCTGGCAGCAGCACCACCTGGAGCACAAACGCGAGAACAAGACGGTGTCTTTCCCACACCAGTGTCGGTCAGCTTTGGAAATCTCAGACAGAGCCGTTCCAGTCCAAGAATCACTCTGAATTAGAGCGTTATGGTGTCTTCAAGGCTGAATTTCATCGCAGCAGCCAGGACGACATTTGGTTTCGCCTATGTATGATGTATGTCCTTATTTTCTGTCAGGTCTCATGAACAAACAAATCAGTAAAAATATAAAACTTCACCCCTAAAAATCAAGATGCTTCATTTCGTCTAAGATAACAATTCCTTGATGAATTATCTGAAAGGGCTAAGAAATGATTTCCGCACCAACTTAGTGATACATATGGAGAGAATAATGAATGATCCTTCATCAAATGTCCTCGTTTCAAGCACAAATTTTAGACAGACGAATTTTTTAAAATTCAATTTATAATTCATGAAAAGGGGGTGAAAAGTATTTACCTAACCATCAAGTAAGCTGAGGCCCAAGGTATGAAAGAAGCCAACTCAGCATAAGCACAGGTGAGTGCAAATCTACACTCATACAGCTACTCAATCACAGAGTTTCCCCAAATGGAAGTGACTACCTTTAATTATACACATACTAAGGCTCAGAATTACATAGCTAACTAAAAAGAAATTTTCTATTAAATTATCAGACTCTGAAGGATCTCAAGAGGCCAAAAAAGGTATAATAATGATTAAAAGCAAGGCTCTGAGTTACACAATCTGTCCACAGGGAAACCATGAGATCTCATTGGTCAACTAACCACTTCAGGTAGCAAGCAGTGTCCTCGTTGGAGAAATGGGCATAATGGAACTTTTCCAGAGTCACTGACAAGATTAAATGAGGCAATATACTCAAGCTACTAGAACAGGGCCTGGCACATTATAAACACTCAATAAATGTGAGCTGCTGTCATTGCTATCATTATCAACTATGACTGGATTCAGTTTAATCACATAAGCAGAAAAACTGAAGAGTAGAAGCAGCAATAGATTCTTAAGCCTCTTGACTTTATTCAAGCCACAGACAAATTCGGCAAAGATTGCTTTACTAAGTGCAGAAGGGCAAAAATAGGATCTACCCATAGTATGCTCTGTCTGGGATTTCCCTGTCAGAACTGCTGGCATGCAAAGCTCATTTTAAGGCTAATCCAGCAGAGGCAGATTAGCAAATCAGAGTACTGGAAATGACCAATACATAAAATACACACATTTGCCTCCACTTCCAGAGAAATCATCGATCAATGGATCAACTGAAGGTAAGCAGGAGGGAAAATACAAGAAGGGTCAAAGTTCAGGTTCAGCAGTGACACAGAGAGGGAACAGAGCAGTACTTTGGCATTTGGGAAGGCGAAATATATTATCATTTTATAGACTGTATTCATCTAAAGTCAAGTGCTAATCAGTTAAGATAAACTAAACTAGAAGACCAGAATAGACCTTCAAAATCTTATTAGAATTCCAAACAATATAATATTAATTTTACACTCAAAAAATAAAAACATGCTGTATTTAATAAAGCCATATACTATTCTACCTGAATAATCTAGTTAACCCACTCAGAGGACCTTCTGATTAGACATTATGTAGGCAGATCACTAAGGTTTAAAACCTGAATTCATTTTTAAGACAACATTGTAAAACAATATCCTCTGGAAGTCTAATTCTTGAATTTAAAGGAAATGGATATTTTCCTCTTTTATGTTTACAGGGAGCTGGATGGGGAGCATTCACACATATATCACTGCAACTACATTAATCCAGAAAAGCCCATAACACAAAAACAAATATCTCAAGTAAGATTTTTATGAAGTGATTAATTTCTCAGTAGGAATAAGCCTAACATGCTCCAACTAAACTTCACTGTGACCTAAAATAGAAATCTAATAAAAATACAAGTAGTTGCATATTCTTGAAAAACTAATTTCATTTGTTCAAATTAATAGCCTAATGCCAACGTACAATATAAAAAAACTGAGATAATTTTCATTATGTTAATAAGAAAAAAAAAATAATAATCTTTCTCTACCATCTAGCATCTGCACATTCCTTAAATCTAAGTTTAAATATAAGAACCTGGAAGAGGAAAGGATTAGGTTTTACACTGATCCTGAATTCACTCACTATCGATGATGTCTCCCAGGCCCTGAGCACGAAGAAGATCCTTCAGCCGCGTCACCTCCTCCTTTAGTTCACGGACCAGCTTGGCATTGGGGTCCTCATTGATAACAGCGTTGCATTTAATCTGCTTTGCACGATCTGCATACCTAGATCCAAAAAGAAACTTCAGGTTGGCCGTTCCTAGGATGCTCTCCTTCTCACAAGTCACATATCCTTGTTCCCAAAGCAAACAGCTTGAGTATTTACAAATTTTAGGAGCCTTAATAATAATACATTTGTATAAAGCTTTATAGTCCCTCATAAAGATGAGGGAAAAGGCTCAAATGAAGTGATTTACCCAAGATCATGAAGGAAATAAATACCAGAGAAAGGACTCAAAACTGATTGTCAGACCAAACAGTGTTCCTTTCGTTATATCAAAAGTGTCTTTCATGAGAGAAGAATAGAAATTTGGGGATTAAAATAATTCATATGTAGAAATATTCTATTAGTAAACATTCTGTCACTAATTTTTTAAAGGCTACACGTACTCATAGTTATATCGCTTTTTACGATTTAAGCATTTCTATAATGACAAACACCAGAAGGGACACTTCTTTTTATAGAAATGGATGCTATAGGAAACTCGCTATTATCTAAAAGCTATCCAAAAATCTCACATGAACAATTTTAATATCTTTCTTATGAAAAAGTTCCTGCCTTTCCCAATGAAACTGAAAACATAAACAGGTAAATTCTATTATAATAAGAATTTTTCCCCACTCCCCAGTATCCCTCTAATGAGTGGACTGGATCAGTACTTACATAAATGACCACCCATACAGCATAAGAACATCCATGGCCTAACAAAATGCCTTATCGTGGCACTGTGCTCCATTTAGCTATTGGGATCAAATTGGAGTACCTCAGAGTGCTCAAAGTTTCGTCATAGTTGATATCTGCTGGGCTCAGGGCAGCAACCATGGCAGTCCGAGAATTGCCACCTAAAAAAAAGAATCATCATGATCTCATTCTCGTTTTTAGAAGAATTTTATTGACTGTATTAAATCAGACAGCACAACCTCAGATCCTAAGATTTAATAGAATTTAATAAATTTCTTTAATGTCCCCATGCCGGGTACCGTTACACTCAAACCTTGGTGTCTGGATCTACTGTGACCAGTTTCCTTATTCCCACTCCTATCAAGACTCAGCCACTTCACCAAAGCTGCTCTTAGCAACGTGATACAGACAAGTCACTAGTGAAATGGACAGTCCGATGGGCCACTGTCAGCCTCTTCTTTCTATCGGCAGTGTGGGATGCAGCTGATCACTCCCTTCTCATCAAGAAGGAGGGAAAAGGGCTAAAGAAACAGTGAATGAAGGACAGTGACCTGAAGCTCCTCAAACATCAGCAAAATGAATAAGGGTTGGTAACGTCCAATTATGTGCACTTCAAAGGAGCATGGAGTTTTCAAAGAGGAAGAAGGAGCAATAGTCTGAAGCAGGTGTGTGGTTCATGTCCTGAAGTCAACAACGTATGGGAGAAAACCCTGATTTAAACAAAGGCGCGTAAAGGCAACCATCTTAAATCAAAAAGATAATCACACACCAGTGGTCAACATACCTAGATTTTCTCGAAGGAGCCAAGTAAGTACAGAATCCCTGTAGGGAATAAAATCAGTTTTCTTCTTCTTCTTACTCTGTTAAACAGAAAAAAATGGTCTTAGCACTGTTAAGGAAGAAAAATTCACCTGAAATGCAAAGCAGTCTAAGATTTCCAAGTAAATTCAGTTACAGCAGAAACCCATCGCCAGGGGCAGTAAACA
The DNA here is from genome assembly GCF_000151845.1 of Pteropus vampyrus. Classification (NCBI taxonomy): domain Eukaryota; kingdom Metazoa; phylum Chordata; class Mammalia; order Chiroptera; family Pteropodidae; genus Pteropus; species Pteropus vampyrus. The sequence continues at coordinate 5,135,195 of NW_011888867.1, forward strand.
CCCTCAGCTTCGATTCTTCACAATACCCGAGGCTCATGCGACAAAGTCATTTTTTCTTTTTATGTTTTATTTAAAAAAATTACAACATACACGACATTTTAGAGAATAGTAAAATGAGCTATCATATAACCATTATGGGTATTTTGACAATCATATTTCAATTATCCCTCAAACACTTTTCTACACGTTTTATTTCTGAACCATCCTGGAGTAAACTGCAGACAGCATACCCTTTTAATTCCTAAACACTTCAGCAGATTAGGACATTCTCTTACACAGTCACAGTTCAAAGACCCTAAATTCATGAAATTTAACATCAACATACTAATACTAATATCCTACCCATATCATGTCTTTTATAGCTGGTAGTGTTTTAAGGCATTTTATATATAAATAGTTCAGGTACATATCTCTAACAGAGGACTTTTTTTTTTTAAACATAACTGCATGACTATCATCACATTAAAAAAAATAACAATGATTCCTTAATATCATCTAATACCCAATCCTCAAATAATAATTTTTACTTTTGCAGAAGGGCAAATATGAATCCTGTACATTCCAGGCTGCATGTGTTGGAGCAAGTCGTTTAGTTAATGAATTTGGCCAAAACAAATCATCAAGTGGCTTGTTACACATCTAGTAACTCTTGTAAAGCAATATACATCTGGTTTCTTTAAATGGAAATTATACCCAAAATAACTCAAACCATCAGAGTTAGAGTAAAAGTCTAAGAAAATGATATAATTTTCAATGCAAAGCCAGGGCTGAAATGGAGAAAGTTACATCCCTTGTATGTAAAATTTAACACAAACACTCTGCAGACAGCTACTCCAGTATCTGCAGGCTGATGACTGTGTTGTGATAAGTTAAGAAGCTACCAAGGGGAAAGCCAGAATTCAATGGTATGTATCTCCCCAGCAACTGGCAGCTTTAGAGTCCATCCCTGGTATAACGTGAGGTTCGATTAAACTAAGGACGCTGTACTGCCTGTGAAAGCACAGGTACTCAGAAAAAGAGTACTAAGTAGCTGACCTCTGGTTTGTTGATGAGGAAAAGAAGTAGGCAAGTAGCACTTTAATTCCACTTATGAAAACGACCCCCCCATTTCATTCCACTCTACCCACAGACACACATGCCAAATATTAGAAGTCACTTCCAATAGCAGGTTCTATTTCTAAATTACACAGACCTCGAAGGAGACTAAACTCTCTCAGTCATTCACGGCCTCGTGGGATTTTCATTCCACTAAAAAATTCTTGAGACCTGAGACCTCAGTTTATCTTTTTCCAGTTCCCTGCTGCGCCTAAACACCCCACCTTTGTCTATGGCTAGTACTGAAAATGCTGCAAGATTTAATGCATGCCGGTAACGAAGACTGCAAACAATACTATAAAAAGCAGCACTGTCCAATTGCCAAAAATGCTCTACTTTCATTTCTATTAGACTAAATTAAGGAGTAGCTAAATAAATACACATAAATAGGACTTCAATCTTTTCCATTTGAAAATATGCCAGAATTCTAGCCATTTCTTTTCTATCTGCTCTCTTATACCTATTAATCTCATCTGTCTCACATCGACAACTTTTTTTAAAAATAAGTGCTTCAGGAGTTACATAAAAATTTTTACTCAGAGCAGCAACCTTTCTAAAAAGAAATACTATTAGATGTGAATTATCTCCCCAGTGGAAATAAGAATACATATCAATTCACCAAAAATTATGCTTGTTACATAAAAACTAAAATTATTTGTTTTTGTTATAGTTACGACATAGATGCAAAGTCCTAAACTGGGTTTTACAAAACTGATTATAAAAAGTCATTTGCGAATTATTGTGGCACACAGCAGTGTGGGAAATATATAGATAAATACTTTGTAAACTTTTTGTTGTTGTTGATATGGATGTTAACTGATGAGCAAATAGACAGGACAAACTGGAATGATCCTTAAGTTTCAACAGTCTTTCTGGTTCCGGGACCCAGATTAGATATTTGAAGAATATTCACGAAGGTACATCAAAATTTTAAATCTAAGATAGTTTTTTCCAATAAGCAGAGAAAAACAGAAAAAGGGCATTACTTTTTATTAATTTATTTTTGTAGAAAGAGAATAAATCCACATATTTGAAAATATGAGTATAAAATATTTCAAGTCAAATACTGCCTCTATCCCCAATATTACTCATGTAGGAAAATACTAATAAACTTTAGAGTAATTGCATAGACATATGAAGAGAAAAATCTATTGTATTTGGATTAAAAAGGATGCAAATCATGTTTTCTAGATGCAGATAAAAGTTTAACTTGATTCTACAGCCTTTACTTTATGTATAATTAAAGAGTAGAAAAAATTGGTTAATCATTTAAATAATTTATGACTATTCATGGTCGGAAACAAGATAATACAAAGAGGTATAAGAAAGATATATTAATAATTTCAAGACGCCAACTAGCTATGTTTTAGAATGGTATCCTTAAGAAATTTCTTTTACAGTCCCTTTTAGAAGTTTATAGGAGGCTTCGTCACTTCCTACAGATCACTAGGAGAAACATCTTAAGGTAACACAATGTAGAAGCTTCCTCAAATTTCATGATTCTGAATTCCTTCTCCAAAGCATATCATGTTCCCTAAATTAATTTTGCTTTGAAGTCTCATGATTCATGGTCACCCTACACAGCAATTCTAAATTCCAGAGCCAGAGAACAAATAAAAACTTTTTGGAAGGTTCCATTCCTATTTATGCCTCCATACATTCTGCTGAGGATCTAAAATCATCACAATTGATTCTACAGTTAGTTCATTTTTACCAGTCTACCATACCTTGCTGGTGCAGTTATCCTACAAATGAAAGCATTTAAAAGAGAAAACGAGAACATAGGATAAGCTTCTAAATAGAAAATATACCATTTAAATTTTAAGTCATAAATTGAATATGACTTCTCAGAGACAAGCAAGAAAGTATTTAATTTTTTTAAGGATTTAAATGAGGTGCTAAACTAAATTACAGCATGCTTCCTTAGCTCTCAATGCAAATACTGAAGCCCCTTATATAAAAATTGTTTCAGTATTAGTGTTCCACTGCCAAGAAATAGGAAGAATAAACCTATTTTAAAAAGTACATTATTGGCCCCCAAATCAAGAGCATTTATCAAGGCAAACTGCGCAAAATACTCCAAAAAGTACTGCATGCTACTTAGAAACAAACTGTATAAGAGAAGAATATGCAATAAATACTAGTGGTTTTTAAGAGAGAGATGAAAAAAGGCTCAAAAAAATTTAGGTCTTTCTAAAGACGTAATTTTCATTCTAGCCTTTACAGATCTATGTTTACCTTTATTCTCCTTAATCTTCTACTTTTAGTACAAAGACAAAGTGTGTTATACCTGGTATCTTATCGACAAATTCTAAATGAAGACAGGCAAGATTACACAAAAGGGCCAAAAAGGACAGCTTTGATAAAGAATCATAAAATATCAAGTACATTTGCTAAACAGACTAATAATTTCCCCTTATAATGAAATATAACACTTACCACCTCTGCCAAGGCTGAAATGACTTTGCCCAGAGTTGTAAGAGACTTATTAATATTTGCTCCTTCCTGAAATCAATTTCAAACATGAAAAGATTATGATAAAGAATTTCTACTATTGCCACATCATATGTAATAGATAAAATACAATTAGCCATATGCTAGCATTATTGTTTATTTATGACCACCAATCCTAAAAACCTCCTTTAATCCTCAATTTCCCTCCTCTCCACCTGATAACATGCTGGGACCACATGCCTAGCACACAGTGCTAAAGCATCTTTGAGATGTTTGTGCTCCAAAAAATTATAGATGCAGCCTTCTTCCCACAACTCACCAACATGAAATTTCTGCTCGTTAAGCATCTCTCTAAAGGAGTCTGTGCCTCTTCTCACATGTGGATCATGTGTATCTTCTTCCCAGTTTCCGTCCCTTACTTCCATCTAGCCAAACTCTGCCTGTTCCTCAAAACACAATTCAACTCTCACCTGGACCATAAAGTCCTCCTTAATTATTATGTTATATAACTTACCACTTCATTGAAGTTATAGATCAGAGTTGGCAAAATTTTTCTGCACAGGTTTTGTGGGCCATATGGTCTCTGCACAACTTCTCAACCCTACCATTGTAGCATGAAAGCAGCCACAGACAACACATAAACAAACAGACGTAGCTATGTCCCAATAAAATTTTATTAACAAAAACAGGCAGCGGGCCAGATTTGGCCTACTGGCCATAGCTGGCTAACCTAATTATTAATAATTATTGACTAGGCCATTTGTTTGGTAAAATAAATACCTTTAATCGAGTCCCTTTGGCACCAGTTGAGTCAGCTCGTTCACTTCCCGCTAGATCCACCAAGCTGATCTTACTGACCTGGTAAAGAACAATGACATTGGGACAATTCAAACATAAGCAACACAAAAGCAGAAAACATTGAGAGGTAGGAAATTAAAAAGATTAAAGCATGGAGAAGACTGAAAATATTGATTAGAGCTCTTACATATGACATAAGATAAAGACAACATACACTTTTTATCAATTTAAAGAGCACACACAAAAGTTCACAGTAATTATCTTAGTTCAAAAGAAGTAATTTTAGAATAAACACATTTTACAGTGGTATGTTATAAAAAGATAGAAAACTCTGCAGCCACTATGGAAAACAGAATGGAGGTTCCTCAAAAAATTAAAAATAGAACTATCATATGATCTGGCAATTTTAGTTCTGGATATTTGTCCAAAGAAAATAAAAACGCTGACTGTAAAAGATATATGTATACCAATACTCATTACAATATTATTTAAAATAGCCAAGATACAGAAACAATCTAAGTGTCCATTGATATATGAATGGATATAAAAAATGTGGTATATATGTACAATGGAATATTATCCAGCCATAAAAAAGAACGAAATTTTGCCATGTGCAACAACACAGATGGATCCTAAGGGCATTATACTAAGTTAAATAAGTCAGACAGATAAAGACAAATACTGTATGATCTCACTTCTATGTGGAATCTTTAAAAATAAAAACACAATTCATAGATACAGAGAACACATCGGTGATCGCCAGAGGCAGGGTGTGTGTGTGTGTAGGGGGGACAGGTTAAGTAAAACAGCTGAAGGGCGTCAAAACAACAAACTTGCAGTTATAAAACAAGGAGTCATGGGAGAGTGACGTACGGCATGGCGATGATGGTTGTTAGTAACACTATACTGCATAGTTGAAACTTGCTAAGAATAAAACTTAAAAGTTCTCATCACCAGAAAAAAAATTCTCTGACATACAGTGAAGGATGTTTATTGTGGTGACAATTTCACTATCTAAATATTGATTATGTTGTACAACTGAGACTAATATAATGTATGTCAACTGTACCTCAATAAATGGAACTCTTAAACACTGATGTTGGGAACGTAAAATGATATGTTTTACTCTGAAAAACAGTTTGGCAGATTCTTAAGAAGCTTGACATATACCTACCATAAGACTCAACTATCCTACTCCTAAGTATCAACCAAAGGGAAAAAAAACAAATATCCACACAAAGACTGTACACAAATGTTCACAGCATCTTCATTTGTAATGATCGAACAACTGGGCACGATTTATTTTTTTTTAAACTGGACATAATTTAAATGCCCAAGCAACAAATGAATTAATGAACAAACTATGATATATCTATACAATGGAATACTAATCAGCAATGAGTATGAGTGAATTACTGATACAACAACACAGATGAATCTCAAAATTATTACGCTAAGTGAAAGCAGCCAGGCAAAAAACAGTGTTATGATTCCATTTATATAAAATTCTGGAAAATTAAACTAATCTCTAGTGACAGAAAGCAGACCAGGGATTGCCTGAAGATGAGGGTAGAAGGAGACATATAGTCAGATTACAAAGGGGCATGAGGCAACTTTGCCGGGTACCACGAATGCTCATTATCTGGATTGTGGTACTCGTTTCACAGGTGTATACACATGCGATCCAGTTTTACACTTTAATTATATGTGGTTTATTGCACTTCAATTCAGGAAAGTTTAGATAAAACTATCCAAAATGGATTATATCGAGGAGGCCATGGTTATGGGATTAACATTACTATTTCTGTAGATCTGACATCATGGAAAAAGAAAATGCTTTCACATAGGATGTTCTTTGGTGCCATTCAGACAAATTCTGACTACTCCACAGCTTTAATACTATAACCTCTGGCTAAGTAGTGTCAAGGTTTTGATCACCTATATGAAGAGTATATTTTTTAAAGTAATTTTCAGCTAAAAACAAATAAGTCACCAAGTAAAAGGTAATTCTAGTTTTTAGTGATATTGGTATCAGAAAATACTCGTTTTATAAAGCAAAGGATTTTTTCTAACTGCCAATACAATAAACCTAATTTAGGTTTAAAAATCTAGCTGTATGCTACTTAGGAATGTAGGCAGAGTAGAATTCAAAAAAATTTATTATTAAAAATAGTAACAATAAAATTAATATTTAATAAGTGGTTACTCTGTGCCAATCACTATTATATGCACTTAACCTATATTAATACTTAACAATCCTATGAGGATGGAGAAAACACGCATGAAGAGGTTAAGTAACTTGCCCAAGATAACTCTGCTGAAAAGTGGCAGAGCCAGGACCTTGGGCAAGCATTTAATTCCAAAGTCTACCACATTTAACCACTATGGAAAAAAGAGAAATTAACAAGCAAAGGCATCTGAAGAACATCAGAACTGCTGTGCAGTTTTTCATTTTTCAAGAATAAAACACATCTTGTCTGCTCCATCGTTTGCTTAAATATTTAATCCCACAGTAACTTTATCAGAGCTCAAAAAAATAAAATGCACATACCAAAGAAGCTAATAAGGTAATTAAGAAGTTTCAGTCAAGAAGAAGAAAAGATTTTTCTCCCCACAGAACTGTTTACATCTCTCGCATAGAGTTTTCGAGACCCAAAGTGTTGGATTTTTTCTTAACCCTATTTTCTATCTTGCAATTTCACTTAAGAACCTGTGCTCAAAACCAGTTTAGGGTGGAAAAAAACGATAAGCAGAAGGTATAAAATACTCTCCAATAAGCAAAAGGGCCACTCTCCTCCCTGCCACAAAATACAGCGGGTAGCAAGAGGGACTTCCAAAAAGCCCCACTCCACACAGCTCTGGCCCACAGACTGAAGTTCTCCTACCTTCTCAGTGGAAAGGTTGGTCTCGGCGTCATGTTTCTTCTGGGTGAAAACAATTGTAAACACAGCGTGGGAACGGCTACTTGTTTCATTCATGTTGGTAGCTGCCACTGTCCTAAATAGACAGAAAGGTGACCACGTGACAACAGAATTCTTAGATGAAAATTAAAAGGGAAAGCAGAATCTACATCATAGGCATAACGATCACAAGCAACAGCTTTAACCTAATTCACAGATTCCAAGACTTTCACATAAACTGCTCTTAATACACCTTATTTATGAGTCTATCAAGTTACCCTCCAACTCCAAGGGCACCACCTCAGAATCATTTTTTATACTCTAGGTGTCTCTTTAAAAATCCGCTGAGGCATTTAATTTTTACTTTTTTATTAGGTTGTCATTCAAGTGTCCAAAGGCACATGATAAACAACACTTTATTTTACCACGACTCAACCAAAACCTAATAGTAAAACTTAACCAAAGTTCGAACGTGTCTGATCAGTGTACTGTTTTGATGAGAAGATACCGAATATGCTGAAGCCCTCACTTCTCCAGCACAGCCAAAAAGGGATCTGCGGACACCACGATGACAGCAAATTCCACAGCTCTGTAGCCTCAGCTCTCCACTGGGAACAAAAGGCCTCAGAGTGTGCCAAAGACCTCAGTCATTAGTCTATTTCCTACCATACCTGGCTTTGTTCCCAGCATCCATGAGGTCAGCAATGTCTGTGTAGGAAGTGACTGCCAACTTTGACAGATCCTCCACATACGGGCCAAGAAGTGGGTGTTCACGCACGCGCAAATTACCCTTGTTTTTTGGATTCAGCAAATCGCGTACCCTTTCACAGTAAATTTCCATGTAGCTCACCTAGAAACAAATTATTAACGAATTAGGACTTTGAAAAAGACATCCTATACATTAAATAGATAAAACTATGCAAAGCTCTACAATGGGAGATCAGCAACCTTTATGACATGAAGTACCACAGTGCTAGTCCCTTTTACCCTATTGACAGTACGCACAGGTATCACCAAGTAGGTTAGAACCAGCCTTCTGACCTTCTCAGAAAGGAAAAGGAGGTAAACAGGCTATATCAGTACACAGTGGCTACTACCTGTCTTAAGCGGAAAAGATATTTTTAGTAGCAACTTATCAGTTATCAACATTTTTAAGAAATGTGTGCTGTCATCAAAATTGGAGATTACAGTAAGCTTACTCCAAAATCCTGGAGACAAGATTTCCATTAATGTTAAAACTAAGGAACAATATCGACATTCCAGAGCAAGGAAGACAAAAGAGACTGGCGACTCTAATACCGACCACAATGTGACTGATTATGGACAAAAAATGTATCTACCAGAAGGGGTAAGGGCTGATTGGGTCGGAACCTGATCGCGTGGCAGGAACCAGCCAAGTCTCCTGTGGGAAGAAGCCTCAGGCAATATACTTCAGGATTTTTCACCCCATCATTGGGACCATTCCTATCCAGGAGATGAATGTGTTAGGCTATCATTTCTTCACTTAAGGCAATTACACATTTCATTATCTAATTGATTCCTCTCCCTCTAATTCTATGCTCACCAAAAAACTAACAGCATTCCAACAGAAATCCGCCCACAGGAAGATAATATACTAGTCGTGCTGATGTGCACGTCTGGTCTGAGTAACAGTTATTTTTCATGGGAAAGTAACAAATCAATACGCTGATTATAACATCAGTCAAATGAGCTTCACTCAAGAGTATGACTTTGAAGGATGATGGTTCTGTTCCTAGTGTATCATCAGATTTCTAAGCAAACAGGGCTCTAAATTGAGGTTAATTCACCACAGCAGCCTAATTATGACACTTCCCCAGGAATCAGAAACTTCTGTATCACCGAGCTACTCAAGCATACAATATAACTTATGTGATTTTCAACTTTAAATTTCTACAGACACATTTTCAGAGATCTCTAATGGAGCCTCATCTCCATTTCTATTGTCTTTTGCTTTTATTCTATCTCAGAGCTGACTGTATTTTTATACTGCATTTCAAAATCAGTTTTTAAAAAAATTGAGAATGCTGAAAGATAGAGTAACTGATCCATTACAAGAATAAAACAAACAGTATGGAGGTTCCTCAAAAAATTAAAAAGGGATATACCTTTTGACCCAGCAATTACACTTCTGGGTATTTAGCCAAAGAAAACCAAAACAATAATTTGTAAAGATCTATGCACTCCGATATTCATGGCAGCACAATTTACAACAGCCAAGATATGGAAGCAACCTAAGTGCCCATCACTTAGGTTGGATAAAGAAATTATGGTTCATATGTACAATGGAATATTACTCAGCCATTAAAAAAAATGAAATGGACCTAGAGACCTAGAGGTCATTATACTGAGTGAAATAAGTCAGATAGAGAAAGATAAATACCATATGATTTCACTGCTATGCGGTATCTAAGGAACAAAAAAAAACCAAACTAATCAAAAACAGACTCACAAATATGTGGACAATTTGGTGACAGACAGAGGGGAGGGGAGTTGGGAGGCTGGGAGAATGGGGTGAAGGGTTAAAGAAGTACAAATCAGTAGTTGATAGTTGGGCACAGGGAGCATGGCAGAGGGAATGCGGTCAGCATTAACATGATGGCTAAGTGGAAGGCCTGCGGAGGGAGGGAGGGAGCAATTGGGGGAATCGTTTTATGAACATTATGGATGTCTAACCAATGTACTGTATACTTGAAACTAAATTAAATAAATAAATTTATTTTTAAAAAAGTATAAAACAACAGGACAACAAATAATCTTTCTAAAAGCGGGTCATCCTAGAAAGTGAGATGGTACTTTAATCATTCTCATGTACTTAAACTTGTACATACAATCCTGAATCCCACGAAGATATTACATCTTCTCGGAAAACTTGCTCCTTTTCACATGAGTATAAGACTAAGAGGACCCAAAATAACTGGGTAAAAGTTGATGTGCTCCATTACTTATTCTCTAATGTGCAAATCCATCTAATGCCATCACTATTTCTTTTACTTCTGAACCAACCATTGCAGACCCCACCTGGCAAATTCAATTCATTAAGCATCGGACATTTTCAGACACTTTCTAGGCACCTCCCAACTATCAGTAAATAAAACAAAGGTCTCTGTCCTAGTGAGCTTATGATTCTAGCGAGGGAGACCAAAAGCAAACAACTTAAAAAAAAAAAAAAAGGTAAAATTATAAAATAGGTTAGAATGTGGTTAAGTACTACGGAGAAAAAAAAGAACAGGGTGAGGGAGATGAGCGCAAGTTGCAGCATTATACAAGGTGCTCAAGGCCAGCCTTGAGAGGGTAAGATCTGAACAAAAGACTAGAAAGAGGTGAAAAACTCAGACAAAAAGATATACAAGGGAAGAAAATTTCAGAAGGAAAAATAAAATGTAAAGGTCCCGAAGCCGGAACACTCTTTGGTATGTTCCAGAAACAGCAAAAAGCCAGTGTGGCTGGAGCAGAGTGAGGGAGAGAAGCACGAAGGGAGGGACAGGTCCCGCAAACATAAGGGACCACACACAGCATCAACCAGGGACCTGCGCTGCACGCCACCAACGCCTGTGAACACTGCCTAATGTGAAAGAAACGGCTCTTTTCTCATTATCTACAAGCTCAAAAGCATTCTGTCATATGATACAAAACAGAATAGTTATAGGATGAGACCAGCTATTTAGAGAATTCATTTTGACAAAAAATAAATTTAGAGCAGCATATTCCCCTTTCAAATTATAAATGTATGCAACACTTCATAAGTAAAGAAAAAAACCCAAAGCATTTAAATGGATCAACTAGGAACTGTGTAAGTCCTACAAATAATCACAACATAAACATTTTTTAAAAAATATAAAAAAACTAGAGTTTTTAAGAAACAGCTTAAGCAAACTTTCTCAACAAAAGCCCCATGTTAACAGAACACTGTGTCATGGTTTCAGACGACAGTCCGGTTTCATTCTTTTGCATGTGGCTTTCTGGTTTTCTCAAAAGAATTTATTGAAGAGACTTTTCTTTCTCCATTGTGTTTTTGGCTCCTACATCAAAAATTAGTTGCCTATATGTGTGGGTAAGAAGACTTTAATAATATTAGTTGCGATGAAATTAAATACTAAAAATGGGGAGGGTATAAAATAATAGCTTCATAAAGTACATACAAAAAGTGGAAAAGTTCATCAAATAAACTAGTATACATAATTTTATAAAACTCTTCTTGAAAGAACTAAGGTATACAATGGATGAAGAATAACTTGCCAAGATTATAAGCAATTCTAAAGGGGGGGAGAGATTTGATTACATGTCTTTGCAAAACTCATGCCTATCAAAAGTCATTGTAATAACATTAAAAGAAAAAAGTTCACACAAATGAATTGCAATCAGAACATGTAAACAGACATAGGTATCATTTACAAGACTGTCTAACTATAATAATAAAGAAACATGAGTTTAAATACGAGTGAGAAATTTTCCCTCATCAAACTGGCAAAGATTAAAAAACAAAAATACTAAATGTTGACAAGGGCACAATGGGTGCTTACATCTTCCTGATGAGGTTGAAAATTGGTACAGCTTTTCTTTCTAAAAGGCCACCTGGCAATTCAAATGTACTGTCTGACAACCAACATATATTAAAAGGAAATAACTGAAAGTAAAGCCAGACTTATAAATAAGGATTCAACTGCACCATTATTCATTATTACCAAAACTTAGAAATAGCCTAAAAATAAGTAAAAGACTGGGGGAATGGCTAAGTGAACTATATAGCACGGTCATAATTTCAAGCCAGTTAAAAGGTAACATTTGGGGCGACAGGGTACGGAGGCCTTTGGTTGTACTCACCTCTACAGAGTAAGACATGTCTTCATTACAGTTGTCATTGATTTTCTCAAATAGTTCTTCACATAGCTACAGAAGCAGAATGAGAGAGGCATGAATAGCATAAAGCAGAGAAACAATACTCAAGACTGCGCGACCAATGAGCAAGATCGCCTTTCTCTCTTCTTTTCCTCAAAATAGTAATGGCTTTAACAACAAAGATGAATACTTTGCATGAAATAAACGGATAGTTTTAAATTCATTCTTATCTACATTCTCCCTCAATAACAGCATCTCAATAATGTTTTCTGAGAAAGAAAGCCACATTTAGGGGAAGGGGAAGAATTAAGCCTCTTACAGTGTTATGTCATTAATACATTTATGTGAATTCAAATCTTCATACTACCCTAGAGTAACTGTGATCTACTATCAGTATTATTATTTTAGCAGTAAAACTACTATTTTGGGGGTGGGGCACGAAGTAACCCTTGGTTGACCTCACAGATTGCAAGGACCTTGCCAGCTTACAATCCCTTATTTTTTTATTTATTTTTTACACCTACAGCACCTGGACTTTCTAGGTGGTCTCCCATCCAAGTACTAACCAGGCCCGACACTGCTTAGCTTCCGAGAAGTAAAACTACTATTCAACTATATTTTGCACATGTATTACTTACAATACATAAATTTTATTATACATTGTCCATTACTGTATATGTTATAAACTTACGCATACATCCATACATGTACAGAGCATCACTGTGACTGTAAAACTTCCCCCGTCTTGACCCCTGTACCCCAACAAAAGGCAACCACCACAGTGACATCTCTAACAGAAAACATTAATTTTCCTAGAGAAAAATTATAAAATTTCACTCTCCCTATCCCTTGAACTTATTTAAAATATGTGATATTTTAATAAGAATTAAAAATCTACTGAATTTTCATTTGTTATTCATTTAGGATTAAGGCGATCAATATACATTTGGAAAATAAACTTCGTGATTCTCTAGGAGTCGAAATAGAATTTTGAAAAATTTATTACAAATGGCAGTTTCTAAGTAATAATCACCTTTTAAAAAGTCATGTTTTTATATAAAAATAAAATATTCCAAAATTCTACCAGAAAAGATCAAGGAAAAGGAAGAAGAAACTAAGTGTGACGATGGGATAAATTAATATGACTATTTAGTACAACTTGCTATAATCTACAATGATTCTGTTGCCACAGAAGTATCACACAGTGATGAAAGCAGAGACTCCAGAACTACCCTGCCTGCATTTGGATCCTGGCTCTGCCACTTACCTGGGCAAGTGACATGACCTCTCTGTGCCTCAGTTTCCCCATCTGTAAAATGAGGATAGTAGCACCTACCCCTTCGAGTAATTTTAGGAGGACTACATGAGCTAGTATTTGTAAAGCACTTGGACCTGTGCTTGCTACAGATGTTTCATTAGTATTATAACTATCGCTACTATTATTTACGGAGGACAATTTTCAAATATATGTCTTAATACAGACATGTATTTTTTTACAGAAAAAATATATACTAATGTGTTCATTTTTCTGAAAATTTCCTAATCTTTATTAATAATTAAGCATTTCAATTATAAAGCTAAATTTAAATTACAGTTCAATAATCCATTAGAAAAGTAGCTATTGCTCCCTTATATATTTTATTCTCAAAGTATATAGTCACATCAGGCTTATCGTAAAAGAACTCTTTAAAATTAATTCCAAATATCATTAATAAGGCGGACCTTTTATTAACATGAATAACATTCCTCTCATTAATAAAAGACACCCTTTCTAAATACCCAAGTCACAACTCCTCTCCATTCCCAAACAATACAAGAGCAAAAGACTAACTGCTTTGAAAAAAAGAAACCTCAAGTTCCTCTCACTCTGCCTCCGAGAGGAGACCACGCTCTGGGGAACAATTACCCCTTTTCTAATAAAATTTCCTTTTGACTCTTTAAAAAAAAAAAAAAAACCTCAGATTGTTCAAGCTTGCAGTGACAATATTAAATTAATACAATAAAAGGAAGGTATCCACATGGTAACCCCCCCCCCCAAAAAAATCACATTCTTAAGAAGTGATCTACGTATAGAACTTAGAAAAAAATCAGACCAACAACATTCACCAGGGGTCCCCAGGATTCAGAACAGAGCCTGTTAACACATACTATCACTTTTTGAAGAAGCTGGTGACAATGTCCAAAAGACAAAATAACACGACACTGGATATACAGCAAAACCTTTACAAAACATCAACTTTCCCACATTTAATGGTAGACATGTATACGTGTCAATATTTTCCACTAGACTGTTAGTCCCCTGAGGGACAGGTGATTTATCTTTGTGCTTTGCATATGATAGTCCCTGAATAAATGTTTGATAATTAAAAATAGTTGTTAAAGCTATTGAAGCTACTCTTACTGAGGAGTAAGAGTAATGATGAGAAAAGGCTATTCGTTGTTTTTTGTTTCTTACCTGTGGAATGATGCCAGCCTGGCTTTCTTCTTGTTTACCCATCATCGTGTAAGATTTCCCAGCACCAGTCTGCCCATAGGCAAAAATACAGACATTATATCCCTCGAAAGCATGTAAGAGCATTTCCTTTCCAATATCATTGTACACTCGGTTTTGAGATGCAAAACAGGGATCTTCTGGCTGTAAAGATTGAAAAGAGAAATAAATGGCATTTTATTCCTATTCTTTCCTATGCTTATTTGATTACTTCTGTAATAAATAAAAGTGTTTGGAATCGGAATAGTCACCTAAAATATACTATACTTTAAGTTCCCCCTACATGTAGTTTATTTTTTTCACTTTACACACACACACACACACACACACACACACACTGTCACTATTAAGAGTCATCCAGGTCAGCCATACATAAAACTATCTACATGAAATTCTCTAGCATGATTACATTTCATTTTCCATAATCTTAGAAGTATCACTCCTTCCATTCATAGGGAGTTCCAAGAAAATTTTCTTGGAAAATAGGACTGAAAGATCAAAGGTCAAGTCCACATATAAAAAATACTTCTTTGAAGTTGCTCCAGGTAGTGTGGCTATTTCTCAATAAACACAGCTTTCAGTGAAGAATGTTTCTGACCCTTTGCCCAGGCCCTTCTCTTGCCAGTTAGGCTTTGTCAACAGTTTAAAACGTCTCCTAACCCAACACACAACAGGAAAAAAAGAACCAAAAAAAGCCTAACAAAGAGATGCAGTTTCTAAACTCTAGTTTAGAAACAATCCCGAGAAACCAGCACAATGTCCTATAATGAGTAAAGATACTGCGAAGGGCCCTATTCTCCACTTTGCTAGATGTCAGTAATTGCTGTTTTCCTTGTTGGACTTGCAGGCTCCTTTAAAATGTTCAAAACCCACACAGTTCTCTTCTTCCCCAAGACTCCACTTACCGAGGTGTGAGACCAGTAGGAGTAGTCAAAGCTGAAGGACTTTGGAGCTTCCTTTGGGTTCTTTGGGTTAACAATACCTAGGGGATAAAAATGTTTTGATTTTATAAGTCACTCAGTTACACGATCTTTAGTTCAATATGATGTCAATTGGTAAGTTCAAAACAGCCAAATCAGTAAATTCACACCACTGAATCTGAATAGGGCAATCAGAAAATGAAAATAATCACATTTTTAATAGATGATCTATATACGGAACTTGAATCAGAGCAGTAACATTCACTGGGTGTCAGTCACCAAGATTCACAACAGAGCCTGGTGCACGGGAGGAACTCATTAAATATCCTGTGACTGAACCCTAGGTAAGTTAGCAGCCGAAGTCTGAAAATGGGTCGTGTTACTATTTCAAGGTGCCTCACAGGTTTCAAATATTTCAACACATCGGAAATAAAAATTAGAAAATTATTGAATTAATCTAACTATTATTTGAAACAAACTTTTTAAAGCTCTTATCTACTTTAGAAAAGCAGATGGTAATGAAGCATTCATTGGAAATCCCATTCACTAATACATAAATTATTATACATGTACATATATGTATATATGTGTATACGGTAGGATCACCGACCACTAAATCTTCTGTGCAATGTTATAAACGGTAAAATTACTTTCTGACTAAAAAACATGAAGTATCTGCTCATATTAAAAGTGATTTCTCGCGGGATTAATCCAGTCCCACTCCACTTCCGGGGCTGAATGCTGAGGCTGAGCCGCTCTCCCTTTCTCATACACGCAAAGCTCTGGCTCCTCAGATTTCACATGGAATAGAATCCTTATAACATGTGGCCATGAAATCTCCTCAAAGTGCAGACATCTCGACCAATCCACTTCTCTAAGGCAGGGCCACATCCCAGGGTATCAGTGATATCAGGATTAAAAAATAAATCTGTCCAGAGCAGCTGCTGCTCAAGACACAAATAGCAACAGTTGCTAAGGTGCTTAGTTCTCTCTCTTGCCGGATTCCACTGGGTATGGAGACACACTTATGTTCTAACCTCAGATGCTGACAGAGTATTAATAGGGCTCACACTGCACATAATCATGTGACAAGGAGATGTGGTTCTAGAAAGAACATCTCCCACAAACAAATGGGAACTCAAGCAAGGAAGAGTGCTTCTAACCAAAAGGCACTATATGTAAAATTTAAATAATAGCCAACCTTCATGGGGCACTTACTCTAAGCTGTAAGTACTTTGTCTACTAACCTACTTAATCCCCCAACCACTCAATAGAGTAGATGTTTTATTATTCCCATTTTACAGATAAACCATCACAAAGGTTAAATAATTTACCCAAAGCTACAGAACTAGCTAGCAGCAATCCAGGAGGTGAACCTGGAGAGTTGGCACCCAAGCCCACACTTTTAATCAAGACAGCCATCACTTAAATGCTTATTCCCTACAGGCAGCCACTGCCAGGGCAAACACAGTATGGCATTTTTATGCAGATGCATACATATATGTGTGTGTATGCACACGTATGTCATAAAACTTCTGAGCCATGTTTCAGTCAGTCTTTTAGCTACTTGCTGGTGGTACCACTTCCTCCAAGAACAACTTAAGAAAGAGCTAGTTTTCAGATCTTTTTGTTCCCTTTTTCCTTGTAAAGAAAAAGAAAAGCTACAACAGTAATTTCCTTGATTCACATGAAATCCTTTTCTTCTTCCTCAATATTCCCTTCTCCTGTCTTTGAAATTTCTGAAACTAATAAATTTTCCTAACTTCCAGCTGCAAAACCAAGCTGTCTTTTAAATAACTGCCTCTGGACAATGACAAAACTCTTTTTATTTTAACGTAAGGAAATAAAAAATAATTTTAAAGTTACTTACATCATAATTATGTCAAACGAGATTAAACTTATCCACAATATTTAACAATTTTAAATTCTTAAATGAAAGATATTTCCTTAAGACACCTTAGGACAATCAAAACTCAATGCTGTGTTACCTGTTTAAGGGGAAAATGTAATAAGCAGAAAGCCTCAGAAGGGAGGGGTGATTTTTACATGTTAGGTTGGGCAGTAGTTATGGAGTCTTCATGTTTATATGTACATTGTATTATCTTTAATTCATAAAATATTTCCTAATAAAACATTTTAAAACTCCATAACTATGCAAATAAATAAGGATAAAATATTAATGACAGCACCTGAATTCATCAGAAGCCCATGAACTCCGATATTATTTCCACGGACAATGAATTAATGTTTTCAAATATGCCAAAGTATTTTTCTTTTTGAATTAATAATGACTGAGATCTAACTCACTTCTT
>NW_011888867.1:5153501-5154398 GCF_000151845.1 Pteropus vampyrus
CAGCCATCACTTAAATGCTTATTCCCTACAGGCAGCCACTGCCAGGGCAAACACAGTATGGCATTTTTATGCAGATGCATACATATATGTGTGTATATGCACACGTATGTCATAAAGCTTCTGAGCCATGTTTCAGTCAGTCTTTTAGCTACTTGCTGGTGGTACCACTTCCTCCAAGAACAACTTAAGAAAGAGCTAGTTTTCAGATCCTTTTGTTCCCTTTTTCCTAGTAAAGAAAAAGAAAAGCTACAACAGTAATTTCCTTGATTCACATGAAATCCTTTTCTTCTTCTTCAATATTCCCTTCTCCCATCTTTGAAATTTCTGAAACTAATAAATTTTCCTAACTTCCAGCTGCAAAAACAAGCTGTCTTTTAAATAACTGCCTCTGGACAACAACAAAACCCTTTTTATTTTAACGTACGGAAATAAAAAATAATTTTAAAGTTATTTACATCATAATTATGTCAAACGAGATTAAACTTAGCCACAATATTTAATAATTTTAAATTCTTAAATGAAAGATATTTCCTTAAGACACCTTAGGACAATCAAAACTCAATGCTGTGTTACCTGTTTAAGGGGAAAATATAATAAGCAGAAAGCCTCAGAAGGGAGGGGTGATTTTTACATGTTAGGTTGGGCAGTAGTTATGGAGTCTTCATGTTTATATATACATTGTATGATCTTTAATTCATAAAATATTTCCTAATAAAACATTTTAAAACTCCATAACTATGCAAATAAATAAGGATAAAATATTAATGACAGCACTTGAATTCATCAGAAGCCCATGAACTCTGATATTATTTCCACGGACAATGAATTAATGTTTTCAAATATGCCAAAGTATTTTTCTTTTTGAATTAATAATGACTGAGATCTAACTCACTTCTT
>NW_011888867.1:5154448-5154883 GCF_000151845.1 Pteropus vampyrus
TGCCAAAGTATTTTTCTTTTTGAATTAATAATGACTGAGATCTAACTCACTTCTTTTAGCCAACTAAAAAATAGGATGTTTCTAATCATTAATAAAAGGGGGGAAAGAGAGGCAGTACATTTAATAGGAAGGGTTTGGGCTCTGGACTTAAAGAACCAGCATTAGTGCCTACGCATTGGTATCTTTTAATATTCTAATCATATGAGAAACTGAGACCTAGATGAGGTTTTGCTGTGACCTTGGGTATTGCTGCACTTCCGTGTCTTCTCTATACGGCCCTACACCCGACGAGCACTCAGATGAACGTCTTCCATATGTCACGCATCATTTTAATCTGATTAAATACCATACCATTTTCAGGAGCAGAGAAAGGAAAACCAAAACAGTACTTAGCTATGCAATATATACATAAAATACTAGTAAGTTTTATCAGCT
>NW_011888867.1:5154933-5165635 GCF_000151845.1 Pteropus vampyrus
TGCCAAAGTATTTTTCTTTTTGAATTAATAATGACTGAGATCTAACTCACTTCTTTTAGCCAACTAAAAAATAGGATGTTTCTAATCATTAATAAGAGGGGGGAAAGGGAGGCAGTACATTTAATAGGAAGGGTATGGGCTCTGGACTTAAAGAACCAGCATTAGGGCCTACGCATTGGTATCTTTTAATATTCTAATCATATGAGAAACTGAGACCTAGATGAGGTTTTGCTGTGACCCTGGGTATTGCTGCACTTCCGTGTCTTCTCTATACTGCCCTACACCCGACGAGCACTCAGATGAACGTCTTCCATATGTCACGCATCATTTTAATCTGATCAAATACCATACCATTTTCAGGAGCAGAGAAAGGAAAACCAAAACAGTACTTAGCTATGCAATATATACATAAAATACTAGTAAGTTTTATCAGCTTTCACAGAAAGAATTTAGAGAAAATCGTACTATTAAGGAATGTCATTGAAATCTGGGGCAATATTAATACAGTGCTTCTTGCGGCAAAGCTGACCAGCTAGCACGGTACTGGGGCTTCCAGTTTGCTTCTCAGAAAGCATGCACACAAGAGTGGAATTACAGTAAGGAATGAGTGTGCTCAACATATAAACTATATTTTCACCAATGTGAAAATGTAAAAGCTGTTACAAATGGAGCATGCCTCCAGGATCATGGGTCATCGGTGTAAAGGCTTTGTCCAAGACAAATCACCACTGTTCTCCCGCAAGGAATGGCCTCCAGGCATATTTTTGAGGACCGGAGTCAGAACATAACGCTCATTTTAAGTGCTGTATACTTCATATTGCTTTATTTCCTATAAAATCACCTATTCATGCCACTTTTCAAGGCTCCTTTGAAGCACTTGAGGTTATCCTATCGAGTTTTCTCTGGAAACACATTACACTCCTGACCTGGACCCACCTCCACAAGCAACTTTTCATAGATGATCTCAGAGTTATCTTTCACTTTCTCCTCTCACCCTCCACATCTGATCTATCTTGCCAGCTCTACTTTCAAAACACATCCAGAATTCCACGGCTTCTCATCACCACCATCATTGCCACCCTGGTCCGAACCACCATCTCTGCCACCTGTACCACCTCCTGACTGGGCCCCCAAGAGACTCATCACACTGTAGGCAGTGAGCGTTCTCAGGCATAATCCAGATCACATCCCCATCAGGCCGCTAGTGAAAACCTTCCAATGGCTTCCCATCCTACACGGAACAAAAACCCCAGGGGGCTTTATTGTTGCCCCATCTCCCACTCCCTCTCTGACCTCCTCTCCAAAGATTCGCCCTCATTTCAGGGCCTCTGTACTAAGTGCTCTACCAGGAATGCTATTCTCCCAGGTATCTGAACAGCCCACTCCCTAACTTCATGCAGATCTGTATTCAAACATCACTTGATCACATGGCCCTTCCTGATCATCCTATTTAAATTAGCATCCACTTCATTCTCCAACCTCACGCATAAGGCACACGCTCAAGAGGCACCGCCATACGGTAAACACCAAAAGATGTAAATAAATGCTAATATTATCAGCATTCACCTTCCCAAGTAGTTCTCCTGAAACATACTTGCAATTAGAAGGGTGAGGGGTTCAGCTCCTGGCCCAATGCAGAGCACAGAGCTCAAAGGAGGGCTATTCTAAAAGATCCCAAGATCCTACTTTAAGAAAAGTTAAACAGCATTTCATTCACTGGGTACATCTATTAAGCACAAACTATGTGTTAGACACTGTGCTGTGACTATAAAGAGCAAGCAAAAAGGTTACTTCTGCCCCTTTAGAGTATATAGCCAATGGAGGAGACAGACCTATAATCACACGAATACATGATTTCAAATCATAAGCACAGAATCCTTCAGAACATATAAACAGAAAGGTATAAAAGGAAACATATATGAAAGAGATGATCTTTTGAGTTCATAAACTTTGATTTGGTGAATCAAAGAAAGCTAACGGATACATAGGAGAGAGCTAGGGAAAGCGGTGTGCTCACAGTAACCGCTGACACTCAGTGAATGCTCGCTATCTTCCAAGCTCTGTGCTGAAATTACATGTACTCACTCATTTAATCCTCACAATAATCTTATGAAGTAGGTACAATTATCGTTTCCACTTCTCATTCGGAGCACCTGAGACACAGAGAGAAAGGCGCTTGCCCAAGGCCAGAGCCCAGATTGAAATCTAGACCAAAGGCCACAGGGCAATATGCATCCCAAGCCAGGGAACTGCATCAGGAAGCCCTGGGGCAAAAAGGAGCATGTGACACCCAGGTACTGGTAGGCGTTTGGCAGGTGTAGTCAAGTACAGTGAGCAGCAAATGTAGAGAAGCACCGAAATCTCAGGGTCAAATCGCGAATGGAATTCAAGGAGCTGGTGAACCACTGAGCCATGCGCAGTCACTGGAGCGACTTGATGACATTTACAGGCTACAGCATACAGACTGGATTGGAGGAAGGCATGACTGGAAGCACGGAGACCAATCACACAAAACACAACAACCACTGCAGAATGTTTGGCAACTTTTGTGTGCCATTTGCATAATGACACGAGACTGCATGAGGTATCATAAATCCATGAATTCCAGTATGTAGCATTTGTGGGGATAAAGAAAGAGAAAGGTCCATTCCTACATCAAAAGCACTGTGTCTCTAAATTCAAAACTGGATCTGGTCTTACAATTTGACTCAATATTCAATGATTAAAATTTGATTTGACCTAGAAAATATTTCTAGAAGATATTTTCAAGGATTTTAGCAATAAAATAAATAGATTACTGGGACACTTTAATCTAAACACGCCCTAAGTATCCGATATTATTGCAGGGTACATCTATAACTTGGGCACATAAACTCTGTAAGCCTCAATTTCCTTGCCTATAAACTAGGTAACACTAAAAGCAGCCCCTAACTTTATAGAATCATGAGAATTAATGATTAATCCATGTCAAGAGTTTCGGTTCAGGGCCTAGCACAGCGTAAATGTTCAAAATCTTCTTTCACTTAACAAATATCTGCATGCCTACCAGGCGGCAGGCCTGAAAGTATCTAGTGAAAACCAGTCCCTGCCTTTAAGGAGCTTCCATTCTGCTATAATCAGGTCAGGTAACTAACAGAGACAGTATAACCTGGGAAGGAAAAATAAAGAAGAGTTAGGCATAAAAAGTGACAGTGGAGTTGTTATTTTAGATAAGAGTGGGCAGGCCTGCCACCTCTGTGTATATGATATTTAAGAGGGGATCTCAATGGCCTTTAGGATCCCCATTGTAGCCAGCGTGGTAAACAATGATGAGGTGTGAAATCAGACAGCTACCCAGAGGCCAAAGTCTATGGTCCCTGTGGCCCATGTAAGGATTTTTAATTTTATTCTAAAAGTGATAAGGAGCCAAGGAAGAATTTTAAGCAGAGGGGGGTGACAATGTAATTTATACATACAAAATATGACTCTGGCTACTACACAAGGAACAAGAGCAGGAGCAGAAAGACAGGAGGGAGGCTACTGCAGTACGGACGGGGACTAGTTAGAATTCAGGACAGACTGTGAGGGCAGAGCCGACAGGGCTCACTGATGAATTACATACAGGTAGCCTGTAAGAAAGAGAGAGGGGGGCAAGAGCAACTCCAACATTTCTGATCTGAGAAACTGAAAGGATGGGGAAGAATGACGGAAGAACGACTTTAGGTGGGCAGGGAGGAAAATGATAGCTCTGCTGAGAACTTGTTAAGTTTGAGACACCTCTTAGGCTTTCAAGTAGAGTGAAGTTAGCAGCTGGGCAGACAGGTCTAGAGTTCTACAGAGCGGTCCAGGCTGGAGAAATGAATTTGGGAGTCACCGTCATGTCAGTGACATGTAAAACTTTGAGCCTGGATGAAATCACCTGGGGTCAGTCTTCTCTGGAGACACAGAAGAGATTAGAGACAAAGTACTGGTTCACTTTTAACACGGGGAGATGAGGAACAAAGGAGAATGGTCTGTGAGCGAGGAAGGTAACTGGGACAGCATGGGGTGCTGAGAGCCAGACATGGAAATGTTTCAAGGAGGAAGTCAGCTGGGTTAACTGCTGCTCTCACAAAGCTCATTATCATAATCATCTTCTGGGTTCCCTAGAGGAAGCAGGCTATCTCCTGACTTCCCCAACCGCTCCCTTGGCTCACTGTCACCTCTGGGCCTTGGCTCCCCATCACCATTCAAACCTTGTCTGGTTTCAAGGCTGTTTTCTTAAGTTCCCCTTCATAAATCAGAAAGGCAGCCTCAAATGGAAGATCTGACTGTCCCTTTCCCCAAGTCCAAAAGGAAGATGATCCTGCATTTATTCTCTCCCTATACCTTTCCTATCTTTCCCCTTTTGTCTTCAAACTTTTTATTCCTCATGCTGTAGCTGACTTTCATCACCTTAGGGGAGCTGGAAAAAAGTGAAAAACAGGACAGCATCTTTCACATAAACTTAACAAGGAAGGGTCTTACTTGAAGACCCTTATCTAAGATAAATGGAAATGCCTTTAAAATGACTATCATGTAATGGTCCATAGGTTTTAGTTTTAGTTCACTGATGAACCACAAGTCCATCTTCTCTTTCTTGGAATCTCTTCAAGTCAAAATCAGCCTTACGAAGTCTGTTAAGTCCCCTAATTTTATCCCCTTTTCTCCTTGCCTTCTTTCCAACTTTGTTACTTCAGCATAAAGATGCAGAAATAATGTTTTAATTACTAAGCCCTAGAAAACAAGGCAGTCAAAACAAGATTTGTACTTAAAAGCCTTTTATTCTCCAGAATAAATTTGTTTATCTAATATTTCAAAGTCTATGTAGCAATTATACTGTTGTTGGCAAACTACTAAGATTTTGCCTACAACTACAATTAACATATCATTGTGGCAACGCTGTAACTTTATATTAACTTTTCTAACATAGCATGTTTTGGGCTTGTTAAATATCCCAGTGACATCTCCAGCCACAAACTTCCTCTTCCAAAAGCTTCCTATACCCAAGATTAAGAAAAATGGCACACAATAAAAGTATTTTGTACACCATTTGTATTTCAAAACTGTAAAACCAAAACCCATAAGCAGCCCCCTCTCTACTGAGAATTATATTTCCAGAAATATATTAAAATGGCATAAAGCATGTTGCCACAAGGTAGATTTGAGCAAAAGACCTACAATCATGAAGTTCTTTAATCACTTAAAATAACAAATTTAGATTCCAAATCTTATAAACAGGATAAATGTATTATATGTGTTCACTATATACTCAATATCTTTGTATTAAAAATAAAATATGGCAGGGAAAAAACCCACCAACCCTGTAGATGCCAGTGTCAACTGGGTATAAAACACACATGCTCGTGATAATAAACGTTAAACAAACTCCCAGTTACCAATAATTATGCTCTTCCTAAGCAAACGCTGAATGATTTAGAAGGAAGATGATTTAGAAGGCCCAGCTCTCGTTCAATCTAAGTGGCACGAAGATGTCGGAACTAAGGTTAATACCCTTTTTACTCATAATTTCCCTGCATCTAGGAGGAACATCAAAATAAACTTTAACAGTTAAATTCGATTTAGACATAGACATTTAGTATTACGACACAGAATAGAAAAACAATACATGTTTTGAGAGGCGGTATGTATACAGCGCAGAGGTTAACGGTGAGAGCTCTGAAGCCAGACAGTGCCAGTTCATTTTCTACTTCTGCCAATTCCGAGACGTGTGTGACCTGAGGAAAACTGGTCAGCGTCTATCCCCTCATCTGTGAACGGGGAGAACAAGAGTCTCTGCCATAGGTCTACCGTGAGGATCAATGAGTTAAATCTGTAAGTACCTAATTGACACAGTTTGTGTTTATTGTGGTTGTTGCTTTTAATGACTAACCATAACCTCCCTCCCACTAAAAGGCAATTTAAAAAGCAAAAAGCTGCTTTTGTTTTTCCCTTCACCCATTTTGCCTCGAGTTTATTCCAGTTACAAAGGAACTCTGTGGTACCAGACCAGAACAGTGTCACAGTTAAACCATTTCCTCATTTAGGCAGCTCCCGCTAACTCCGGCCATCCAGCTTTGTTATGCCAGAACAGAGCGGGGCTTCCCAGATATTCCCGGCCCTCAATTATTTAGCTGTCTCTCTCTCAATGCTTTCATTAACAGTGCCACACTGCTTTGAATATTTATCTTTAAGACAAAACACTAAAAACTCGGAGAGTTTAGGGGCCTCCCAGCCTATGCTTACTGAATAACAAAAACCTAATTTCCTACGGTTGCTCTCAAAACCCCAATTTCGTATTTCTTATTCCTTCCAACTCTACATATACAACATTCAACCCTAAACGATACAACTAAGAACAGTTTTTAGACCACTAGAAATGGTTTTCATAAAATAGCGCAATTCTTGATATGCTACCAAAAATTAAATCTATGGATGCCTACACTTCGCCTGCCATAGACCGAAAGCAGTGGTCCCTTTCGGGGTCTCACTAACGGCACTGCAGACTTTGCTGGTTCCCATCACAGCACTTCACACCTCACTGGGCAACATACAAAAGCAATGAGTGCCATGTTACTGGCATGGACTTTGAAAAATGAACTCCAAAACATCTGAGAATTGCAAAGAGGGCATTAAAACAAAAAACAAAAAACTGGGCACGGCTGCTTTCTGCTTTGAAAATACTCAACAAATGCACATATAAAGGCCACATGCAGTAGAGTCTGGATTTTAATTAAGACGACCTCAAAAGTCTAGAACAGTAAGGTGCAGAGCAGCAAAGAAAGAAGACTAGGTTTCCTACAAGATTTTATCCAGTCTTTTCTCTTTGCTGTTTTGGAATCTAGATGTGAAAACAACTTATTTAAGTAGCTTATATTATACACTGCACTAAAAAGCAGTTCCAAACACCCAATACCAAAGGCCTCCTCCAACTTAGTGATAGGTTCGATTGTTTCTGCCTTTAAATTTATATCCCCATTGAATGTAACCATTTAGGTACCAAAACTAACCACACACACAAAAAAAAACAATTTAACAAATAATTTTTCAAATACCATCCTATGTGGTATATCAGATTCCATTTGAGCCTCACGAGGACTCTGGGAAGGGAGGCTAGGGAGGAATCAGTAACATGTCAGTCAATAAATGAAGCACCTACGGCTCAAGTGTCTGATAATAGATGAGCCAGATAAAGTGAGACTCATAAATACAACAGAATACCGCATAGCCACTAAAATCATGTTCTTGAAGAATATTTAAGGCTTGGGAAAATGTACCCAAGACATTAAGAGAAAGACCAAGGAGGCTACAGAAGTTTGACAAAGGGAGAGGGAAGGTCTTACACAGACTAGCTTTTAGACTGAGTGAAATGGAAACCATCTCAGAGTTTTGAACCAAATAAATGCAGTCTGACTTTCGTTCTAAAAAGATCGCCCTAGCTACTCTGTTGAGAACAAATCACTAGAGGACAAGGGTTGAAGCAAGGAGACTTGTCAGGGGGTCACTGCAGGTGGTGGCAGTGGAGGAGAGAAAGTGGCCAGATTATGGATATATTCTGAGGCAGAGCCTATGAGATTTTCTGATGGATAAGAGAGCAAGAAACCAAGAATAAGTATATGGTTTTCACCCTGAGCAACTATAAGAGCTGTCATCACTGAGTTGAGGGACAATGCAGGGAGGACTGGAAGAGGAGCTATCAGGAACTGTTTAGTACACGTCCAGTTCGAAACGTTTATTAGGCAGGCCGGTTGAGATGCTAGGTAGATAGCTGTGTGAACTGCCTTCTAAAAATTATTCCTTCCCCACCTGTGTGGGACTTACATTCTCCTTTACAGCAGTCCCAGGAAATGCTCTAAAGGCTCAAGTGTCTGATATTGGGGGATCAGCTAAATAAAGTATGGTACATAAATACAATAGAATAGCATACAGCCGTTAAAACTGTGTTCTTGAAGAATACTTAAAAGAATGTGCTCAATAAATTAACGAATTGATAATATATAATAGTGGGTATTTTATTATTTATAAGCTTTGTGTTCAAGTGAAAGGGAAAATTTTTTTTCTGTATATATGGTTAGCTTTTACTCTATATTCACTGATTCATCTGTTCATTCACCGAATGCTTACTAAACAACAGGAACTAGACTAGATTCTGAGAACATGGCTGTAGAAATACACAAGTAAACATGCTATTATAATTAAATAGGATGTAGGCGTAAAATATTATATGCATTAAGATAATAAATATGAAACAAGATAGGGAATATTTATTATTCAAATAGAGCACATATTTGATAAGATCACTTCCATTGCTAAAAGACATTAATGAATAACATATTCTTAAAAAAAAAAAAAAGATAAACTCAATTTGTCCTTCAGGTAAAAATAATCAGGTAGATTTAACCGGTGTCAGCCCTTTGATTAACTGTGATGAAATAACCAATTTAAGAATGAACTACACAAATTCTTAAAGTCCATTCGATCCATCTTTACACTGATTTGTCACGTTATTAAAAGCAATGGATATATCACAAAAAGAAAACAACATTTAAGGTAATTACCGTAACATTTTCTAGCCAACCAGATCTACGCAATCCCCTTTCTGTATTTAGGCACTATTTGAGATGGCATATCTAGATCACTATGAAATTTTAAATGTCCAATATTTAGAAACACTATAGGTTTCTTATGTCTGTTCTGAATATATTTTTTTTGTTCTGAGTATTAAAACCTGTAATCACACTAAAAAACTTTCCATAAAACATACCTATTAAATATATTACTCCCCTTTAAACAACTATAAAAAATTATTTTAAAATGTGGATATCTTTGATCGAGTAACCCCTATTTTAAGTATTTTTCCTAAGAAAATGACTGGCAAGTATACACAAACATTTCTCTTCCAGAATGTTTATCACTGTGTTAGATAAAATAGAAGGAAACAAAAACAGCCAACGAAATCAGTTAAGTAATTATGATATATGCGTATCAGGGAATTTTATATAGGCACTAAAAGTTACATAGAAAATACAAGTACTCGATTACATTAAAATATTAAAAGGTGAGAGGAAGCAGTATATATTAGAACGACCCAATTATGTAACAAATTTAATATGTGAGGATGCGAGAAAAAGCTAAGGGCTATCCAACAAGATGTTAACGGTAGCTCTGTGGTAAGATTAGGACTGATTCTGCTTTCTGCTTTGTACTTTCTGAATTTTCAATTTTTCAACTGCTTTTGTTTTGAGAATAAAAGGCATTGTGTGTTATCTTTCAGTTTTAGAACTGGTTTATATCATTTATGAATAGATTGAAGAAATATGTTCAATGAATTGTTCTGAAACAGGGTGTAAGGAAGGGCAGAACCTGCACTGTGATGGTTAACAAGTGATGTTCCTTTTGTGTGTGTGTGTATGTTTTTTTTCCAGGTAAAGGTACTAAACTATGCTGAAGATCAGTGGAGTAAAACTGCTACCAGGGAAAAACGCCAGAGGAAAATGCCTCAGCAAGAGTTAGAGACTTTGTCAGCACGTGGGAAGAACTACTACGCTATGGTTTGCTGCAAGAAAGAAATCAGATTCTAAGCGGATTCTCTGGAGACTCCAAGCCTCACTTTGCTGATACATTTCAAAAGCATTTAAATAAATCATTGTTTTGTAGATATTTCAAGGGCATCTGAAAGAAGATACATTCGGAAGAAAAAATATAGAGAGCAAATGACAAGAGAATGGTAAAGCAAATGCAATTTATTGAGCACCTATTATATGCAAAGAACTGTGTTAGGCAGGTACAAGTGATGTGAAACATAGTCTCAAACTATTCCTTTCCCCATCAGGTTGTCTTCCTTCTGAGATACATTTTACAAAGTGAAAAAGTGCTTATCCTTGCTTTGTCCAACAGGGACGCTGCAAGTAAAGTGATGAGAAGGACCTGTGCAGCCAGAGGAAAGGACCACCGAAAAATAACACGCTACCTACTCTAACTTGCCAAAAAAACTGATAAAAAGATAATTACAGAATAAATTTTCCCCTGAACACCAACTTCAGTATTTTCCTAATATAAAGAAAATAACGACGAGGCATAGTGAGCAACTATGGCTGCGAAATGACAGTTAAGTCAAAAGAATCCTCTTTCATTCATCCAAGTAATCAGAAGATGCATCATCCTCAGTTGGTCTCTGATCCAAAACTGCAAAATCTGCAAAAAAATCATGCTTTCGACACCAACACACCATTAAATTTTGTTCGTACCACCAACCAACCCACCCTTTATTTGCAAATGCTGGAAGTCATCTTCATTTTGGAAGTCGAACGGATGGGAAGAAGCAGAAGAATTCAGACGATGTATTTATGAGTCACTCCAAACAATTTTCTTTTTATTATAAACAAAATGTCTTGCTCGCTATGAGACTCCAAAGCAATCAAATGCAATAAAAGTTTAAAAACACTGGAAAACAAAAAAGAAACACTCCCAGTATCTCATCTAGAAGAAGGTGCAATCTAACACCCTTTTTTATGATCATAAACTCTATCCCAATAGGAGAAAAACATAAATATAGGATATATTCCAGAATGTCAGCTTAGTAAGTTGCCACATGAGAAGTCATGAAATACTAAATGATATTGTGTCAGACACAGAAGAAAAGACAAAGTGTGTTTTGTTTTGGATCTGAGGGAAGGCAGGCAAAGGCTGCTTGAAGGGCTGACAG
>NW_011888867.1:5165685-5171802 GCF_000151845.1 Pteropus vampyrus
AAGTGATGAGAAGGACCTGTGCAGCCAGAGGAAAGGACCACCGAAAAATAACACGCTACCTACTCTAACTTGCCAAAAAAACTGATAAAAAGATAATTACAGAATAAATTTTCCCCTGAACACCAACTTCAGTATTTTCCTAATATAAAGAAAATAACGACGAGGCATAGTGAGCAACTATGGCTGCGAAATGACAGTTAAGTCAAAAGAATCCTCTTTCATTCATCCAAGTAATCAGAAGATGCATCATCCTCAGTTGGTCTCTGATCCAAAACTGCAAAATCTGCAAAAAAATCATGCTTTCGACACCAACACACCATTAAATTTTGTTCGTACCACCAACCAACCCACCCTTTATTTGCAAATGCTGGAAGTCATCTTCATTTTGGAAGTCGAACGGATGGGAAGAAGCAGAAGAATTCAGACGATGTATTTATGAGTCACTCCAAACAATTTTCTTTTTATTATAAACAAAATGTCTTGCTCGCTATGAGACTCCAAAGCAATCAAATGCAATAAAAGTTTAAAAACACTGGAAAACAAAAAAGAAACACTCCCAGTATCTCATCTAGAAGAAGGTGCAATCTAACACCCTTTTTTATGATCATAAACTCTATCCCAATAGGAGAAAAACATAAATATAGGATATATTCCAGAATGTCAGCTTAGTAAGTTGCCACATGAGAAGTCATGAAATACTAAATGATATTGTGTCAGACACAGAAGAAAAGACAAAGTGTGTTTTGTTTTGGATCTGAGGGAAGGCAGGCAAAGGCTGCTTGAAGGGCTGACAGCGGCAGAAGGAGGAGCAGGATGTAAACAGGTCCACAGCAAAGTCGGCAGCCAGCAGACAGTCCTGTGCTAAAGAGGCCTCCAGGATCATAGGCTTCCCCAACCCTGACACTGCTGAGGGACAACCTCCCCGAAGGGACAGAAGGACATGACAGTGCGAGACCTGGACGTTCCCCTTACATACCTGTTCTGAAAGTCATTCGAAAGGAGAAAACTGGTTTCAGCTCAACTCTACTTGGTCAATGTAGTATCATTTCAGGGACACCTTTACTCCCCACCCCCAGCACAGACAGACAGACAGACAGACAGACAGACACACACACACACACACAGACACCCCTTTATTGCTATAGCCCCAAGTCCTGACTACAGGAAAAGTGCCCCAAGTACTTAAGCTGGTTTCGATATATTTTACTGACCTGTTCTTCCTATGTCTCTTCATCTTCCTGTTGCTTACCTTCTTACATTCCAGTGACTAAATGAGTAGCATTTAATCAATGTGGACATGGCACATAAAAAGTAAACATCCCTGTCTTTGGAAAAAGGACTGGAAAAGTGACTAGAAGGCCTCAGAAAGAGGCAGCAGGCGACAAATTTCACGGACCCCTGCCTATCATATATTCTCTGGTCACTGGTATAGAGCATTTCTATTTGTAAGATTAAAACTTTTCTTTACTTTTATACATTTTAAATTAAATATCTAGTAGATATATTTATAAAATACATGTGGACTAAAAACAATAACAGTAAAACCAAAGCCCAGGTCCCACCAGCCAGTTACAGAACATAGCTCTCACCTCCGCAGTCCCACTGTGTGACCCTCCCAGATCCCTGCCCCACCTTTGAGGCATGCTGAATTCTGTCATTATTGCCTTACTTTTCTTCATAGTTTTATCCCCATGTTTGCATGGGGTAAAGAATATGGAGTATGGTTTTGCATGATCTGAAATTTGTATTAATAAAATAGTTTATTATACAACTTGTAAAGCTACAGTTTATGTATGCCTTCTGTGTGTGTGTGTGGGGGGGGATTCTTCTTTTCTTTGCTGTATTGTATTATGTTTGTATTATATAAATGTACCATGACTTATTTATCCAGTCTTCTGCTTGCTGGTGGATATTGGATTATTTCTAGTTTTTGCTGTAAGAAAAACTAGTACTGTTAGAGGAGTTTAAATGCTCAGATCTTCAGCATTTCATGCACTACACTGGCAAAGGTTAGAGAGAGGTACATGACTGGGCATGAGATGCACACCTCACAGAATGAATCCTGACAACGGGTAGGCTGATTCCATCTCTCAGGTCGGAGCACGTGGCAGGCAGGTGAAGAAGCAGGAGTGAAGGTCTGGGCTAACCCTATTTCTCCAGCCACACTGTGAAGCACTCTGGACGCTGTTATGGAGTTTATGCCTTAGTCTGATGTAATCGCGTCCTGGCTTATCCTGGGAAAGACTTAAGGACAGCACATTCTGACTCTAGGCTAGTGCCTCTTACCCCTTTTGGGGGATACAGCTCTTCCTAAAAATGTATTGAAAGTGATTACTCTCTCCCTAGGAAGAAGCATAAACACATTTTTCATATAATTTCAAGGGGTTCCCACCTTGACAGACACTCAGAAGTCTATCAGTCCAGGAAAAGAAACCCAAACTAAAATGCAAGTGAGAATTAGGCTAATAGTAATGAGAGAAAAAAACTAAAGACTAACAAGAAAAGACTAGAATACAAAATTATATAACAACTCTAACCATTTAATCAAATTGGAACAACACCACCACAACAAAAATCCATCAAAATGCAGCAGGAGGCTGTGGCAAGGAGGTTAACCAGATAATAAAAAAAAGCTTCTGAAGTGGGAGAAACTTGGACTACAATAGGATATTATTAAACAAAGCCGTTTGTGTATGCACTCGGCTCTCAAAAATGTCAAGCCAGTAATATTTATCTATGCCATGGAAAATATTCCCTGAGACCAGAAAGGGCTTAAATGACACTGCTAATACTTGGTTTTCAGATCTGGCACATTCCCTAAAGTACCCTTCACCCTCTTCTACTTTTTCCTAAGAGATCTTATGGCAGGAACATTCCATTGCATTCCATCTGCAATCAGCTATAATCCCTGTGAGCAGCAGGCCAGGCCAGCCTGCCAGCATAGCCGTCTTTTAATACAGCTAACACATGTGGCTACAGCAAATTCATTTCATTTTTTGCAACAATTCTAGGTTCAAAATGTATGCTCTCTCCCAATCTTAAATCCAATGGGTTTTTTTAAACCATGACTACTTTCTAAACATAGCAAAGCAAGTGGCTCACTTAAAATCTCTCATTTAAAAATGATCTGGATTACATATTAGTCAAATTACTAAAAAATTGCCATATAAAACAGAAAACATTAGTAGAAAACTGAGAAAGTCTCTGATACAATTAGATAACTGGCTTTCCAAGGATAAGCATTTTTCAAAGGAACCAAAATTACCCCAAACCCTCGAGCCATGACAAAGTATTTACCTAGAAAACTAAGACTACTTTTACCAAGGCTGATTCATCTAATGAAGATTTTTTTCCCCCCAAGAGACTTACGCTAATTTAAAAATCAAAGGTCTCCTGCCAAACCTTTCCGTGGAAGACGCCATCTGTTACAGCCGGACGAGGGTCAGGGGTACCAATTACCCAGTCACGATACTAGTAAGCCCACAATTCTAAAAATTTTCCCAAACGTACGGGATATTTAGTTTAAATTCTACTTACTCAAGGTCTAGCTGAAATGCCCTCTCATCTATGACCCTTACGTGTGCCCTCTGCCAAACACACATCTGCATTTTTTTATCTTTAAAACCCTTTTGTATGTCATTATCACTTTGGTCACTTTCGCTTTGTACTGAGGCTTTTGTAGTGTCTTGTCTCTCCTACGAAAAACTAAAAACTCCTTAGGGGCAGGGTGCTACAGTCCATGCAGCTCTGGAACCCCACAGACACACATTACAGCAGACTCTCGAAGAGGAAGGGAGAGGAAGGGCTGCCCCGAGCAGCGCCGCTCGGCCTGCGGTCTAGAAAGGTCTGGGACAAAACATGATGGGAAAACCACTGGTAGTTCAGCACTGCACTTAAGGAGTCCACAGACTGGTGTTCACAGGACGAGGACAATTTTTCCCGGCCTACTCTAACCAAATTATTAATTGTGTTTAATAAAACCGGGCATTTTTTCTTTACTATTTTATCAAAAAGACATATCAAATATTTTCAGGAGTTCTGGAGAGATTTTTGTGGTAGATAAGCAAGAATGGGTGAATAAAACTCTCAAACTCCAAATTTTATAGTCCTCTCCTCAAAAGGTGTTCAATCAGAAATCTTATTTTCTTTTTCAGTTTCCTAGGGAAAACATTCGAAATCCTTCATCCAGAGTGAATAGCATATTTAAGTAATTTTATTTTTCTCTTAAACTGACATTATTTTCTATACAATTAAAATAATGTCAAAAAGAGACCATATACCTTACAATGAGATCTAACACTTTATTAGCTATCAATAATGTTAGTGAGCTTTTAATCCATGTGATCAAAAAAACAGCAAAGTCAGAAAGTCCAGCAGACCCAGATCCATTTCTCTTAACTATCCAGAACTATAAAAAATGTTTTAATTTTCCTACATACTCTAACAGTTTTATTCTCCTGGATAGTCAATGGATTTTTTTTTAAATATTCTATTTGGTACTCAGGCATACCATTATACATACATACAATAGATGCTTGCTAATACATAAAACCTTATTAACTTATATGGGTATTCTCTCATAGTAAAATCTCAAAGGAAACAACTTTTACAAGTTGTAAACATGAATTGTATTATTCAGGTATCTGAAGCATTCATTGAAGTCAAGACTGAAAAATAAGCTACTATTATACCTTATCACTTATTAAAAGGGAAAAAACTATCCTAGAAAAGGACGTTGCTGCACAAACCATCTCTGAAAGGAAATCTCACACAAGCTGCTTCTGGGGAAAGGAAATGACTGACTACATGATGGGAGAAGAGGAAGTGTTTGCACTATGTACTCTTTGTACCTCTGAATTTTACACCATGTGAATGAATGTTTTACCTATTCACAAAAATAAATCAAATTTGGAGGAAAATTAAGATGCTATTTGACCTTGACAATGAGTATAAACTTACAACCAATACGAATATAAACTTATAACCAATCCTAAAGTGATTTGTCATCAAGAAAAGAACATTAGTATCATCACTTGGACTAATAAAAGTTTTCCGTTTATTTTTATTTTATTATATGACAAATTAATTTTTACATTTCATAAATATGGCCTTTTAATGCTCATTTTCTACTTAAAAGTTTTCAGAGAGAAACAGGAGGCTCAGGGCCCACGTCAGCAGCACGTTCACTACGATGACAACACAGAGCTGATGAGTATGGCCCCTGTGCCAGGATTCAGTTATATACTGTGCAAAACTCAATTCTTAAAATGACACGCAAATAACACAGCTTAAATGAGTGGCATTTAAGAACGTAAATATTTATTCTCTAGTTCAACTGTAAGTCTAGCTCAAACTTTAAGCAAATAATATTGATTTTCTTTTTAAACAACTTTATTGAGACATAACTTACATACCATAAAGGTTACTCATTTAAAGTGTACAATTCAATAGTGAATTTTGCACCTCTTTTTCTTTTACGATTGTTCATAGGATATAATTCATAGACTCGCTGGCACAACTGACAAAGAAATGTAAAATATAAATAACGGTACAGCAGTTTAGACTCCAATTTTTGAATCCTTTTTAAAAAAAGATGGTTGCAAGTCCTTATTTACCAAATTCAGAGACGTGTATATGCAACAGAAAGTTTAAAACTGTACCTGAAGAATAAAAATAAAAAATGCTGAGCTCACAGTAACAGAGAACGGAATGGTGGTTACCAGAGGCTGGGACGTAGCGGGAAAAGGGGAGATACCAGCGAAAGGGTCCAAACTTTCAGTTTTAAGATGAATAAGTTTGGGAGACCTAGTGTGCAGCATGGTGACCACAGTTAATAACGTAATGCATACTGAAAACTTGCTCAGAGAATAGATCTCAAGTGTTCTCACCACACGCAGACAAAAAAAGGTAATTAGAAGTGATATGTTCATTAGTTTATGGTAATCATTTCATAATGTATACATACATCAAAATATCACATGATATACCTAAATATATACGTAGTTTTATTTACCACCGGCAGAATCCTCTCACAGAACCCTGGCAAATGGCCCACAGTAGATGAGATCAGAATGGTTTCCCCAACTACTCAGCATTAACTGTTTCTGAAAGACCTAC
>NW_011888867.1:5172212-5178908 GCF_000151845.1 Pteropus vampyrus
TCAAAACAGCAAAGTTTAAAGTGTTAATACCGAAATGTTAATTTACTCTGATCACAGAAAGGGAACAGGACAGGAAAGTGAGAACTGATGGAAAACATGCACTCACTGGTGGAGTTGCCTTGCATCTGAATGATGCACTTGGACTCTTTGCTGGTCTCTCGAGAATTGAAGGGCCGCACGCGGACAGCCACCTTCACTGAGGCTCCCGACATTCTGACGGTCTTGCTGTATATATGCGATCCAGATACAAAAAATCAAATCTTCTTTTGAAGTTACGTTCAAGTTTCCTTTAAAAAGAAAAAAAAAATCCATAGAAGGTAAGTCAATTTTAAAAACCATGGACTAACTTGAGCATAAGAGCTATTACTTTGTATCTCAGTACTATTTGTTTCCATTTCTAAAAATCTCTTCCCTTTTCTTCCCAATAAATTTCATGGTCTCAACAGTAAATTATCAAATAGAATATTAAAGACTGAAATTTGTTTTCTTATCCCATTATCTCTGTATCATACCAAAGAAGTCCCTAAACTTAATAAAAAATATAACTGCAACGTAACAGGGCATCTATCTTGCTGTTTTTCTGAATCAATATGAAAACCAAAAAACATTTATTTGTTACAGTTCCTTATACAATTCTCATCTGTAAAATGATTTACTACTTTAGAGCAATGCATTGAAGATTCTAAACTTTAATTACAACTTAAAACATTCAGTTATTGGCTGTATAATTAAAGAGCAAAGGACAAGGCTAAGCTCTACCTAGCTCCTTTAACTTCTAAGTATCCAGAGACTGCTTTCACTTAGGTGAATCCTTTCATATGTATCGTATTTGACCCTCCGACCGTTCAACCATTCCCACAATAAGCAGAGAAGGTTCTAAGAGACTAAGCTTCTACTCTATTCAACCATTCCCACAATAAGCAGAGAAGGTTCTAAGAGACTAAGCTTCTACCCTATTCTCTGATGTACCACTGACTCACAGCAGAATCAAATCACTACATTTCATTACTGAATGAAGCCACAAGAAAAAATGCCAACATTTTTTCAGAGGAATAGTTTCCCTCCCAAAAGAACAAAACAAACACTATTCTGTGAAAAAAAACTCACGTAAATAAATTCCACAAGAAACAACAGATCTCAATCTGTACTCTGTCCATTATATAAACATCTTCGAGAACCAAACAAAAGAAAAAAACTAAAAAGAAAAATATTTTTGAGTGCAATTATCAGGGAACCCCAAAGGAATTTAAATCTAACCAATGTTTTCCCACATAATTAGAGATTAGGAATGCTAACCTCCAGTTGTACAACTACTAGTGTTTTCCAAAGAGCAAATCTCAGGCAGTCAATCCCAAAAGGCACTCTCCACCTCAGTACCCTACCTTATTTTCTTCACAGTATTATCACTATCTGAAATCCTGGTTATTGGAACATGCTACTGTCTATCTCTCACACCACCGCCACCAGAGTGCTCAGAGATCTTGTTTGCTCACACTTAGAATAGTACCTGATGAAAGAACTCAGAAAATGTTGAAAGAATGAATTATGAATTATATTTCTCAGTTGTGAGAATTATCTGTTCAAGTCCTTTGCCTGGTTTACTGACTTTTTGTTTTTGTTTTAAAAAATATTTATTGACATTCATCTTTTTTATAATTTCTGCAATGTTTTTTTCCAGTCTGTTTCCCATTTTGCATTAAACAGATGGTTCTTTTTTTAATAGATCAAACGTTTTTTGTGATCACATTTATCAAATGAAAGCTTAGTGTTATTAACCCTCCCAATCAATACGGCATGACCTATAGTAACTAGTTGAGTCAAGTAAGTTGCCAAGTAAGAATGAATGAAGCATTCAGAAAAGGCAACAACACATTTCAACCCCCTAGAGTTCATTCTGATACACAGCAGCCATCATCAACACTCAACATGCCCCATTATCTTCTTCCCCAAACTGGCGATCTCTGCCAGTCTCCCCTATTCACATCTGGCCCAGCACCATAAACCTTGGCGTCATTTTTGTTTCCTTCTCTTTGAATCTTTTTATTAGTGTTAACATTATTAATGAAATACCACATGACAACTTTCAAAACAAATTTGCATTTTCTATCCCTTTCTTCCTCTCATTCCCGTTGCCATTATCCTTATCCATGTCCTTGCTTTACTACCTTGTGCCTACCGTACTTAGAATGGCAGAACTGATCTTTGAGCTTTTAGTTTTACTTAAATAGTCCTTAAACAAGGTTGCACAAAACAGAATCAGATGTGGGTCTGGTGACAGAAGGAGACTAGACTTTGGGCGGTGAGCGCACAATGGAGTACTCAGATGTTGCATTTTAAAGTTGTACACCTGGAATTTACATGTTATTAACCAATGTTACCCCAACAAATTTAATTTTTTTAAAAAAGAATATTTTTAAAAAAGGAAATGACAGCAAGTAAGCCCAAACTCCCCTGCCTGGTATTCAACAGTTTTGAGACAGGTCCCAGGTAAGAGTTTGTTTGTTTCTTTCTTTGCTTCCCAAAGATTACGTTGCAAATTTGCAGCCAAGAACTCTGCAACTGCTTAACCTTGCTACAGTGTTAACCTTCCCAAAGCATGACTTTCAATTTTACTTCCAAACTCAAGACCTTCCCTACATTCCCCAGTGTTTACAAGATCAAGACCAAAGCCTGGGTACTCTGTATTCTAGCCAAGCTCCCTTACTATGCTACCCACATGTTCCTGCACACCTCCTAACAGTTTCTCCCCCATAATGGGCACATGAATTTCCATTTTCTCTTCTATTTGATAGCCTAGCTCCAGTCTTACCTCTTCCAAAATGACTACCCAATCATTCCAGGAATCACTGGTATTTCCTGTGGCACTTACAGCCCCGAACACATTGTGAAAACACTGCTATCATTTCACATGACTGCATTCTACTTTGTATTGTTCTTTAATAGCTTCCCAAAGTGAAAATCCTATTCTCTCAAAAATCTCTTTGAATTTGCGCTCCTTCAAAAAATGACTAATTCCAAGTCTGGACAAGAAATTGAGAGATGATCCTAGAACATGTTAGTGTGACCGCAGTGATAAATCTACCAAAGGTGAATGAGGCCATGGGGAAAAGACACAGGTGCCAACGTAAGGGGCTCCTACAGGCCAAAGGTGGGACAATTGAAGTATAAAAATACATACATACTGCAAACAGATTGACAAATATCTAATAGATAAATTTGTGAGTTCATAATGATACTTTTAAAAACCTCCTTATTCTGAAGACTGGCAAATAAAACAAAGGAATCGAGCACATGCCTAGTCTGTATATTCTGTATAAACTATATCTCAGGATAGCCAAATGGTCCACGTGGCCAAGTTCTTCTGTACAGAAAAATTCTAGCTAATAAATGCATTAGAAATGACAGAATTAGAATGTCACCACTTTCCGACCCTACTGATATAAAGCCTCTCTGCAACAATCATCACTAGCTGCTATAAAAGCCTTAGATGAGAAGTTGGTTCATGTCGGGACATTATAGTATATGAATTAGGCTGACAGCATCTGAACCAAGTTCACCATTTCTAAAATGGGACACGGAGATGGTCTATGCCTCCTGATGTGCTACAATAAAGAACACACAGCACCACGTAGTAAGTACTTGTATCTCATCCCCTTAAAAGAATGCTGAATAGAACCAAGCCTCAGATCCATCAGCTTACAGGACACAAAGGAAGCAAAGAAACCATTTAAAAG
This sequence comes from Pteropus vampyrus, assembly GCF_000151845.1. Lineage (NCBI taxonomy): Eukaryota > Metazoa > Chordata > Mammalia > Chiroptera > Pteropodidae > Pteropus > Pteropus vampyrus. The sequence continues at coordinate 5,175,947 of NW_011888867.1, forward strand.
ACACCTAACCAGCCAACACAGAATATGGGAAACTCTACAGGTCAAGCCACCCTGTTTCCTCAACTAAACAGCATAATTACGGAGAGGGAATGTAACAGAGAGACTTGTGTTAGTTATCAACCAAATACAATTTTTTAATCAAGAAAAATCTGTAAAATGACATTTTTTAGGTAATCAGAAAAGTCTGAACATAGACTGGGTAACAGAGATATTAAGGAATTTGTTAGGGGAAGATAGAAAAAACAAGTTTGCCAACATGTCAACAATTACTGAATATTACAGATATGAAGATTTAAAAAACAAAACTTTGTGTGCTATCCGTGGCCTACCAAAGTGTTGAATGCTGCTGACAAACAAGACAACAAAGACCAAAACTTCCTTGCTGGTACTTTTAGATATAAAGTACTATGCATTTGCAACTAGGAACCAAAACCCTAACATCTGTAATATCTAATGTCCCCCATACATACCCTTTTCAATGGACTCACTTTACCTAGCTATCCTGCCAGCATTTCATTCGGCCTAACACAACCAAAGCCAAGGATCTCCACTTCCCCCAAACGCCGCCAGCTCTGCCATCTATTTCTTTTGTTCTCACCATTCTCCACAGACCAAAAGGCTTGCTTCCTCCATTCATCTAATCAATTGCTAAATTACATAGCTTCTACCTATAAAATCTCTTTCCATTTCTACCACCACTATTCCTTTCAGGACGTCCACACTTCTCATCCAAGACTGTTAACCTTCTCAATCACGCTCCTTCTTCCTCCAACCCAACCACGCTATACAATACTGTCATTTTCACCAACTCCATCCATACCACACAAAATTGCCAGACTCATCTTCCTGAAATAGAGTCCTGTTCATATCAGGTCCACTTAAAAATCCGCCAAGTTTCTCTATCGTCTACCAAGCAATGACCAAACTCCCCACACTCGTATTCGATGTGTTCTGCAACATAAACCACCTATTTTTACTAGCCCACAAAACACTATCTATCTTCCATCCACATTCCTTAACAACCACTCGCCAGAGAGAGGGCTTCCTGAAAGCATGTCATGTTTTCCTCTACTTGTGCCTTTGTTCCAATGTTCCCTCCACCCACGATGCTCTGTTCTCCTGTTCTTCTCAAAATCCAATTTATTCTTCCGGGACCTGAGTTCTCATACGCTACATATCTCTAAAGCCTTCATAGATTCTCCCCACTTCCCAAACTGAATGCAAATCCTTCTCCATTTAATATTTCTCTACTCACTGACCTCACCTGGGGCAGAATAAGTTACTTTTCTCATCTCTACTGTAGATTTTAAGTTCCTTGAGGACAAGAACAACATCTTAGTCATGTTTCTAATACCCTACATCACAGGGACTTGAATACAGTAGTTAAAATATTTTAGCTGCATTCCAAGTTACTGTGTGCCAACAATGATATTTGAATGGTATTGATAAAAAAACAAGTTGCTCCAAAATACAGATGGGAAAAAGGATAAAATTAATCTCAAATTCCTTCCTAATTAAAAAAGCTACCAGTCATTCTTTTTTTGGAAGTGATGTATGCATTTTAAAATTACTTTCCCAAAACAACCGGAACCTAAATATACATATTTTTCTGATTTAACTGCAACCATCTCCACAAATGAGTTAAAATTTTATGCAGTAATAAAAAACTACACTTAAGCGGACTATAGAAAGTGCTCCTTTGTTACGTCCCTGCTATCATTACTAGTGTCTCTTTTGTTAAGAGATGGCCATCAAAGCACTACAGCTTCAAAACTCCCTGATCCTTTTCAAAAAATTACCAATAAGTCGAAAATCAAATTTAAATTCCAGTGAGAAACGATAACTACAGACTATTTTTGAAGAGTTATTGGAAAGCAATACTTCTAATAGCATTTTCTAAGTTTTGAACAGCCAAAGGAAGAAAGACAGGAGAGGCAACCATACATACTCTAAATCACTTACACAGCCTCAGTTCTAGACTGTTCCTCTGACCAGTTTTCCTTCTTTATGACAAACAATTAGAAGCATCAGGAAAGCGGAATGGAGCAAAAATTCCAGAAGCATTCACGGACAATAAAGGGATAAACGTTTAGTAAAAATAAAAACACTTAGGTCTAATTCATTTTAATTTTTCTAAGTGTTTGCTCAATTGTTTAACTTTGATCTTGTGCAATTCTCACTTGTCTTCAGAGGTGCCCTATATCGTGAGGAGAGGACTAATTCTCAAAGTGACCTTTCAGCAAAGTGAATAAACAAGAACAGAATGATACTTGTTTTTTGGTTGGTTGGTTTTTGTAATATCCCTTTCTATACAAAGCAGCTAGGATTATATTCCTAAAACAGAGGTTTTAAAGTTCATGTGCTTAAAAACCTTGAATTGGTTTCTACAGCCTCAGATCATAACCTACACATTCAAGGGCTTCCACAATCCAAACTCCTTTCCCAGTCTGTTTTCACTGCCCAAAACGTAAGCCTTCTCCACCAAGAACCCTCTTACTACATGCAATTCTTGGAAGCCCGATCCCCCTTCTCAACCTACTCTAAGTCCATACCTTTTGAGGACAAGGTCAAACATCACCGCAAAGCAGAAAATATTAATTCATGCATTCTTTAATATCCCCCTTTCTCAGCCAAACATCATACGTCATACCTTCTTTCTTTGTTCCCTGACAATGTTGTATTATCTCATTTTTCTACCTATTTCATTACGCCTTATGATGCATTCAGTAGTTCACTTAACTCGTGTACTGATAATTTACTCAGTACACATTTGTCATAAATGAAAAGAAAATTTAACCAAGAATTAGTCTTTTAAATTCAATAGTCACACAATTTGCCAAACAGCAGCAAATTTACAATACTGACAAGCGGTCTAAAATACAATCTTTTCCACTAAGTTACATTTTAAAAAATGAATTATAACTTGAAGAATAAATGGGTATCCAAAAGTAAATATCTGTAG
>NW_011888867.1:5178958-5186688 GCF_000151845.1 Pteropus vampyrus
GTCCATCAAAGCACTACAGCTTCAAAACTCCCTGATCCTTTTCAAAAAATTACCAATAAGTCGAAAATCAAATTTAAATTCCAGTGAGAAACGATAACTACAGACTATTTTTGAAGAGTTATTGGAAAGCAATACTTCTAATAGCATTTTCTAAGTTTTGAACAGCCAAAGGAAGAAAGACAGGAGAGGCAACCATACATACTCTAAATAACTTACACAGCCTCAGTTCTAGACTGTTCCTCTGACCAGTTTTCCTTCTTTATGACAAACAATTAGAAGCATCAGGAAAGCGGAATGGAGCAAAAATTCCAGAAGCATTCACGGACAATAAAGGGATAAACGTTTAGTAAAAATAAAAACACTTAGGTCTAATTCATTTTAATTTTTCTAAGTGTTTGCTCAATTGTTTAACTTTGATCTTGTGCAATTCTCACTTGTCTTCAGAGGTGCCCTATATCGTGAGGAGAGGACTAATTCTCAAAGTGACCTTTCAGCAAAGTGAATAAACAAGAACAGAATGATACTTGTTTTTTGGTTGGTTGGTTTTTGTAATATCCCTTTCTATACAAAGCAGCTAGGATTATATTCCTAAAACAGAGGTTTTAAAGTTCATGTGCTTAAAAACCTTGAATTGGTTTCTACAGCCTCAGATCATAACCTACACATTCAAGGGCTTCCACAATCCAAACTCCTTTCCCAGTCTGTTTTCACTGCCCAAAACGTAAGCCTTCTCCACCAAGAACCCTCTTACTACATGCAATTCTTGGAAGCCCGATCCCCCTTCTCAACCTACTCTAAGTCCATACCTTTTGAGGACAAGGTCAAACATCACCGCAAAGCAGGAAATATTAATTCATGCATTCTTTAATATCCCCCTTTCTCAGCCAAACATCATACGTCATACCTTCTTTCTTTGTTCCCTGACAATGTTGTATTATCTCATTTTTCTACCTATTTCATTACGCCTTATGATGCATTCAGTAGTTCACTTAACTCGTGTACTGATAATTTACTCAGTACACATTTGTCATAAATGAAAAGAAAATTTAACCAAGAATTAGTCTTTTAAATTCAATAGTCACACAATTTGCCAAACAGCAGCAAATTTACAATACTGACAAGCGGTCTAAAATACAATCTTTTCCACTAAGTTACATTTTAAAAAATGAATTATAACTTGAAGAATAAATGGGTATCCAAAAGTAAATATCTGTAGCTAGTGAATCCATTTAGAGAAGTATGAAAATTTCCTCCTTCTTACAAATTCTGCATCTCTCAGTCTAATCCTTTCCATGAGGACCTATTAGCTGAGCAGGTTTTCGGTCCCAATACTGTGTCACTGACCATGGCTATACGTACTGATAAAATGGCCTCCAGAAAGTAATGCGTATGAATTACCTGTCTATTCTTGGGTTTTGACTCTATGGATAAAAATCAACCATGAGCCAAGCTGTGAAAGCTCAAAATGTATCACATGTTAGAAAGGCTTCTTTCTGCATTCTAACCCAATGCCAAGAATCAGACTGCACAGGAAGAGTCTCCTGACAAATCAGATTTTCAATCTGAAATGTGGCTAAACTAGCTCAGTCAGGCTCCCCAACTATTTAATCACCTTCTAAAATAACCTGGTATGATTTTTGGATTTACTAGTAGACACATGTCCCTATAATTAAGAAATAAAGGATCCTCCTTTTCACTGATGACATGATTTTATCCTCATAAACCAAGAAGAGGTGCATCGAGAAACAACAGCTCCTATGGCATGTGGCTTAAAATATTCTAAGTGAGGGTGATTTTTTTCTTTTCTCTCAAAGTTTGGATAGTTATTACTAAACTCTACAGAATGAGTCAATTCATTCTAATATCTGAAGCTATATCCTATCATTTCACTTTGGCAGATCCGCTTTGAACTCTGCCACTCAAATGCCAGCATTCCACTGAAGTTCTTCTACTGTCAAAGTGGACAATGCCTACTGCAGGCGAATGCACTCAGCTCACGCTATGGTGCAGAAATGGCAAGTTTCAATCAAAAATTAATTCAAATTAGGTATGAGTCAAGGTTCTTTCTGAAATCTGCCCCTGACTACACCTTTGCAGCTACCTGCCTAAGAGGTGGCTGACTAACTGGGCAAGAATGCAGGTCAGAATTTGCCATGTGTCAACAATGTGTCAATCTTGCCACATGATAAACTGGTATCCAAAGTTTAATAGGTTTGTTTTTATTTAGGTGACAACATAGAATATGAGTATTCCAGGCTCTCACCAGGGTTAAATAAAGAGTTTTCTGCTGGGATAGTCAGACATACCTTTATATAAAGTTAAAGTTACATACCTGAACCATATTAGTCATACCCTTCACAGAAAAGATTTTAGTTATTATATTTTAATGTCGTATTCTCAGTTTGGAAAACAGAGAGCCACCAACAAACCACTAAGCTTTCTTTTACCAGAATGAAATTTGTATAATTTATCTTTCCCTTTTAACTCTGACTTCTAAATTTCAAAACTAAATTACAGTAACCACATTACACAAATTACTGCAATTTGTATATTTACTTTTTCTTCCTGTTACATCGATTTTTGTTTCTTATCTATATTTTAACATTCTCACTGTATATACATATATATATAGTTTTTGTGGTAAGTTGCTCAAATCCTTTTTATAAGTAGTAAGAGGAATAAATTATAAATAAAACTTCACTGTTAAGAGCCTATTCTGCTATTTAACATTGGAAATATGGTTATGCACTCAAAATTCTAGTTCCTAAAAACAGAGTGAATAAGCCTTTTAATACAAATGAAATTATATGAAAATTCATGCTGAATGAATTTAACAGCATTGTGAGTGGCCAGAGAAGCAGGAGGCCCGGGAGACTGAAACTAGCCCCCCCAAAACAGAAGCAGACAGAAGTTCAATGGAAGAGTGAAGTGAGCAATACCTTCCATACTGCAAAGATGTGAACGGTGCCCCCTGGATTCACCAACAAAGGGCCCCACTTCACTGGGCAAGAGCAGTCAGTGAAGTGGGGGTCACTGCAGCTAGTCTGCGGTGGGTTGGGGAGCAGGAATTACAAGGCGGAAATGCAAGCATCCTCTCAGCTTCTAGAACCCGAGAGAGGCAGGAGAGAGACAGCTAGAAGTGAACAGGAACGAAGGAGGGATTTTCTCCCCCACGCCCCTTTTTTTAACAGGAAAGACTTGCGTGTTTCTATATTTATTCACCAGCTATTTATTAGGCGCCTTCAACATGACAGGCGGTTCCAGGAGTCTGGGATAAATCAATGAACAAAACAGGTAAACATCCATGCCGTGGAGGAGCTCACGTTCTCGTAGCGGGAGAGGGGACATTAGAATAATAACTCAGAATGGTAGGAGATAATAAGCAGTAGCTGGGAGGGAAAGTAGGGCCCGGTCGGGGGAATCGGAGCAGGGTGGGGAGGAGCGCCGCGCAGGTGCACGGACGAGGTCAGGGTAGGCCCGCTGAGGTGCTGAGGTTCAAGCAAAGACTGGCCGGAAGTGAAGGAGTTAGCCAAGCAGCTTTTGAAGGGGAAGAGTGTTTCCGGCAGAAGAGTCAGAGCAAAGGGCTGAAGGTGGGGCTGGCCAGCTGTGTGCAAGGAACTGTGGGGGAAACAGCGAAAGGGGAAAAGAGAAGTAACCCAAAGATTAGAAGACAGTGACACCCAAACGCAGGCCAAGCAAATCAGCCGAAGACAAGAAGTGTAACCTGTCCTCCTCCACTGGAGGAACAGGGTGAGAAAGGAGGCAGAGGCTTGTCAGGAGAGGAAGGGAAGCTGAGGGATCCACGCCCTTTTCTTTCCTATGGGGCGGCAGGTCAGGTTTCGTGCAAGCGTGGGACAGTGGGGAGGCGTTAAGTGGTCGGAATTTTAGAAAAGCCACTGCGCTGTGGAGAATGGGGGTGGGAACTGAGAACTGCTCCGACAGACGCCAAAGACAGACTTGGGGAGACCTAAGACTACACGTTAACTGAGCCAGCGCTGTGTGAGGTTTCTCCAGCATGTGAGTAAGGAACGACGCGTGGATGCCATCTGCATAGTGGGCCTTACGGCATAATAAAGAATAATTAAAAACCGCAAATGCTAGTAAGAAAATAGCTGAAGCGATGCACCCCACTAGTCACAGTGTGGAAAGGAAGACAAAGAAGGAAAATGTGGAAGAGGCTGAGGGTCCAGATTTCAGGGGGGAAAACACACGGAAAGACACTACAAAAATGAGAGCTGTCAATTAGAAGAGTTTAAGATCTGAAGGTGGACTTGAAATCCTTACATAGATCTGAGGGTGATGATATGTTAGATGTGGCCACAACCCTGAGTTATTGGAACAGAATGAAGCCAATGTTTGCTTGAGCTGAAGTCAAGGAATTTTAAAGTTAAGGGTAGTCACAAAATAAGTTCAGCATAGTGGTTACCTACTACCTCTAGTGACCTGAGGAAGCCACCTAGCCTCTGTCTCAGTTTCTTCATCTGTAAAATGGGAATAGTGGTATCTATTTTATATGGCTGTCATATGGATTAAAGTTGTGAATAAACATAAAGTGATTAAAAAAGAGTCTGGCACACAGAAAGAGCTTAATATGAGTAAACTATTTTATCATTATTGTTGTTTTTGTTTATACAGTTATTGCCTGCCAGAATGATATTAGAAATTCGGATGGAAGGGAGAACTAAGTCAAGAATCAATGTCATCAAATAGGGCAATGGTAAAGGGCCATGTAGTTGAATGATATGCTTTGGCATAAACGATGTGATTAAATATTTTAAATATTTTAAAATCCATGAGACATAAGATTTACAATCTTACAACTTAAAACGTATATACGAACAACCACAAAACAGTCATAAAGTACCAACTGAGTATTAGATAATAAGCATTATATGGCAATTCAAAAAGAAAAAAGCTCTGACTGAAAATCATCAAAACCACCATGGCACAGGCAGCAGCACACTAAACTGTATTAAAACGGAAGAGCTGGCATTAACCTTATCTTACCATATCTTCACAAACAGTAAAATGTCAGTTCCTCGAGAGTAAAGAACTAAATCTCTACATGCACTCTCACTCAACTAGTAACTGTCATACACATGAGCGTAAATGAATCACTGGGCCATTAAACAAAAAGTCCAACTCATAAGATTTTTCCTATCACAATCAAATTTGTTCCATTTATCTTCTATACTCACAAGCTGCACAAAAAAAAGTTGTAAGAGTATGTATATTTATTCACACTCTTTCGTAGACTCCAGAAATTCACCAGTATCTGTTCCAACAAGGCCATCTTTCAAAGAGACCTATATCAAGTAGATATGCTTTGCTTTCATTCAAACTCCATTTCTTAATGGATAAATTCCTTTAACTTCTTAGGTTGAAAACTTAAAATTTTTTCAGATAAGATTTTCTAAGAGAAGTCAAACTTGATTTTTTTTTTGTTTTTATCATTAAGCTTTCCTTCACTTCAGAGCCTTGTGAAATTACGTCGCATCAGTTTCCAAGACCAAAGGGATATGCTTACTCCTGGAAAAGACCTACTGTGATTAGGAGGCTGGGAAGGGGTTACAAAAAGGCAGGGGCCCACTGTGGTCCTTTACTCTGTATCCAGGACAACACTACAGCAGGGAAGTGGGCACCAAAGCTTTGGCTGTGCAGACTCTCTGTTGGCACTCTTCTTGGGAATTTATTCCCTGCACAAATTCAAAGTGGGAAAGAGAGAAAAAATGAAAACTGCATTCATATCTGCTCTTGAAAAAGAGAAACAGTCTGTTCTAAGCCTTAGAAGCTGTACTTAATTGGATAAATTTTGGAAAAACATTCATCAGAGCAGGGCTGCACACTCATAAAGTCTTGCCTCTAAATCAGATTTACAATCAGGTCTGATTTTACCAAATGCTGAAATTCTATTTAACCGCAGTTCTTCCGATCTTTTTTCTAATAAAGTAACTATAAAAATTTTAAACTTAGAAATATTTCTTAAATGAGGCATGGAATTTCAAAACAGATGTTCTCTATTTCTCTCATATTAACGTTGAAGCCATTTTTGATTCAACCAAGTTTCAGAAGGAAAGCTTAATGATAAAAACAAAAAAAAAAATCAAGTTTGACTTCTCTTAGAAAATCTTATCTGAAAAAATTTTAAGTTTTCAACCTAAGAAGTTAAAGGAATTTATCCATTAAGAAATGGAGTTTGAATGAAAGCAAAGGACACAAAGAAAGCAGGCATCCCGCTCTCCAGGTCCTGTCCACACCAAGGATGCAGGAAAAGACAGATTTACAAGCTCACGCTGAATTCGGTTATTGATCACATCCAGATCTGCTTTACAATGCCAGCATGTGTGCCATCTTCATATTCCGCCCTTAAACAGTACACTATCAACTCCACTAGCCTCATAATCCAACAGCCATACCAATTAGAAAGCGTCACCTCACTTCTTAGAGAACACGAGCTAAGATTTTATTACGACTAAGCTGACAAAATGCGAGTCTTTAAATGAAATATCCACCATGATATCACTTCTTAAGACCTATTTAAATCCAATCACCATGCTTTCATTAGGCTCATACAGACCCATCTATGACACAAAGCAACATGTTCAGTGTGGCAGAACAGCTGCCTAGAACACTAAGAGATATATGAGTAAGGGATCTGTTGACAATCTAATTTCAGCTACCTCGAGATTCCACAAAGATGACAACCTACGTCCTCAGAAATACTGCTGCAAGCCTCTCCCACTGTCAGAATATTCCAGTTTACTTAATCGCCGCATATTGGGCTACTCTGAAAATCTGTCCGTCCCATGCAATACACAACTGAGGCCTCCATACTGGTGAACTGACCTCCGCAATCCTCAGATCCGCCTATGTGCGTGGAAGCATCATCAGGCCTAGGTTCACAGCATTGGCCGTAGAAGAATACAGAAACCCAGCATTTCGCCCCAGCAAGAATGGAATCTCGAAGACACTTTACCTTGGAAGCTCCGTTAGCAATTCACCAAGGAGAAAAAGTGATTTTGGAGTTCAATTCTGGTTTGAGGGCCGGGAATGTTTTGTGCTGCCTGAACAATGACTCGCTTGCCCGAGCAGCCTCCCAACCCCCACAACTTGGCCTTTGGCGTGGCCAGTCACCCCCAAAGCTTCCAGAGGTACCACTCGGTGCCTTCCAGCAACCGGACTTGGCTCCCAAAGGATTTGTCAGATCATCCTCCCAATATGGCTGCCAGAGTGATCCTGGGCGGCCGAGCGCCGCGACCACGCCAGCCTCCCTCACAGCTGGCCAGCGTCCAGCGAGCCCCCTCCCTTCCCGCCGCGCTCCTCGCTCCAGTCCTAGCGCCACCGGCCTCCCGCCGCCACCCGATGCCCTTCCCAGCCTTCACTTGTTTGCAAAAGGGCACGGCCACGCTCCGAGCCGGAGCCCCGATGCCAACCACAATGGGGTGGAGGTGATGGGGGGAACTAAGAAAGGGCGGCTTCGACCCGAGCGGCACCGTCTCCACAGGGCTGCAGGGCGCGCGGGGAGCCCCGGGGACCCACAGGCAGCGGCGGACCTGCTGACCGCCGGGCACGGCCGGAGCCCAGCCGCTCGAGGGAAACGGACTGGTGCGGGGCACTGCGGGGGACGCCGCAGGCCGCTGGCCCCAAGCCCAGCACTCGCTGCTGGCCCAGGGAGGGTCCCCACTCCCGAGAGCGAGGCGCCCCCCACTCCACTCGGTGTCCGGAGGGGC
>NW_011888867.1:5187278-5200176 GCF_000151845.1 Pteropus vampyrus
CGCCCCGAGCCCGGCCGCCGCGCGTCATCTCGGCGCCCGTGACTGACGCGGGCGGCGGCCAATCGGAGCTCAGAGCTCGAGGCGGCCGACCAATCGCCGGGAGAGCTGGAGGGGGCGGGGATGCAGTGAGCAGCTGCGGGGACGCCGGGGCGCCCTCTGGTGGCCCAGGAGCCCGTGCGTGTACGGGGATGCGGGGTGGGCGAAGCCGGCTCCTCGAGTCCTCTCCCGGTGACTCCCGAAGGGCGTTAGTCGGCAGCAACCGCGTCTGGCGACCGATGATCCGCCTTCTAAGGGGACAAAGCTTGGTGAAATGGGGCGGGGCATGACTCCCCTAGTCGCCTGCGGAGGAGCTGAGATGAATGTGGGGGGCGGTCGAGTGTGGAATCATTGTCAGTTTTGGAAACATCTCTTACGTTGAAGCCGCCGAACCCCGCGGAGTCGGAACCGAGACACGCAGAGGGATGAGTGTATACTCCCGCAGAAAGCTTCCTGGCCTATTCTTATCGAGCCCGATCACAACACCTCCCACACGCCACCTTGGGAAAAAAGGCGGAATGAGTAATGGAAAAGCATGACTTAGTGGGCATTCAACTTGTCTCCTTGGGAGACCGAGTAAGGGCCGTGAGTAAAGGAACGAAATGCTTTGTATCGCCCCTGAGTTAATGAACCGAGCTCCCCTCTGGGAGATGCCCTTGAAGGAGGGTTATTGGAATTCAGAATCCAGGAGAACACAAGAGCTCCAGTAGCGATGTTCAAAAATCAGGTTTAGATTCAGCTCAAAAGAAATAGCCCACAACTGTTAATGAGCGGTCCAATTTGGTACGTAACAAAATATATTCAACGATAATACGTGAAATTATCACGCCAAGCACCATGATTTTGTAAGGTAATGAAATGCTTTTTTATTTACTAGCTGAAACTGAAAATAAAATCAGATCTCCGCCCCCCCCCCAATTCAATGCAGTATTGGGTGTAGAAAGCCTTACTTATACGCATAGCCACTAAAACATCAAAATCAATTCTCCACGCTAATGATTTTGGAAAATATCCATCCACCCACTAAAGTCTTCATGCTCTATCCAGTCAACATTTATTGAACGTTTCTATTTAGAATTTAAACTCCACCTACCCAGATTTGACATAGCTTACACTGCAGCATACAAATAATAAAACTATAGCATTAAAATAGGAGTAAAATAATAATAATAATAATGTAATGAAAGGCTGTATAGGGGGAAGCCTTATGAATAAGGGACATGCATAGAAAGAAAAATAATATTAAAAAACAGAGTCAAGCACAAAACTCGCTTCTTAGCTTCCTGAAGGCCAAAACAAGGATGAAACTACAATGGGTTAATTGTAGCTCATCGATTCATCAATAGACACCAACTTTTTCCTAGCTTGAAGCTCTTTGTCTAAGTACTATGATAAGCACCATGGAGAGTTACAAAAACCTGGATTGTAGTTAACATTGTCTGAGCTCTCAATGGAGCTCAAACTGAAAAGAATCAAAAATAGTGAAGGGAATGTGGCAGTAATCAGCACAAAAGCACACAGAGAGGGGTCAGTATGGGCAGACGATTCTAGGTTTCAAGGCCAAAATAGCCTGCTGTACATAAGCCTTTTGCCCCTCTGATAGATAAAGTTACTCTGCAGGGCCATTCGGTTTCTAAGATTACAGATTTTGTACAAAGACACCTCTTAAAAGTCGTAAAGTACTAGCAAAATTGAATTTAGCCATGGCCCGGTAAGGTTATCCCTGGAATACAAGGAAAAAACAACATGTAAAGATCTATTAGTGTTATGTACACAGACACACGACCACAACTAATGAGGTTTCTGGATATGAGGTCAATATACAAAAATCCAAAGTGTTCCTTTTCCAATAGGAAATAGCCAATAGGAAAACATGATTTTAAAAGGTCCCATTAAAAATAGCGATAAAACTATTAAATATTTAAGGATAAGTTGACCAAAGATGAGCAAGACTCATATGAAAAAAAATTATATAACTGTATTGATGAAACACACATTAAAAAAAGACCTAAATAGATGGAGAGGTGTTGTTTATTTTTGGACAGGAAGGAAAATATAAAAATGTAAATTCTTTTCGAGTTAATCCATAAACTTAATGTGATTTCAATTAATATGTCAACAGGATTTTTTCATGGAATGTGACAAGGCAATGGTAATATTCAAATGATAGATCTATTCCATGCCCATTTGAAAAAATTCATTTGCTAGAATAAAGCCTAGAATATCCATGGCTATTATGAAGAATGAGGTGTGGGGACTTACCCATGAGTTAGCAAGAGTCTCTGAAGCATCATACTAATTAGAACACTGTTGCATGGGCACAAGAATATACGAATACAGAAATGGAACAGAATAGAGTCTGGAAACAGACTATGTGCATCCGGGAATATAAGGAAAGAACCAGCATTCCAAATCAGTGGGGAAGTGATAAACTATGAATGATAATAAATGATGCAGGAAAAATTGCTTAACTGGTAAAAAATGTGATTCTTACATCACACCATACAAAAAAATTTCAGGTGAACTGAAAATGTAAATAGAAAAGTAAAGCTTTAAATATTTTAGTAGGAAATATAAAATATTTTTATGACCTTGAGGTAAAGACGATTACCCTAAACAGGAGAAAACAAACCACTAACCACAAAAGACTGATGGATTTGACTATAATTTAAAAAGAAATTTTTTTTAAAAAACTACTTCTACACAACAAAAGACATTATAAAACAAAAGAACAAACCATAGCTTGGACAAATCTATCTGCAACACGTATAACCAGCAAATTATTCAGAATATATAAAGCTATAATACAATAATACAAATCAATGTGAAAATTACAAACCGCCTAACAGAAAAAAAATGTGCAAAAAGATATGAGTAGGCAGTTCACAGAAGAAGGTATGTGAAGACACTTCCCTCACTAGAAATGAGATACCATGCCACATCCATCAAATTGCCACAGATGAAAAGTGTAACAATACCAAGTAATAGAAGGGAGTGACATGGTACAACTACTTTGAAAAATGTGTGGGGAACTAGACAAATGGAAGATGAGCACAGCCCTGTAACCCAGCAATTCCTCTTCCAGTACCTAGAGAAACTCTCGCACAGGTAAATAAGGAAACAGGTATGAGAATGGTCTTTGCAATATTGTCTAGAATATGGAAAAGTTGAAATGCCCATCGATAAGAGAACGGATGAATAAATTGCGATATAGTCATATAATGGAATACTGCGCAGCCATTAAAATGAGTGATCCAGAGCTACGACACATCTACAACAGTCAGGGTCTGGTTAGAAAATAGAAAATATGGTGTCATTACAAACACAAGAGATTTAATAGAGGAATCGTTTCTCCAGATGTTGCAAAGTTCAAAGAGAAAAAAGAAGGGATGATCACTTAGAGACTAGAAAATGCGGGAAGGTGCTACACTCCTAGCATGGGGTTAAAAAGATGAGGAGGGGGTGTTAGTGAAGCTAGGAGACTCAAAGAGGGGCCAGGACTGCAGCTGGGGGTGTAGAGGAGAAGTTGCTGTGTCAGGAAGAAGCACCATATGAAGAGAAAGAGCAAACATGGAAGAAAAACTAAGACTTCTCAGCTCAACACTTCCAACTGGCAAAATCCCAAGGGAAACCAATTGGTGGCAAAGGAGCTCGAGGGATACAGACTATCCAAGGCTGGGGGGGGGGGGGGACAGGGCGGGGGACAAGGCTGAGAAACAATAGGTAAACAGCGAACACAATGACTAAATCTCAAAAACATAAAGCTGACCGAAAAAAATAATGAATTGCAGAATAATGTGTGTAGTATAGTAATGCCGTTTATACACAAAAGGTGAAAACATATGAACAAACACTACATTGTACAGGACGACATTCATATATAGTCAAGGACGAAAACCTGCATGGGAGTGGCAATCACAGAATTCAGAATAGAGGTCACTCCAGGAGAGAGAAAAGAAAGGAAGCAAGAAGCAGGACGAGGAAGCATCAACTCTATTTTTCCCCTCCTTTCGATGAGAAAAATGACTGGAGGATGGAAATGTTGATAGAGTTGGGTGGTGGGTACATGGGTGGGTACCCTCATGTTAGACTCTATGCTTTGCTGCCTGTTCAAAAATATTTTATTATTTAAAAACTATATTTGTCCAAAGGCATCCTAGCCATGGTCCCACCGGTAACCCTCTGCAGGCTGGGTCAGCATCTGGATCAGAGGGGTGGGGACAGACCCTGGCAGCTGGACTGGGCATGATAGGATGAGTGGGCGGGAGGCTGTAAACCATAATCCTCCCTCTGACCTGGTTTTAAGATACACCGGTCTCACAGCCTGCACTGTAAAAGGCTGCCGAGCCTTGGCCAAATGGTTGGCCTTCCTGACTCACAGTCTGTTTTCATTCAAAACTGCCACATGCTGCAACCGTTACTGACAAAAATTGTAGGAAGAGTCCATTTTTATTTCAGGGAGAATTAAGACTGCAGTCCTCTGCAGGACTATCTGTGCCCAGAGAGAATCTTATTTTCTGGTTATTTTAACCAAGGTCAGGTAACACTGTATTTAAGTCTTGGATCATGTTGCATATTTAAAAATAGAAACTGCTTATTTTTTTTGGACTGAGGAGGCTACTATCCTGAAGCTAGAAAACATCTGTTTTTTTTTACACAAAGTCTTTGTAAATATTAATGTCTATTTGATATAAGTATGTGTGCACAGATTGTATTAAACAATGTATTAAATAACAGCAATCTTGCCCGATTGTATTAAATAACAACAATATGGAGCTCAGGACAAATCGATAAATGCTCTGGTTTTTCAGTGAATACTTAAACATGATGCAATTTGGCTTAACTCATTAATATTAATATATGATGACACCACCTGTGCTAAGGTTATTTGGAATCAGAGACTCAAAACTGGTTAGTCTGCCCCGTCAGGAAACTGATGAGCGCAGCAAGCCTCTAGTTTGCTGAGGACTGTTTTTTATTTGGTGGATTCAACTACCAAGAATCCAGAAGAGAAGAAAAGAAAATCAGCCAAAATAGATGTTACAAAACTCATGCATCTTACTCACTAGAAAGTTCCACAAGCCGGCATTCATGTCTCTCCTCCTTCACCACTAATTTTAACAAGCTCGATTGCCTGAGTTCTTAGCTAATAAACTGGTAGGAACAAATTGGAAATGAGGGAATTGCAATGCTAAAAGAAGCAAGGCTTATTCCAAAAAAAAGATTAAAAAATTTAAAAGCATATGTAAAATCTCAAAACAAAAAAAAAAAACAAAAAAAACAACGCAGTTGTCTGACAATGTTTGGATCCAAATGACTTTGGGCTATTTTAAAAAACCAAATCAATACAAAAAGTGAATTTTGATACTGGCCGGAAGAGTTAAAATCATGCAGCAGGATATAAACACAGTTCTAGGAGAGTAATTCCACATGTGAGTAAAGGGCAAAGGTGACACCTTTGAAAACAAGTTTCTAGTCTTCCAGACAGCCTCGAAAAGAAAAAGAAGTCTCTGCCCAGACCACATTTTCTAAAGTCCCTAAAGACCGTAGCAAAATCAATAGATGCCATTTTCTTTTCCTTCTCCTCCAATGCTCAATTACATTCAAGCGAATATCAATTTAAGAAGTGACATATACATGGCACTGCAAGTTAGCACAATTGCTGAGGTCACTCTGGCCCTGGGGACCACATAGTAAATACCACACAATCCATGCAGAAGTAAAACACTGATATTTTTGGAAAGATTAAAAGAATGGGACATTTGAATTGGGTGTGTTCTCTTAGATCCCAATGGTTAGTACAAGAGTTTGTTTTAATCAGCTGCTGGCTCTTCACAAACACGGTCAGCTGTAACCAGTGTGTCTGGCTGTTT
Organism: Pteropus vampyrus; assembly: GCF_000151845.1. Taxonomy (NCBI): domain Eukaryota; kingdom Metazoa; phylum Chordata; class Mammalia; order Chiroptera; family Pteropodidae; genus Pteropus; species Pteropus vampyrus. The sequence continues at coordinate 5,193,188 of NW_011888867.1, forward strand.
CCCCCGGTCGTGATGGGGATCTGTCATTTCGGCCAGATAAAAATACACTGCGTAGGTTCCCCTCTTCTGAATTGCAGTTTATGTAGCATTTTTCTATAACGGGCATTTTTACTAATTAGGAACAACCTTGTATCAATTAACTTTGGTCTTAGAGCCATGATTAAAGAAACCAAATCGTTGTTTCTGGGAATTACTGTGCCAGGGACAGATGGCTTCGGAACACATGGGCAGAAGACGATGCATGAAATGGGCTTCCTACAGCTCCAGAGAGAGTCCAGCTGCCAGGAGGGAACACTGGGTCACAGGATTGGGGACACTCTAGGCGAAACGGAGAGCTGAGAGGACCGGGCCACAGCTGAACGAAGCTCAGTGGTATCACGATATCTCAGATGACCCCATCATCGTCACATTCCCAACCCCCCGGGCTGAGGAGGCTACCCCCGAAGCCATAGCTCGCCCTTCCCAGAGCTCCGGCTCTGACAGTGTCTCACGGCAGCTGCCATGTGCTCTTGCTCAGAGCACAACGACTTTGAGATGAATATATAATTCACGCTGCGAGAAAGCACCTACAGGAAAGAGGGGCTCGCTGGGGACTGAGAGCCCCTGGCCCTTACCATCGAGCTGTTTGGATTTTGATTCTGTCACTCGCTATGCGCCCTTGAGCACATGACCCTTGGTTTCCTCATCTCTAAAATGGGAATGAAGGTAATAGCTAATATGCTCCTCACATTGTGAGAATCAAATGAAGATGTGAGTGTAAAGTGTGAGGCCTGGCACGCCATTAATTAACAATAATTAATAATAATTATTAATTACCGTTCATTGAATCATTATTCTCTCTCTTCCTCTCTCTAAATGATCTCTCATTACGCCTTTTCTCGGGTTTTCCAATCTACAGATTACAGAGTCACAGTATCGAAAATGTCATGAAGAAATGAATCTGCTTATTCCTAGCTGTGGGATCCTGGGCAAGTCAGTTTCTGAACTATAAAAGCAGGCAATTAGAGTAGATGAATTCTAAAGTATGTTCGAGTTCTAATTATTTTGGCATTCTGTACTTACCAGATTTTTTTCTTCCTCTCCAGAGACAGGAAGAATTTAAACAGATGATGGCGATGATGGTGGTGATAGTGATGATAGCAGTTGGAATTTACTGAGCATTTACTATATACCAGAAACTATAGTAAACACGTAAATTAGCTCATTTAATCCTCACAAAAGTCCTACAAAGGAGTCACTCTTATTGTTGCAAATTCACATATAAGGAAACTCAGAGAAGTTGTGGAGGCTGAAAAATGGCCCCCAACAATAGCAGGTCCTAATCCCCAGAACCTATAAATATGACTTTAGATGGGAACGGGGCCTTTGTAGATATAAATTAAGGATTTTGACATGGGGAGTTTATCTCGGATTATTAAGATAAGCCCTGAATACAATCATATGTATCCTTATAAGAAGGAGGTGGAGGGATATTTGACTGCACAGGCAGAAGTAGAGAAGGCCATGTGACTACGGAGGCAGAGATGGCTGTGATGCCGCCACAAGCCGAGGAATGCAGGCGGCCCCCAGAAATTGGAAGAGGCAGGAACACATTCTCCCCTAGAGCCTCCAGAAGAAGCACGGCCTGGTCAACACTTTAATTTTTCAGCCCAGTGATACCAATTCTGGCCTCCAGAAATGTGAGATAACAAAATTCTGTTGTTCTAAATCACCCGGTTTGTGGCAATTTGTTACAGCGGCCACTGGAAACTCATACAGAGATTAAGTCGTTTTATTCATGATCATAATAAGGGGTGGTGGAGCCAGGATTCAAACCCATCAACATCTGGCCCCAAAACTCAAGCTCTTCAGCATAGTCGGGTTTACCCTATAATACAGACAACAAACGAACAGAAATGGACTAAGTACTAAGGACCAAAAAAGGAAGAAGGAAAAAAAGCATTTGGAATTCCTTTCTGTTCTTTTGTAATTTTCGATTTCTCAGTTGCAGTCGACATACAATGCCATACTACGCCGCCATCATGACTGGAACTCTGCATTTGGAAATTCATCAACGGCAAGGTAGCGGTCTAAGTGGCTGACCCCGCCAAGTTCATTCTCTCTTCTGCAAACATCTCAGTTTGAGAAACATTACTTTAAAAGTTCATTCTCCCACACACTTTACATCGAAATTAGATCATACTCTCATCGTGGCCAAGAATGTGTGCACTTCAACTAAGAGATACAATTTATAAAAAGAGAAAAGATTATTTAGTTTATAGCTAAAGAGATTACTTGGCAGCCATTTCAGGCTCTTAGTCCACACTTGGCAATCAGAGAAACAGAAGCTGCTATCTTTTTAAAAAGGTTTGTTTCCTTTTTTTCCCCTTCAATTGGGACTCTGTCTCCAATTTTCTAAAAAGGAAAATGAGTAAAGACTAAGAACTTGATTTTTACTCCCCTCGCTTGCTACTTTTTTGACTGTTTCGAGTTCTCCAGCAAGTCAACTATTAGGAAAGCTGGGATTTGAGGTTTGAATTTAATCCTAATATATAAATGTGTCCGCATTTGCCTACGTAGGAATGGGACCTTCAGTTCAAACTCTTAACACACATTAAACCTTCAAGTTTCTACCGAGCCTCTCATAGGTCTTCGCGCATGTCGCCCCATCCACCAACTTTGCTCATCTTAGCTCCCTGCCCTCTTTTTAGATCATTTAAATTGATATGCACAAAGTTTTGAAATAAGTGATCATAAAAGCAGGATGGTCTGCAATGCTCTAAATTAAATGTTCTCAGTCCCGACTTATGGGCACAGAGCAGTAAGCAGGGAGAGAACCGAGAATGGGCCCCCCTTGGCTGTCACAGTATTTCTCAATCATCCGCAAGAAGTCAACTGGAAAAGAAAAACGTTTCCGCATCACTGACGGCCTCAGGAGGTTGTGGTCTGAAGGAACAATAAAATACAGCCTTCTGAGACGAGGCGCCTCCGAGGAAGAAGCTCAGCATTCAGCTCTATAATAGTTATAAAAATAGCTGACTGTGTTTGTAGCTAAAAATTAACCTATTTATTCATGATGCATTTCTCTGTATAAGAGCTAGAAGATGTTTTTTTTTTATTTTTTGGTCTTCTTTAAAGGCAATATGTCAGCAATTTCCTTCTGCCCGTGTAATGTTGACAGGTAACATGCTCGTTTTACAAATGATTGAAAGGTACAGAAATAATCTCCAAAAGCTATAAACCCACCAGCGAAGTGAGGAGAAACCAGAAAGGAGGTCTGACAACCAACTCTCTCTCTCTCTCTCTCTCTCTCTCTCTCTCTCTCTCTCTCTCACACACACACACACACACACACACACACCCTACATAAAAAGCCTTTCAAGGAATCACAAGGCTGGAGGTTTTGGAGGTACCCTGTTTTTTCAGCACAGTCCAGTCCGCCCGTTTACTTTCTACCTTTCCGTCGGTGGCAATTTATCCAACGCGCCTAGTTTTCAACAAAACAGTGTAAATCGTTTAAACCACCATAATAAAAAGTAACACACGATACAAAAGGACAGACGGAGCCCGTGTCCTGGAAGTCGGAAGCAGCACTGTTCCTTTAGCCACTCCTGGGTCCCACAAGACTTGGAAATGACTGAAATGATACTCTGGCCCACGTCTCCTTATTCTTTGAGAGAGATTTCTCCCAACGGTTCCTTGAAGACTCGGGGGCAGGGAGAAATGGATGGGCCTCAGTGTCTTCGCTTAGCAGCTGTGTAGCTGCAGGCGGGTAACATGAGCCCCCTGAATTTCAGTTTCTTCATCTTTCCGGCGAGATGGGTGATAGCATCTGCCACAGGAGTTCTGGGGAGAAGGAGAGGAGGCTGCAGCCTGCAGCGCTGAACCCAGCCAGGGAGAGGCCAGAACGGAGAGGGAGGCAGACGAGACTGAGGAGCTATAAACACGGAGGAATCTGTGAGGAAGCAGAAAGTGCTGGGCTCTGGGAGGGGAGTAATGGCAGCTTGGAGCCGAGGAGGTGTGGTCAGGGGTGGAGGAGAGGCTGGGGAAGAGGTCTGGACTTAGCTGTGGTCCTCTCGTCCCCACTTCGATCACTACCTGCCCTGCGCTAGGGGGTGCGGGAGCGGTTTCGGGGGGCACAGAGGTCTGGTGTGAGGAAGAGCCTGACCCCAAATGCTCCCTTCTGATCCTCCATTTGCTAAGGGTCAGGTGATTATAACCAAGGGAAAGAGCCATGATGGGGAAGAAGAACAAGGAGTTTTCTTGAAAGGCTGGGTGACCTGTGGGGATGGCAAACGGGCATTTATGAGACCTATAATTTAATGCCAGCAGCTCTCCCCTCTGAGATGCCTCACCAACACACACACATGCACACACACACGCGCACACACACATGCACACTCACTCACTCACTCACCCACTCACTCACCAGGAGGGCAAAAACTAGGACTTGAGCTTTAGCGCTTACTACACATCACCATTGTCACCAGGCAGTTTATAACGCTCGGGGGGATGGGAGCTCATGAGAAAATAACTACATATCTAAGGAGTGAAACAGCTATAAATCAGAGACCATCAAGTGAACGCCTCAGAGGAAGCAGAAGGAATGGACTAGACATAAGAAAAATTTTAAATACGCATAATAAATATCTTCAAAGAGATAGACCATTAGGAACAAGTACTAGATAGAATAAGCAGTTATTTAGAAAAATGAATTGGAGCTACATGGTTGTACAGGAGAATGCATATGAAGAAGAAATTAGTGAACCAGAGGATCGGATTGAGAAACTCCACCAGAAGACATCAAAAAGGGACAATGAGGGAAAACATTTAAAAAAGAGAAAAAGATATATATATATGTGTGTGTCTAAATATACACACATATATATACATACATACATAGAAATGATGCTGAATAATGCTGAATCACTGAATTACGCAATGTAGTGACTTTGAAAATTGGCATCTCAAATGTAGAGAAAAAGTAATTGGGGAAGTTACTAAAAGTAGGAAAAGATATTACAAGAAAAAACTACAAATCGATATCCCTTTTGATGCAAATATTAAATACAAGTAGATGCAAATATTCTGAACAAAGTTTTAGCAAATCGACTCAAACAATACATAAAAAAGAATAAGACATGATGTCCTAGTGGGATTTCTCTCGCAAGGTTTGTTTAACACTCAAAATTAATCAGTGCGGTGCTCGCTTGAGCAGCACGTGTACTAAAACTGGAACTCGAGAGATTAGCACGGCCCCTGCACAAGGATGACATGCAAATTTGTGAAGCGTTTCATATTTTTCTGGGTGAAAAAGGTGAAGGGATTTCGAAGTACAAATTGGTAGTTACAAAATAGTAAGGGGAATGTAAAGTACAGCATTGAGAATATAGCCGATAACATTGTAATACTATGTATGATGCCAGGTGGGTGCTAGACTAATCAGGGGGAATCACTTTCAAATTATATAAATGTCTGACCACGGTGCTGTACACCTGAAACTTATATAAAATAATATTAAATGTCAACTTATTGAAAAAAATTAAATCGACCAGCGAAATTCACCATATTAATAGCCTAAAATACAAAACTATATTGAGGAGTTCTCGATAGATGTAGAACATGCATTTGACAAAAATCCAAAATCTAACATCAAATGGAATATTTATAGCTACAATATCTGTAACAGTCTCAAACTGGTAACAACCCAAGTATCCATCAACAGTAAAATGGATAAAAAATATTTTGGTATATTTATACAGTGAAATATATATAGCAATGAAAATGAATGAATCATAAGTAATACAGCAATACTGACTCTACTTGCTCTTATGATGGAATATATCAAGCAAGAAAAGCCAAATTTAAGTATATTAATATAACAGTCCAAGACAGGAGAACTTAAACTATATGGTTTAGGGATATATGCCTAAGTGACAAAACCATAAAGAAAAGCAAGGAAATGATTTCCATAGAAACCAGGATGATGCTTACCTTTGGATGGGGTTGGGAAGATTGTGATGGAGAACACGCACTGAATGGGCTTCTGAGATATTGGAAATGTTCTGTTTCTTTGCCTGAGTGGTAGTCATACAAGTGAAGCTTTATAATAATTAATTAGCTGTACATCTATTTCTTACGCATTTTTCTGAACCGGTATAACATTCCATTACAAAACGGTAGGGAAGAGAACAAGGAAAAAGATATGTTAGCCAAATATCAACTGAAACAACACAAAAATAGCAATTTAATAATTAAGAAGATAGAAATTAATATGAACAACTTCATAAGAGACAAAGAGGCAAAAGATAATACGAAATATAATAATTATGAGTATATCTTCCATAAAACATGGCCTCAAAACCACAGAGAAAAATAGATACATCAACAATTGTAATAGAGATTTTATTTTACAGTCTTAGAAATAAATAGATCCACCAGAAATCAGCAAAAAAGTAAGCAAAAATAGGATTTCAATGACATAATCAATAATTTGGAATTAATAAATACGTGTAGAACTTTACACCTGATAAACAGAGACTATACAGTGAGATACATGGAACAGTTGCAAAACTTAACCATGTGTAAGGCCACAGGGAAGCGCTGACAGATTCCTCCAGATCAACATCATTTTGACAATTGTTCTCAGAGCACAACGCAATAAAATGAGAAATAAATGTTAAATTGATTTCATTATAACTCTAGATGCGTGAATAGAAAATCTAAAAGTATTACTAAATAACACTTGAAAATAAAATCATAAAAGGTATCACGAAAGACATAGCAATGAGTAACAGTATAAGTAACACACGTCAGAATTGGTGGAATATAGTAAAAACAATACTGTAGAAAAATGTATAACTTTAAATACATGTATTAGAAAAGAAAACAGAAAATATGTAACTGTTCAATTCAAGAGGCCAGAAAAAGAACAAACTCAGAGAACAGAAGGAGAGGGGGTAAAAAGGCGAAGAACAAGGATTTCAATAAACAAAATTAACCAAATCGAG
>NW_011888867.1:5200226-5202389 GCF_000151845.1 Pteropus vampyrus
ACCTGATAAACAGAGACTATACAGTGAGATACATGGAACAGTTGCAAAACTTAACCATGTGTAAGGCCACAGGGAAGCGCTGACAGATTCCTCCAGATCAACATCATTTTGACAATTGTTCTCAGAGCACAACGCAATAAAATGAGAAATAAATGTTAAATTGATTTCATTATAACTCTAGATGCGTGAATAGAAAATCTAAAAGTATTACTAAACAACACTTGAAAATAAAATCATAAAAGGTATCACGAAAGACATAGCAATGAGTAACAGTATAAGTAACACACGTCAGAATTGGTGGAATATAGTAAAAAGAATACTGTAGAAAAATGTATAACTTCAAATACATGTATTAGAAAAGAAAACAGAAAATATGTAACTGTTCAATTCAAGAGGCCAGAAAAAGAACAAACTCAGAGAACAGAAGGAGAGGGGGTAAAAAGGCGAAGAACAAGGATTTCAATAAACAAAATTAACCAAATCGAGAGTTAGTTTTTATCAGGATAGTGGTTACTTCCGGGGTTTTGCGGGGAAATGATAAAGAAAGAGGGAAGGAGGGGGCTCTGGGTGCCCGTGATGTTGTCTCTGTCAGGTGCTAATTGTTTGGCTGTGTCTGTGAAAGGTGGAGCTGTAGGCTTAGGAAATGTACACCTTTCCGTATGTATATTGTGCTTTGCTAAGAAATACAATAGCTGGTTCTTTGAAAAAAAGATAAGCTAGAGACAAAAATAATAAAGAAAAAGAGAAAAGGTGTAAATAAATACAATTTATAGTGAAAAAGAGAAAACCATTACAGACATAAACATTATAAAAGGGAATATTTTGTTCAATGCTTTGTCTAGGTAACCATTCAAGAAAGCGACATGGTCCTTAGACCATCCTCCTGCCCCAACTGTAGCTCATGACAAAAAGGCCCAGGTTTAGATTGCTTTATGACAGCTCTACCAGCCTTTCAAAGTGTAAGTGATCTGTGTCATCTACAATCGGTTCCAGAAAAACAGAAAAAGGGGAAAGATCGAATCTCATCTTCTCAGCAGGTCTTGCCTGTCTACGCTAAAAAAAACTGAATCCCTGTTTTATTTGTCTGCTTAGCATTTCCCATCATCCATCATACTATTATTTTACTTATTTGTTTATTATCTGTCTCCTCTCACTAGACTCTAAATCCCACGATGACAGGATTTTTGTAGTACTCCAACACCTGGAACAGTGTTTGGCACATAGCGGTTCTCATTAATACCTTTCAAATATTTATTCAATTAACTAAATATCTTCAACTAATTTTACAAAGCTAATACAACCTTTAATTACAAAATTGGATAAGAATAAAATGTCGAAAAGGAAAGCATGAGTTCATTTTACTTTTGCTCATAAGAGCAAAAATCCCAAATAAACGATTAACTAGCTGAAACTAACGATGCTGGAGCGAAAGAACGATTTAAGATGAAAAAGTTTAAAAGTATAATTCTCAGCATTAATAGCCTAAGGGTGAAAATCACGTGAGTTGAAAAAAGCCCTTGGTAATTCAACGTAGAAATTTTCTTTAAAATCAAAAATAGAAGAAAACTTCTATTCTATTCTCCCCAAAACCTACAACTGTCACATACCTTAGAAAATCTCTTTAGGCATTCCTGTTTCATTCTGAAACAAGGCAAAGACTCCTGGGATGACATTTTCTGTTAAACAGAGTGCTGAAAGCTTGCTGGATACAGCATAAACTTCAAAATATTACACTATATCTCTACAATAATTATATCTAACCAGGACATAAAAAAGACCTTTTATAATAGCAATAAACACTATAATCAGGAAATAACCTAACAGATGCACAAAACCATTACAGAGAAAAATCTAAACCTTTATAGTGAAATATTAAAAATAAAATAAAGGATATTTATTATGCTCATCGATAAGACAATTAACATTTGTGAAGTATAGGGACGATTCTAATTAATTCTAATTAATCTCTCTCATCTGGACCTCTGCCGTGAACTCCAGGCTCAAATTACCTATTTGACGTGGCCACTCGGATGACTAAACTCATCTTCAATTTAAAATGAACAAAATAAAGCAAATGAATCTCTTTCTTTCTCTCACTCTTCCCATCTAATCAACTGGCAAATCCTTTCCACTCTACCTTCAAAATATTTCCAGAATTTCCAC
>NW_011888867.1:5206014-5212116 GCF_000151845.1 Pteropus vampyrus
CGGTGACAGAAAGAAATCTAGCTATGGGAGGTGAACACACAGTGTAAATATATATATGCCTTACTGGTAAAGTGTACAGCTGGAACTTATTGGATTTCGTTAACCAATGTCACCATAAAAAAATAATAAATTAAAAAAAAAAAAAGATGGGTAATTTCTCCAAGTTTTAATGACGTTTTTGTTTGTTTGTTTTCAGAGACACCTTTCCTGACATCCCCAAAGAATTCCTCATGCATTGCTGGTGAGAAAGTAAATAAAATCCCAATGGGGTGCAATTTGGCCATACATAGGATAATTCAAATTCTATATACCTTTTGATCTTCCAATTTCACTGCTGGGAATTTGCCTTAACATATGTTTACACGCACACAAAATGACGCATCTTCCAGGCTGTTCACTGTAGCACTGTGTGAGGTGACCCAAACTGCCGTCAGCCAAAGCGCTACCACTAGATAGATGACTTGGTAGTAATGGGATATACGTGCTGCTGGGAGAGAAGGATGATTCCCAGGTATATTTAATGTGAAAAAAGCAAGGTGTAGAATAGCACAGAACTACATTTCTGTTGAAAAAGAAAACGTAACAGGGGAGGGGTCCTGGGAGGCTGGAGGCCAGGGGTGCGAGGAGAAGGTGGTCCTGTCTCTCAACATTCTCTGGCATTTCTTGCATTTTGAACTGGATGTACCTATTTCCTTATTCAAAAGATTAAATAAAAAAAATGTAAAGCCCTAAAACCACATCTTTAGTTTTGAAACCAGAGAGAGAACGGGTCATTGTTCAACACAGCGAATACACGAAATGCCACTGAATCGTACACAGTGAAACGGTTGTTTGTATGTTATGTGAATTTTACCTCGGAAAAAATCCATAAATAAAAATATAGCTATAACGATACAAAAATTCAGATTTTTCTGTTCAAAAAAAAAAGGAGATCACAGCAAAGCTATTAGAGAGATAAGAGATTGCGAGAACATATTCCCAACATCTAAAACTGAGTGGGGAGTAAATTCTAGAAAATACAAACGAATGCCTAGAAAAAGGCAAGAAAAGGGGCAGGAAAACAAATAGATAGGATTGATGATTTACAGAAAGGAGAAACCTGTGTGGCTGATTGTAGTTTCTGAGATGGCAGCAGCGAGATCTCCCACGCATACGCTATTCTTGAAATGTGACACGGACCACCCTTCCATTGAGAGGTAGGGGTCTATGTTCCTTCACCTTGAACACAGGCAGGCCTGTGACTGCAGCAGGAGGTGACACTACATAACTTCTGAGACCGCTAGGTCATAAGAGACCAGCCAGCCTCTGCCTGATCCTTTTGGGGTGCTAGCTCTTAGAACCTGGTCACCATGCTGTATGTGGAAACCCAAAAGCCCCGGAGGGGCCATGCGCAGGCGTTCTAGCCAACAGCCTAGCTGATGTCCAAGCCAATAGCCAGATGTGAATGAGAGAGCCCCTACGATGACTCCAGTCTCGGCTAGAATATGGTTGCAATTGCATGAGAGTCCTTGAGTTAGGACTGCCTAACTGAGCTCGGTTCACCCCAGAATCATAATACATGATAATAAAATAACAGCTGCCGTTTTAAGCCATTACATTTGTGTGATCTGCTCAGCAGCAAGATTTAGGGGGTGGAAAATTGTAACAAAGGAAACCATGTGACATTGGCTTTGGGGCTGGACAGTGGGCAGAAGACAGAGGTGCATCGAGGAGACTGTGAGGGCCAACAGGCATCGAAGAGGCTTTAAAGGAAAATGGGTAAGTGTCACTGGAAGCTGGAGGAAAGGGGACCCCTGTTATGTGTGGTGAAAATTTTGGCAACACGGTAGTATGTGGTAATCTGAAAAACAGGAAACGTGCCTGGAGAACTCAGTGAGCTAGGTCAGGAGACTTCAAGGCAGGTTAAGGAGCATGTCACTTGGCTTCTTCCTGTTGCCCATAGAAAAATAGCTCTGGGCAGAAACCAAATACAGAGTGGTCAGAAAACATCTAACGATGGATTCGAAGACATGACTGTAACAACTCCTTGTTAAGATCTCAGAAAGATGCAAGGGATTCACAGGAAATCTCTTGAAGAGATTTGTGGTTGTAGCTTCTGTCTAATAGAGTAAACCCCAAGAGATTCATAGAAAACCCACAAAACCTTAAGAGAATTGTTCTGAGGAAAGTACCCCCAGATTAAAGGAAAAGGGATGAAGAATGTGCAACGTGAAAAGAGACTTTGGGATCCAACCTCTTTTTAAGAGCGGGAAACAAACCAAGGAAAGGTGCTCAGTTGCAATTCGGTTTTCTTATGGAAAAAGAAGAAAAGATTCGGAGGTGAAAACCAAGAGCCCAGAGGGTAGAGCTGGGAGCCTCAGTGAACAGTCCACAGGTTGTAGGACTGGTCCCTGAACAAGGAACGGGTGACACATGCCTGGCCGGATGTCAGAATTACCATGGACTACTGTGACTCCTGTGAGTTCTCACTTCCGACGTTCTGAATGGGACATCTATGACGGTTCTCCTGTGCCTGTCCCATCACCACGTGGTGACCGTGTGGTGTGCGCATGCAGATGACTTGAATCTTTACATCCAGAGGAATGGCACTCAGACTGTACCCAGAAGAATTATGTCGGACGCGCCTCATCTGCACCTAGATTACATTCGGATATGAGACGCTGGACTTCAAGCTGATGCCCTAATGGGATGAAATCTAGGAGTCTTCGGGGTAAGGAGTGAATGTTTGATGCATATAGGAAGAGTATAAATTATTGCTGGAACAGGAATAGGGCAGATCTTATTTTGCAAGATGGCCAGAACAATTATCTCCCACCCCGAATGCTCCTCTTACAGTGTGATGCTGACATCCCCTCCATCGTGAGGTGGGGTCTACATTCCTTCTTCTTAAATCTAGGTGGGTTTGCGACTAAGGCAGAAGTGACACTATGTGACTTCCAAGTCTAGTTTGTAAAAGGTGATACAGCTTCTGTCAGGTTGTCATGGATGTCTGCTCTTGGAACCTCCGGAACTGTGGGAGATACAATCACTGTTATTGTATCAAGCCACTGAATTTGGGGGTGATTTCGTTATGCAGCAATAGATAACTGATACAACTGGAACGATGACCATATTGAGAAAATTCATTCAACCGATATAGAGCATTTACTTTGCGCCAGGCACTCTTCCGGTTGCTGTGGGTATGGAACAGACTAAAATCTCTGCCTTCATGGGGCATCCATTCTAGGAGAAATAGACTGTGAACCAGTAAGTAACAGATACATCATGCTAAGGAGAAAATGTAGAAAAATGCTAAGGAGAAAATGTGGAAAAGGAAGAGCGACAGATAGCAAAGGCAGGTGAGCGAGTTGCAATTTTAAACAGGGTGAATAAGGAAGGGCTCGTGGAGCTGATATTTGAGTAAAGATGTAAAGCGAATAAGGGAGCGAGTGATCCACGTGGCTATCCGTGGGAAGAAGATTCCTTGTAGAGAGAGTAGCAAGTACAGGGCACTAGCAGGGGTGGACAGCGTGCCTGTTTAAGGATCGCAGAGACCCGGAAGGCTCAGTGGTTGGCGTAAGGGGAAGCTGTAGGATATGAGGTCACAGAGATAATGGTGGGGGTCGGGGGGAGTATATTGCCTTCTGGGCAATTGTAAAAGCTTCTTTTATTTTGTGGCTTAGGGAGTCAGCCATTGGAGGGTTCTGAGTACAGAAGTGACACGATCTTAGTTGTTTTGAGGTCATTCCGGCTGGTGTTTTGAGAAAGGAGGACAAGGAGACAAACAGATAGAAGCTCTGAAGCTATTACAATAACCTAGGAGACTGTTAATGACTCAGCCCAGGAGCAGCAGTGGACCTGGCGAGGAGCGGTTGAACTTGGGGGTTCGTTTTGTCGGTAGAGCTGATAAATTTGTGGAGAGATTGTATAGGAGGAGGGCACAACGAGAGTCAAGGAGGACTCGATTTTGGCCCGAGTGGTTTGGGCGGAAGAACTGCCACTCACTGTGACGGAGGGACTAGGAGGAGCAGGCTTGGGGCGAAGCGTGAGGGACTCGGGCTTGAAGATGTCCATTCCGAGGGCCTTTTAGACATCTGAGCTGTCCGGCGTTCGCCGTGCAGGAGAGGGGCCTGGCCTGGAGATGTGAACTTAGGGGTCAGCGATGAGTAGCTGGTAATGAAAGCTGTGCGATTAAAATGAGGGTTCAGTCTAGAGCTTGACCCCAAGGTCGAGGCTCCATCCAGAATGCTCCGCTGCTTTTCCATGTCTCCTTGGGCAATCTGAAGTCGGATCATTCTGGAACACTGCCATACGGCAGAAGTGGCGGAGGGATCAGACTCTGAGGCCCAGGTGGCCTAGAGTCACGTGCTGGTTCCACTATGCCACCTCCTTCATACGGTTGTTGAGAAGTAAACGAATGAAAACGAGTGGTTCGCACACAGAACAGGCTCATGAAACGCCCGTCATCCATCAGCCAAAGGTGGCTTCCTTCCGCCAACTCTAGCTCACACCAACGCCAAGCTCACAGGCCACTGCGGACGTTCCCTTCAACCAAAACCTTAACCTAGTCAGACGGGGCCTGTTTATGCCACCTTGGCACCCCAACAAAAACACCGTGAAATCCACTATTTTATGTACCAAACCCCAAAGTGACAAACTGTGAACAAAATAATGTGCTCAGCTATTGTTTCAAAAGATATTTGATCGACTCCTTCTTAAAACCCACACAACGATGAGTCCCAAGGGTAAGAGATTAATCATCTTTCTCCCAAGGATCACCTCTCCTCCACTCATCTGAACCTCAGATCCTCCTCCCTCTGTGACCGCCTTCCTTGTAGCCAAGACCTACTTTTAAAGTATTTTGGAACTTATTTTAATATCTGTACCTAATGGATTGAAGGCAATCAAAATTATTATAAAACAGCAACCCCGAGACTCTAAGAAATCCCCAAACGTCTTCCTCCTAGACAATACCCAGCAGAAAGTCTATGAAACTTCTGAATGATGAATGCACATGGAGGATAAAGTAGCATCCTATCATATTCATGGGGGACAAGTGGGACGTGCAAATATGTCACAATCTGTGCCTCTGAAGTTTATAATCTGGATGGAAAGGAGACAAACAATTCACGTTCATGACATGGATTAAAGAAACGAAATTAGTCATAGAAGCCAGCAAACATCGTAATTTTATAGGCACGTAGACATATGGTTAATAAAAAGTAAACTAAATTAACAGAATTATCTGCATGGTAGAATTATGGGTGATTTTCATTTTCTTTCACAGAGTCTAAAACTTGTGCTGCAATAAATACAGTGTATTTTTTGGAGAAAAAGTGATTTAGTCCAAATGTGCTAAAAAGAAGCAGACATGGTGGCTAGGGGCCTGGGCTCTGAGCCTGGACACCTGCTCTTCCACTGACTAGCCAGGTGATTTTGGGCAAATGACCTCACCGCTCCACCCTCCAAACCCTGAGCTGTTTAAAAAAGCAAAGATGGTAACATCACCTTCTTGAGGATGAAACTATAACGTAAGGGCCTTTGCATAGTGCCTGGCGCACAGTACATGCTATGTAAGTGCTATTATTATCCCACAAGCTGGCAGATACGGTTTTGTAAACTGCCGTGCCTAAGAAAATGTTTATGAAATGGGGTGACCCTGAGTGAGAATTTTAAAGGTCAGGGAAAAGAGATTTTCGAAAGGGGACCACCTTGAGAAGGGCAGAGAATGAAGGTGACAAAGGTCAACCCCCTCAGACAAGCAGAGTGGAATGAGGAGCAAATGGGGCCTAGAGACTGACATAAATCCGAAAGTTTTATTTTAAAAATAGCAGCTCCTAATTGGCTCCAGGAGAGAGAATTCGCCACATGCAAACTCATTTGGCTCTTGTTTACCCGCCCCTTTGATTTCCACAAAAATAAGAGACTCAAAGATGTCTTCTGAATGTGTTTCACCGTTTATTGTAGTTTGCGTTAGGAATTGAACAGAGGACATTGTCTGTGGAGGGGGCAAAAAAGGAAAAGAAAAAGAAAGTATGTTTTTGTACTTAATTTCTTCAAAACACTTTATGGTTTCCAATCCTTTTTTACCCCAAAGGAAATTCGAGAATTCAAGTATGTTAA
>NW_011888867.1:5212166-5230872 GCF_000151845.1 Pteropus vampyrus
GGCAGGAGTGGCGGAGGGATCAGACTCTGAGGCCCAGGTGGCCTAGAGTCACGTGCTGGTTCCACTATGCCACCTCCTTCATACGGTTGTTGAGAAGTAAACGAATGAAAACGAGTGGTTCGCACACAGAACAGGCTCATGAAACGCCCGTCATCCATCAGCCAAAGGTGGCTTCCTTCAGCCAACTCTAGCTCACACCAACGCCAAGCTCACAGGCCACTGCGGACGTTCCCTTCAACCAAAACCTTAACCTAGTCAGACGGGGCCTGTTTATGCCACCTTGGAACCCCAACAAAAACACCGTGAAATCCACTATTTTATGTACCAAACCCCAAAGTGACAAACTGTGAACAAAATAATGTGCTCAGCTATTGTTTCAAAAGATAATTGATCGACTCCTTCTTAAAACCCACACAACGATGAGTCCCAAGGGTAAGAGATTAATCATCTTTCTCCCAAGGATCACCTCTCCTCCACTCATCTGAACCTCAGATCCTCCTCCCTCTGTGACCGCCTTCCTTGTAGCCAAGACCTACTTTTAAAGTATTTTGGAACTTATTTTAATATCTGTACCTAATGGATTGAAGGCAATCAAAATTATTATAAAACAGCAACCCCGAGACTCTAAGAAATCCCCAAACGTCTTCCTCCTAGACAATACCCAGCAGAAAGTCTATGAAACTTCTGAATGATGAATGCACATGGAGGATAAAGTAGCATCCTATCATATTCATGGGGGACAAGTGGGACGTGCAAATATGTCACAATCTGTGCCTCTGAAGTTTATAATCTGGATGGAAAGGAGACAAACAATTCACGTTCATGACATGGATTAAAGAAACGAAATTAGTCATAGAAGCCAGCAAACATCGTAATTTTATAGGCACGTAGACATATGGTTAATAAAAAGTAAACTAAATTAACAGAATTATCTGCATGGTAGAATTATGGGTGATTTTCATTTTCTTTCACAGAGTCTAAAACTTGTGCTGCAATAAATACAGTGTATTTTTTGGAGAAAAAGTGATTTAGTCCAAATGTGCTAAAAAGAAGCAGACATGGTGGCTAGGGGCCTGGGCTCTGAGCCTGGACACCTGCTCTTCCACTGACTAGCCAGGTGATTTTGGGCAAATGACCTCACCGCTCCACCCTCCAAACCCTGAGCTGTTTAAAAAAGCAAAGATGGTAACATCACCTTCTTGAGGATGAAACTATAACGTAAGGGCCTTTGCATAGTGCCTGGCGCACAGTACATGCTATGTAAGTGCTATTATTATCCCACAAGCTGGCAGATACGGTTTTGTAAACTGCCGTGCCTAAGAAAATGTTTATGAAATGGGGTGACCCTGAGTGAGAATTTTAAAGGTCAGGGAAAAGAGATTTTCGAAAGGGGACCACCTTGAGAAGGGCAGAGAATGAAGGTGACAAAGGTCAACCCCCTCAGACAAGCAGAGTGGAATGAGGAGCAAATGGGGCCTAGAGACTGACATAAATCCGAAAGTTTTATTTTAAAAATAGCAGCTCCTAATTGGCTCCAGGAGAGAGAATTCGCCACATGCAAACTCATTTGGCTCTTGTTTACCCGCCCCTTTGATTTCCACAAAAATAAGAGACTCAAAGATGTCTTCTGAATGTGTTTCACCGTTTATTGTAGTTTGCGTTAGGAATTGAACAGAGGACATTGTCTGTGGAGGGGGCAAAAAAGGAAAAGAAGAAGAAAGTATGTTTTTGTACTTAATTTCTTCAAAACACTTTATGGTTTCCAATCCTTTTTTACCCCAAAGGAAATTCGAGAATTCAAGTATGTTAAGTGGGGAGCAGTCATACAAAAAGTCTTATGTTTCTGTGCTTGAGTGTGGTTCTGTGTGTGTTTTTACAAGCAGACAGACATCCACATTTCTTGCACTCCATTTTTGCTTTGGTAAGGCCAAGCCCCAAAGGACACATTGTATAAATGACCCCTGCCTCGAACTCACAGACTCAAGAGTTGAGGAGAATTCATGTACCCTCAGAGGATAACTGTAAAGGTTTCGAACTGTCACGTAGCATTAAAAACACTAAAACCCCTTTCCCCCAAAACCATCAGTCGTGTAAGTCCTGATAAACACTTCCTTTGCTGCAGCTGTTCCTTAGATGCCTAACGGGAATCATCGCAAGGGCCAGAGCAACAGGATTCTCTTCATTTTGCTTAGAGTAAAAAAAAAAAAAAAAAATTTAAAGGGACATTTCAAAAGAAAAAAAAATAAAAACTGAAATTCAAATTCTGAAAATATCTTGCCTTTTTTATTAATCATGTCATCTAACACCAATTAAAAAAACAAATATGTGAATATGATATAAAAATACGATCCCAGGATTAACACTTTGTTGCAGGCACAGTTATCTCACAGAATATATGTTTGGAGGGCCAGGGAAAGGAGTTTATTTTTGTTTTCGCTTCTCTTAAAAAAATCCACAGCAGTGCAAGTAGGGTCAGGAAGGGGGGAAGGAATAAGATTCTTTAGCAGCAAAATGTCCAGGGTTCTCTAATCACAATCAAATCAACGGATATTGGATTCAGGGGGGGAAAAAAAGAAAGGTGGAGGGGATGCTGCCCAGACGCATTCATCACCAATCACTACGAGACTTCCGTTGCAAAAGTCCCAAACTGCGACATGTGAAGGACGTGCTTTATTACATAAGCGATCATAGGATGTGTCCCTCAAGCTTTTGACCACATTTGTCATTTAAATATATGTACAGGAATTGGGCTCCGCTTCTCATTCAAGTCCCTTCAGATCTCCACTGCTTGGTCGCTCTGGGTGGGCTCGCGGTGTAGTTGCCACGTTTGGCCTCTAACGTTTGAACAGCGTTTTCACCAGCGATGCTGCTTCTGCTGGCCTGGCTCGCCCTGGCTGTTTCGAGCAGAGGATGGGCAAGGGGGACGGTTTAATGATCACTGTTCTGTTTCTCTCTCATCCAGGCGTGAATCTGCTCTTTCAGTTCTGGCACTGAGAAGAGAAAGGGAAGGGTCAATGGTTCGACGGGAGGGCTCCTCCTGAGACATGCCGCTCCGCTCCTCGCTCTGTAGACACGGAAAATAAAGGCCATTCGTGCCCTCGGTGAAACGAGGCACGGGGAAAGAAACGGGCCGCGAGGACTAGACTTCGATAGTGAAAAAGAGCGAAGAACGTTTTGTGTCTTTTCCATGAAGCGTCACAAACTACGGAGTTTCTGGATTTGGGACCCTCCCGCCCTGAGTAACCTCCGGTGCTACACGATTTGGGCACCACCGCTCGGCACGGAGGCGGGCGTACCTGGTTCCAGCATGCTCTCGGTCAGCGTCTGCCGGTTGAAGGGGTCCGTGGGCGAGTTCAGCAAGTGCCGCAGAATGATGGAGCGGTCCATGATGGTGCCCGAGGGCAGCCGCACGGGGTCGGTCATCAGGGTGTCCATCAGAGGGTCTGCAGAGAGAAAGCAAAGCAAACGCCGATCTGATAAGAGAGCCGAAAACTGATGAAGACCATAAAGCCCCTCCTAGCTGTGAAAAATATAAAAACGGATCCGCAGGAATGGCAATCACACGGCCCCACGGGGCCCCTGAGTTTGGCAGGCGATCGGGAGTGGCGTGCAGGAAAGGCATGCAGGCTGCCGCTTGTAGAGGGGAGAGTCCCCTTTTGTCAGCTGCTGCTGGGAGGAGCGCACAGAGGGAGAAGCCGGTGGCCCAGACAGTGACAGCCGCCTGGAATGCATGCCCTGAGGACGGCTCGGAAGTTTCCTTTGAAAACGCCAACCGCCCTGGCAAAGGCAAGGCTGGCCGCAGACTCTTCGGGCTGACGTCTGGTTTGAAATCAGGTGAAGGACTTTTTTTCCCTTTTTAACTTACAATATGAACTAAACACAGGCAAATGTAATTTTCACGCAGCGTCTCGAAAAGCAACCGCAGCACACCATGAAAGAACCCAGAACGTCTTCTTTTAGTGTGACCTGATTCCAGTTCACTGAAATCAAAGGCCGCAGCCTGGGAAGGGGGCCCACTTGCCTCGGAACTCGTCCGGCGCGTCGCTGTAGTCGATTTCGGCGCGGGCGTTCTTGGCTACTATCTCCTCCACTTTCTCGGCGAGAAGCTTGAACTTCTCTATCGCTATTGTGGATTTGATCCCTGCCTTCCGCATCTTCGAGATAACCTCTTCGAACAACTCTTTGCTGTAGGATCTCTGCGGATGAGGAAAGACGATGAGTAAATACAGGTTAGGTGGAAAGAAGCAAGTTGCAGAAAATACTCCAAGTGTAATCTACTTTTTATTTTCTAAGAAAGCCCGAAAATTATAATGTGTGTGTGTGTGTGTGTAAATACTTTCACGTGGCCATAACTACATAAAGACTGGGGTAATACGCACCAGACCACAAGGCTGTTACCTCTGGGGAGGGCTTTCAAGATTGAGGCAAATGAAGGGAATTTAATAATTTCTGAATTATTTTTACAGCAAACATGTTTTTTTTTTAATTTAAATACTGGAAAGAGAAGGAAGTCTCGTCTGTTTCCGTCCTTGCGAGGCCGTGTTCTCCAGCAGCATGAGGGGGGTCGATGTTTCAGCCCTTTTTCCTGAAGCTGAACATGGTGAAAACCACCCAGCATCGGCCGTCATCCAGAGGGGCGTCCCCCGTCCCCCGTCCATCTTTAACGCCCCCTAGTTAAATGTCACTGGCTCTGCTGATGGGAGCAGACACGACTCATGCCTATGAGAGTGTGGCGGGGGGGATGGTTGAGAGGGTGAGGCCCCCGCAGACCCAGACAGACCTGGACTTCCATTCCGGCTCTACCACCTACCCGCTGTGTGGTCTTACACAAACCCCTAACTCTGCTGAGCCCCCCGTTTCCTCAGGTGTAAAATGGGGGGTAGAGACATCTACCTCACAGGTGCCTAACTCAGGCCAATCACTGCCATTTTAAAATATTAAAGTATATCATAATTTGCATTTATGGCAAAAACACTGGCCCCCTGTCAATGTACTGACAATGAGGCAAACAGAGGAGAATGATTAAATCTGAGTCTGAACAACAGGGTCATAACCTGAGCCCTGTCATTCCTATCTGAAGATTCACACCAACATCTCTGGGTATGAGGATGAGAGAATGTCTTCCCTTAGAGCGCTGAACTGAAAGTCCTGTCTTGCTTCTTTCCTTTTTTAACTTCAGTTTCTAAGTAAGCGCACATGCTCACCTTGTCCTCCACGCTCACCCGCGCCCCTTAGTAACGCGGCGCCACTGCGGGGGGAGGAGAGCAGAGGGACGGGCAAAGTGCTGCCGTGTGTAGCAAATGACTATGTTAATCCAACAGATGCTCGATTTGGTGCCCGCTCACATGAGCCAGGTGAGCCACAGTCCCCATCCATAGGGGACAAATGGCCAAAAGATTGTTGGAATGGCAAAATTAAAGTATTTTGCACAGGGAATTAACAAAGCTTGGGTGTCGCTGCTGAGACAATTTCACCTTCAACTTCTATTTGTCGCAAGTAGCCGTTCTTACGACAAGTAGCCCGTTTGTTAGCCCCATAAAACTTCACCTGTTCTGTTCTCGACAGATGATGAGTGTTTGACCAGCTGACCCGAGCTGGCTTCTAAGTCAGCTTCTCAGACAGCAGTGCAGTGAGCATTATCAGAAACCAAAGGGCACCTATCAAGGGACGTGGCATTCAGCCTCGCAGAGCAGCGGCATCAATGAATGGAACAAATACTTATTGCTGCGCTACTGCTTCATGTCTGATGTGGGCTGGGTCAGAGAAGAAGTGAAGACATTCTTGACTGCAAGGATCTTACAGAGTGCTTGCAAAATTAAACGTGAAAATATCTGTAAATCATACACCTGACAAAGCTCTAGTATCCAGAATATACGAAGAACTCTTAGAACTCAACATCAGAGAAAAAGAAAAAAAAAATCTAATTTGAGAAAATAGTGAAGGACTCAAACAGACATTTCTCCATAGGAGACATAAAAATGACTAATAAACACATGAAAAACTGTAAAAACAGTATCTGTCATTAGGGAAATGCAAATTAAAACCACAGCGAAATACCACCTTACTCTCACTAAGGTACCCATTTAAAAACAAAAACACAACAAAATAAAACGAAACGAAATAACAAGTATGGGTGAGGATGTGCAGAAACGAAACAAACCCTCGTATGTTGCAGGTGGGGATGTAAAATGGTGCAGCCAACGTGTAATGGTTTGGCAGCTCCTCGAAGAGTTCAACACAGAATTACCATGTGACTCGGCGACTCTCCTCCAAAGTATGTACCCCAGGGAATTGAAAACAAGTATTCAAATAAATGCTTTTTCACAAATGTTCACAGGTGCCCCACTTGTAACAGCCAGAAGATGGAAACGACCTTAATGCCCATCAATGATGCGGACAAACAAATCATGGTCTATCCATATAAAGAAATATTATTCAGCCACAAAAGGAATAAAGTACTGAGACACATACTATAATATGGATGAATCTCAAAAACATTCTGCTAAGTAAACAGTCGGACATAAAGGGTAACAATGATTCCGTTAATAAGAAATATCTAGAATAGGCGAAGAGGTAAATCCAAAATTAGGTGAAATAAAGACAGAAAGCCGAGTAATGGCAGCCAGGGGGATGGGGGTGATGACCTAACGGGTACACACCCTCCTCTGGGGGTGACACAGTGCTTTGGAGCTAGGCAGAGGTGACAGCCCCACAACATTATGAATGTACTAAATGCTAACAAACTGTACACTTTAAAATGGTTAATCTCATCTTAGATGAGTTCCACCTCGATTTAGAAAAAGGGACAGACTGCACGGGAGACGTGTGACTGCGACCGGGCTGGTTACTAGTTATTTGAACAGCACGTGGTGCTGACGGACAGCGCTCCGCGAACATGGGCACTGTGGCCCATCCACAGACCTGCAGTCTGCCCGGAACAGCGCAGTCGGAAGTGGCTGCCGGGGAGCTTGCTGAGGCCCCTAAGGCCTCGGCATCCGGGTCCCGGGCGCTCTCAGCTCCAGGGCCAACTGTTCTGCCCGCTCCTCCTCTGACAAGGGGCTCTCTCCTCAGGTTTGTGAATGTAAAGCTCAGTGGCTCTTTTGTCGTCTCTTCTGGACACTTGCTGTCAGCCCTTTCAGTACACACAGAGAGAAGTCCGTTTCTTTCTCTGCACAGCTACTATTTTCTTTTTCTTTTGTCATCCCAGGAAAACAAGACATACGAGACCAAACCAACAAACAAGGCCAGAGCTCCCAAAGGAAAAAATAAGCTTCCACCACCTGTCTTCTGGAGCTTTCTAGCTTTCCATCCTTCCTCCCCGCAACCCTCCAAACATTCCAAAATAAGCAGGTCGTCAGGGCCCGAATCACCTTATAGCCAGTATAAATGGAAAATGCCCAATAATCAGGACAAATACCACCCTGGAAAAGGAGCAAAACAACGCACTTAAAATGTGAAAAAAGTCAGACACGAAAGGTGACAGATTATACGTTCATGGGTCTCTCCATCGTGTCACTGGCACTGCATGTGTTTGCTTCACGGGTCTGGAGAGCAAGACTCTTTAGACATCTGAGAAGACCTATGTGTCACTGTGCATCACACAGGTGCCACCACAGGCCACCACCACAATGCGCAGGGATTACCAGGCAGTGTGGACGTTTCGTTGGTCGCCAGAGAGAGGCAGCTGGAAGCACCCCTTGGTTACCCACTTGGCTGGGTGTGCTGCAGCCATTTACACTGCACATTGTGTGTTAGGTGCTTGTGATGTGGCAGCCACAGCAAGACCTACCAGGAGAAGAGGGAGCACTCACTAAACGACTCCTCCAGCCCTCACAGTTCTAGAACTTTCCACACCCTGACCTCTGGCAGGGCTAGAGAAGCCCGACCTTGGCCTGCCTGCTGCCCAGGGCGGATGACAGTTCCCTGGCTGGGGGGCGTACCCACGTTCTTCCCCTCACTGCGGGCTGCGCCACTTATGTACCATTCCTGAGCACGTACAGAGTTATAGAGTTGCGGGTGAGAAACACTGTAGCATCTCTCCAAAGTAAGCGCACATGCCTAACTCCGTCCTTTCCCATTACTATTTGTCAAAAAACTGCTAGAGAAACGTGTGGTTTCTTTCCACTGCAGGCTCTGTCAAGACCATATCTCTTGTTTATAGCCAAAAGTACCTGTATAAGTGACGACTATCTCAATAAAGTTGTTATTTAAAAAGAGTACCTACAATTCCTTCTAGAATGCCTACTGATGCTTCACCTGAAATGTAACGTGTGGAACCGAATGTGTGAACAAAGATGGAGAGACAGAAACAAACGTGGAACTTTCCGGGCATTTTAAGTGGAGGGCAGAGAGGCTGAGAATATGGATTCGGGGCCAGATGGCAGGTGGGAACCCTGCCTCCACCCCCACTAACCTCACGCAGGCCTCGTTTAAAATGAGGGCTCTAACTGAACCTACATCGCAGGGGTTTGTGAGGAGTGAAGGAGAGCAACCATGAAAAGTGGTTAAAAGTTGGTATTCGGTTAATCAACATTAGTTACTTTATGTTGAAATGATGCCGGACAGAAGAACGCGGAGGGAGGGGAGGCCGTTGATGAGACAATTTGCAAAGTCCACAGCTGCAGCTGGACCAGAGTGGCAGCTGTGGGGCGAAAACACAGAACGGATGTGCTCGCAGGGACGCGAGAAACGGAGGGGAGGGGAGAAGGTGAAGACGGCCATCCGAGGTCTGAACCTGAAAGACCATAAAACAGCAGCAGCACGAGAGCCGGGGACGTGGGAGGAGGATGCGGATCCCCTGGGAAACCGAGCTCTTTCTGGGATGGTAACAGAGTTGGCAGGTGAGGCCTTAGCAAGGTCCTGGGCGGCGAACTCGGATGGAGACGGATCTGGGAGCCGCGTCTGCTCTTCACGGCCAAAGGGAGACAAACCACTTCAGTCCAGTCCACACCGGACGCGTCCCCGGCCACAGAGGTCGAGCCTTCCATTTACAGACTCGAGACTTCTCAGGCCATATTTCGAAAAGTATCACCTTCCTTGATTTCAAGGGTGGAAAATCCAGGACAGATGGACACATAATTGCCAGGAAACCCACAGAGAAGCAAACTCAGGCCGCCCGGGTCAGCAGCCTGAATCCGATGCCCTCCGAAAGGGGCCGCTCCCTTGACACTGACCTGGTCGTCCGCGATGGCTTTAGCGAACCGGGCACAGTCCAGCTGCAGGTAAATATCCGTCAGTTGGTCCAACAGCTTCTTGGGTTCGAAGCCGTATTTCTCCGGGTTTTCGACTTTCAGGTCGCGGCACTTGGGACCACAGAGCTGCTGAAGGTTGAAGTTCAGCATTGCGGCCAAGCGGGGTCCAAGTTCCTAGGAAATCACAGGGTAATAGGACAATTCATGCTGTTGAGACAAGCGAGAAGGACCAGAAACTCCTATTTCAGTGGAGGAACAGGAAATGGCTGGATTAATCTTCGAAGAGCCCCTTATAAGTGCTGTGTGTCGTAAGCTGAAGACGAACATATTCAAAAATTTTTTTACTCTCCATTTCTAATCCAATAATTCTAAAACTTAACAGAACATTGCAGATGGGTGGAATATTTATAAATACCAACAAAAGGCAACCTTTTCTATAAATTCGTGCTTTTAATTATTAAACCAAGGATCACTTAAAATTCGTTGAGAAACACATAAAAGGGAAAAAATGATTCATATTTCCATTATTGTGATACAAGTCATGAAAGTTTCTGAGTATGCTTTTTCAGCCATCATTTTACGCATTATTTTTGTATAAGTAAATTTCAAAAGCCCCTGACAATTCCGACAGGATGCACCACTCTTATTTATCGAGTGCAAAGAGGTAGAAGATAATGCAAAAGAGGAGATAAAATTTATATCCTGAAGAGTCTTAAATATAGCCAGTGAGACAAAGCAAACCTAAATGAAACAACTAGGAAATAACTATAATGCAATAACCCACAAGATGACACAGCACCTACTTCATTGGGCATACACGGCTTTAAGCAAACCGGAACTAGGCAAATCTGGCTTAGAGTGTATTAGAGAAAACGCTGGCCATCAAAAAGGAGTTGTGACAGCTTCTCTTTAGGTAACGAGGTTTTCATTAAATGTAATGACTGGATTTATACAACTCCAACTTAAACTCAGCTTTCCAGGAATCTGCTTTTGCACCAAGTACTCCTGTATTTAATTAAGAAGTTAAGGAGTGGTAAGAATAGGACAGAATTGGTAATGTTTTTTTTTTCTGAAGTGGGAAAGTTTTGAGCTCGACGGTTAAGGTGAAACGGAGCAGCAAAGGGAAAGGAAACGTCAAAGCAGGCGCAGGCGCAGGCACAGAGGGGCTGGAGGCGACGGCCAAGGTGTGCAGATGGCTTAGGAACTATGCACAGGCCTTGAAAAAAATTAATTTTAATTGACATGAAAATATCAAACTTAGCTTTCGATAATTTCAAAATTGAAGAATTTAGAACTACATATAGGCTTCACAATAATTTAGTCTTAAATAGTTTTTATCGTTTCTACCTTCTAACAATCAAATAGCACTGCCGTTGGAGTCACGGGGCAGAACATCAGACACAATTTAGAGCAGGGACCGGCAAAGTCCCAGCTGCAGGCCAAACGTGGCCACACTCGTCTGTGTACGCGTTGTCCGTGACTGCCTCCGCTCCACAACAGCCAAGCTGAGTCACTGGGACAGGGACCGAGTGGCCCACCATGGCCTTCGCAGGTAAAGTTTAAAGAAATCCCATCTGCAACGCTTTGGGGAAGCAAGTGCCTGAACCATCAAGTGTAAATCAGCTGCAGTGTCCTCGTGCTCTCGATGGTGAGCTCGTGTACTTTCACGTTCCACGGCTCTTGCACAGAAATCTGTTTATGAAGAGACGGGAAACGAAGAGGGGAGAGAGGAGACTCATCTCCTGAACTGCGCATAGGCCAGGGCGTGGGATAAGGCTGGAGGTGGGAGCGACCAGGGCGTGGGATAAGGCTGGAGGTGGGAGCGAATGGGGAAACTGGAGGACACACGTAGTGAAAGCACCTTCCGCTGTAAACTTGTCTCCGTGTAAGCAAGTAAGTACCAGACCTCAGGCCCCTTTCTTGCCTTCCTCACTACGCTTGTTCTGGCCACGTCATGAAGCTTCTAAACTGTGTGTGCTTGGGAGGTGGGGGGAGGAGGAGGTATGAAGGGGTAAAGGGGTGGGATGGGGGTTGAAGCGAAGCGGAGATCTTCAGTTATGTCACTCAGTCTGTTTCAGAGACAAGACCCAGGTCTTCATTTTGACTATCTCTGATCTATCATAAGCCCTAATTAGGGCTCTCAGTAACCTTTGGCTTCTTGAGTATAACAAAGCTCCAGCTAAGAGAACCAAAGATCTTACACATTATCATTTCTACTTAGTATACTAATTTCCAACTGATGTTACCTTGTGCTTTTCCTGCAAATGAAATATAGGAATTGATAATGATAAAAAGATGTCACAGTTTCAACATTAATGATCCACAGGGCTGTCTAAGCAGAAAGTGAAATCGGTTCTTCTGGAAGTGACCGTTTGCTGACTTTAGTCTATCAATGGTGGTGTGTGTACCAATTAGCCCAACTGGGAACACAATCAGTAACAGAATTTCACTCGTCAGTGACTGTGATGCTGAAATGTCCAGGATTTCAACAACTATATTTAGTTCTAAGTGACAGAATCTGAATGTGGAATCCAAC
This sequence comes from Pteropus vampyrus, assembly GCF_000151845.1. Lineage (NCBI taxonomy): Eukaryota > Metazoa > Chordata > Mammalia > Chiroptera > Pteropodidae > Pteropus > Pteropus vampyrus. Next base: position 5,223,894 of record NW_011888867.1, read on the forward strand.
AGACAAAACAAACAGCCAAAGTTTCTACTCACCGGTCGGAGGAACGGCTTCTGAACCTGCTTCGTGAGGATATGGAACATGTCCACGGTTTCCGTCGCCAGGGCAAGATACGACCGTGAAACACGCTCGTCCTGAGCGAGCTGAGACTGACGGGCCTGCTGCTGATCCTAGGAAAATTGAGCAAATGCCAAGCAAATGTCAGTCCTCGTCATCAGCTCACTAACACGCTGAGTGTGACAGAAAAATACGGTCAGCTCATAACTGGGAAAGTGCATGAGAATGCCGACTCGGAGAAATGCCGGAACAGCCCGCCCCGGCGAATCCTCCAGCTGACTGAAGTCTCTTCCTTTCGGCACCAGAACTCTTTAGGACTTTGAGTAAGGTGACCTCGGCACATATATTTAACTTATGTGAGACTCGGTTTCTTCAATGATAAGCGAAGTCCCATTGACTTCCAGGCAGGGTGAGCTAAGGATCTTATGCTGTGCCTTTGTTGGGTGCTAACGAAGGACAGTTCATGTCCCTTAATAACAACGTTTACTTAGTCATCATTAGTTTAAAAACACATGATGTGTCCAGCTATGGCACGGAGGCCTACAAGTTATGCCCCCGTACCAAGTGCCTGTGGACTGCTAAGCTTTTGGGTTTTGTCTTTCTGCACTGTTAGGCTGTCACCCCGTAAACTGTCAGCATGCTCGCCTCCGGCACCATCCACCTCCTTCCATTCTGCCACAGGCTAGGAAACAAGATGACAAGGTGGATTTGACTCATGGGTAAAAACGGGGGACACTAAGGGCTCTGAGATGGAGAAGATACAGAAACAGCAGTAAAGACTTAAGTTCCTACATCTGCTCAGAGGCGGTTTACTTTGTGTTGGGGGAGGAGAAACACCTAGAACAGCTGAAGCTGCGAATGAGTCCCCTGGGTAAGTGCCCTCGGAGTAAGTGCTCGCTGGCGACTCTGTGACAACGCTGGGTGACTCGTCCACTGCCCCTTGGTCAAGAACGAGCCGACTGAATGAAAGGCCGAGCCAGGGGAGGCATTAAGAGCAGCGACGAGACGCGCCTCTGTGCGCGCCTGGCGCCCCACTCGCCGGTGACTATTCCCTCGCCCCTCTGCGGGCCAGCCCCTCCTCCAGGCACTGCAGAGAGAGTGCAGAAGGTGACTAGTGGGGCTCCCCGCCCTCATGGAGCTTAGATTCCAGTTAGGGAGCCAAGCAACAAAGAACCCCCACCCAGATACAGAGGAAGTCTGACAGCGACGAAAAATAAACCAGGGTAAGATGAGAGGCGTGTGCTGGGGTCAGGGGATGCTGTTCTGGAAAGGGCGATCAGGGAAGGCCTGTCTCAGGAGGTGTCACTTAAGTGGCTGTCTGAAGGAAGCGAGTCGGCAAAAATCTGGGGGAAGACAGTGCCAGACAGAGGGAACAGCAAGCAGAAAGGCCCTCGCTTGTCAGAGGAAGAGCAAGGAGGCAGGTGTGCCTGGGGTCGGGGGAGCAAAGGGTCGGGGGGAGGGCCAACACCGTGGCACCCTCGGCTGGGGCTGACTGAGGAGGAAGCCGAGAAGGGTCCCGGCAGAGCGGTGATAATGAGCAGGCCGCTCCTCAGAGGCCTCCAGTTATGGCAATGTCAAGGTGGAGGCCGAGACCAAACAGGGGCCAGCTGCAATAATCCAGACCAGAGATGGCAGTGGCCCGGAGGCGGGCGGCCAAGGTCAGACCTGGATGTCCTTTAAAGCCCAGAGGTTTTGCTGGGAGGAAGAGGAATCAAGGAAGGTGGCAAGGTGCTGAGTGAGAGCAATCCGTGGGCTGCAGCTGTCACCGAGACTGCGCAGGCTCAGAGAGGAGATCTGGAGGAGAACAGCGAGGGTTCGGTTTTGGACCAGTTAGGTGTGAGACACCTATCAGACCACCAGGTAGAGAGCAGATCAACAGCCGGTTACAGAGTCAGGAGAGACCTGAGCTGGGGAGACACAGTCGGAGTCTGTAGAATCCAGGTATTTAAAGCCCTTGGGTAGATGAGATCACCTAGCAGCGATTTTTCAACTGGGGGCATCAGGCCACGTGTGGGAGTTTCTGGTTGCTTAACAACTCGGGGAAGAGGGCATGTCATTGGCATTTAATAGGCGTGAGCCAGAGATGCTAAATGTCCTGCAATGTACGGGACAGTCTCTCATAATAAAGAATCATTATTATATCAAAATTCTACTACATTCAAAATACCAACTAGCACCCTCAGTGAGAAGCACCAACCCAGGGAGCAAAAGAGAAGCGAAGCTTGCAGGCTGAGCACTGAGGCTCAGAGGGCGGAGAGAGAGGGAGCCGGTGGGGAGGTGGGAGGCGGAAAGTGACTTCAAAGTCAGACAGCAATGATTTCTGAAACAGCACTTATTAGATTTATGCCCTTTTCCCATCCACTAACACAGATGGAATCAATAGTATCTGTTCAGTCGTTCCAAACAAATGCTTTTAAGGACTGACTGTGGACAAGATAATGTGCCACAGACCCGAATCCCAACATCTAGGGCATAAGCTGGTCCAAAATATGCATCGCAAGTGGGAGCTCCAGAAATGCAGAGGAAGCAAGAATCTGCAGCTACACCGACTGGGGAAGGCCAGCCATGAGGGATTATTTGGACAAGCCCTTACTCAGAGAATGGGCAGGAATTTAATGTGCAAGGATAGAGAGCAGAAGCTTCTGGGCAGGGATGTCTCAGGCAGATGAAACAGGAGCGAGCCACCCTGAGCGCCCTCTGCAGGCCAGTCCTGAACTACGTCCCTGCCACCCACCCGTCTCTTCTCATAGCTTTCCTGCAGAGGAGGAACTACCTCTGGTTTGTGCTCGAGGAAAGAGAAATTAAGAAACTTTTAAAGTGTAGCAGCGTCAGTTCGCAAACCCAGGAGCCCTGGACTCAAAATCTGGGGGCCATTCAACGAGGCCTCGTGTGTTTCCTCAGCACGTTCTGCAAGGACACAGAACTGGTCCAGACTGGAGCTGACTGCCTGCAATGGGAGGTAAGCCTGGAGGTAAGCCTGGAAGGATCCCTTAGTGCCACCCCGGGGAGGCATGGAGCATCAGGCCCAGGCGGATGCCACCGTGGGAAATGGGGGCTGCGGGAGCAGCTTTTGCAGGCGCAAGAGCAAAAGTTTAAGGTGTGGTTAGAGATGAATATGAGGGCAGTGGGGAGGATGGCCTCCAGTGGGTGCCAGTATGGTGCCAAGGAAAAAGAAGGGCACGGCTTCTCTCGACAATACAACCAGAGGGGGCTCAAGGAGCGTGGCGGCGTGGAGACAGGAGACGCCCAGCACTCGCAGACCCCGGGCAAAGCCCCCCGAGAAGCTGGAGTGTGTAGTTTAAGCACGTTGGCTAGAGCGAGATGTACAATTCTCCTCAAAGCTGCCAGAACACGTGGGATGAAACCTTCCTGAAATGGGCCTCACTATCTTATGTTGAAGGTACTTTTCGATTCCATAGCATGAGAACTTTGATGATATTTTCATTTTATGATTGCTACTGCAAGTCAAGAAAAGTTAGCCCTCCCCACTTTTACACGAGAACGCCTACTGGAAAGCAGTTCGGATTCGGAGCCTAACAATACTGGGAACAGAACTAACCAATACGTGAAGTCAGCAGTAGCTGTTAGGGGCCTAGTAACTGACCAGGGAACCATCTAAATGGCTGCAGTCAATGTTGGGAGAGGGCAGCACGCTGTCACTGGCACAGCGTGAATTTCTCATGGAACCTGGCAAAACAGGCCTCGTTTCCATTAATAAGTGAATAGAAAAAACCAAGATCAACTGAAAGGAAAAAAAACCCAACAGAACCCTGAGTGATTTACATAGTTGCTTAAAGATCATGTGAACAAACTGATTCTCCCCTAACAGTCAGAATTATAGAGATGTTTCCTAGTTACCTTCATAAATCCTAATGGGCATATCTGGATAACAAACACTCTTCTGCAAAACAAAAAGCCTTTGGAAAGGCAGAACGAGTTTTCCGGACACATTTGGAAAGACTTCTCAACTTATCTCTTAACTTTAGGGCAAGTTTAAGTTTTCTCTTGCCCCGAACCCGGGATGTAGCCTCGTGGAAGCCCAGAGGAGGAATCCCATGGGCCTGACCCGGCCGGATCCAGGCTGTCAGGCCTGCACGTGCAGCCTCCCGCAGAGCTCCGCCGCCCGGGGCCCACGGCAGCTTCCTGCGAGGCTGTCCCGGCCCCTGGACTGTGCTCACCCGGGGCAGCTGCTCCCACTGCTCTTTGTTCTTCATCTCCTCTTGCACTTCGTGGATCCGCTTCAGAGACTCCAGGCTTTCGTCAAGCAAAAACGTCGTGTCGTTGATCAGCATGTTTATATAGCGAACAAACTGCTTCCCGGAACTGAAAAGGCAATTACACGGGACGTGGTCACACATCTGCCCAGAGCAGAAAGCCAGAAAGCCACAGCCGATCCCGGGGAGAACGGGCCTCGGTCCAAGGGGCCGAGCACGCCGCCCTGCAAGGCTGCCGACCTTGGTGCAACCCAAGTTCCGCGGAGATCAAGGGTAATTCTCTCCTTTTGTTATTCTTTCTAATTAATCGTGATAAACTCATTCCAGTCATGTGCTGGAGCCATGTTGCATGGCTCACTAGAGCCAATCGCTAATATTGCAGAGTTTTGTGAGCAGATTCCCTTGGCAGCTTCAATTTGGCAACAGTGGAAGTATTCACACCCCCAGAAAACCAGCAAATGCCGATTTTTGTTCCTTTAGAAAACAGGTTTACCGGCACACCCCTGGCTCATCCCCTCAATGATTTTAAATAGAGAAAACATTCTTCTGGAATAGAAAATACACTTAAACTCACCAAGATATAAAGAAAGCACAAATAATTACCCACATTCAAGCGGCAAGAGAACCAGTGATACGGTTATTATTATCAGGAAAGACGCACTGAAGAAAACTAGGCAGCTGTAACACTGATACAGCAGGACATTAAGTCACTTTACAGAGCTCGAAGCTTTCAATCTATGGAACTGTCCTGCACGTTGTCTTCTAATGGACGGACTTGCCGGTGAACTGAGATGGCCTGACCTATCTGGGTTAGCCTTTAAGTGCCAGATTAGTGAAGAAAAGAAACGACTCATCGGGACCCACCACTGCGTAACGAGGGGCGGTAAGCCCAGGCCTGGGTGGAATGAGTTCCTATGGACCAGGGTGGGTCCCTGAGCTCCATGCAGAGCAAGCTGTGCCCCTGCCTGGTTTCCCAAGCTCCTGCCAAGCTGCCATTGGAATATAATTCTGAGTATAAGAGCAGTTCACAGAAACAAATGATTAACTCAGAGAGTTTACTTTGCAGAAGGCTATTCAGCAGATGGTTGGCCCACTGGTACCATGTATATTATTGACTAGTAACTCAGTTAACAAGTGACAACTAAACTTGATCAAACAGCTAACAGAAGCTGTAAAGGATCCAAGCAGATGGGATAAATTTCTCCTAAAGAATAATTCAGAGTTCAACATTTGCATCTACCATTCTTTTTAAAGTACCTTTATTTTTTGAAACATAATTTACATAGAATTATGAATGTCCAGGTGCAAGTAGTTGCTGAAATTTCAAGTAAGTAATGAAAAGTCCCTAATCAAGGTTTAGGGCCTTACTACAAAGAATAACACTCAAATGACAACCACAATCCAACTGCTTCTAAATCGAAACTCCTCCCAACATTTCTAACTCTAAAGCTTGGTATGTCGTATCTAAGAACACTACAAGATCTCATTTTAGTAATTCTGACAACTTTATTTAACACTGCAATCATAGAAACACCAAATACACTTGTGACATCATCCCAGAATATTTATAGATTTTTTCTTTAGGTATATCATTCTCAAAGTATCCTGAAAAATCTAAAGTTCAGAGACGCCTCGCAAGCACACTTAGACAACCCTGCTGCCATTTAGAGGTACCACCTGGAAAAACTTAAAGGCAAACTTAAAGGAGGCGGAGACCAAGCAAACAGTCAACAAGAACCCAGCTGTGGAAGCTTTTAAGCAGCCACTCTACCTGTGATTTGCAAGAGTGCAAGCTGTGACATTAGCGGCCCGATACTCACTTGAACTCCTCCATAAAGGTGCCGTGGTGAGCTATGTTTTGCCAAAGGCTTTTAAAAATGGTGCTAATGTGATAGCGAATGGTGAACTTGTCATAGAACTCGCTGGTAGCTCCAGTATGCTCAACATCTAAAAAAAGAAAAGACAAAGCGATGGAAGGATGTATACTTTCTTACCTTTTAAAAAGCAGTCATTGTGGCTACAGTGTTACTGAGTAAATACGAATCTGCAAATTCAGAGCTGAAAACTGCTTGGTGTCACTGGGATAGCATCCATTCACCAATGACCAGAAGTTGAATTGTCATACCTCCCCCAATGTGAGCTATTAATTTATAGAAATTTCATAGCACTTCAAATGAGCATCCCTGAACAGAAAAAAAAAACTGGGTTAAATTTTATTAAGGGTCATGTACCTATCGAATGTGACTATTATTTTAAATACTTATGAATTAGGGACATTTTTAAACATGTATCAAGTAAAGCAGAGTGAGTTCCCATGTACTCATCACTCATTTACTGATTTCCAACATCCATGTACCTATTAAATTGGAACAAAGGTCAAACTTAGTGATCCAAATGACAAACACCTTGAGCTTTAGAAATTCCTGAATTCATGACAAATTTTAAAAAGAGGGAACCTGTCGGGAAAGACAAGAGGCTTAAGAAAAAGATTTTTAGAAATGTAAAATAAGATGCCATTCTTCACCTATCAAATTGGCAGACATTACAAAAATGATGATACTGAGCGAAGGTGAGGGTTTGGGAAAACAGACACTATAAATGTAGGTTGGACTGAATGGTGAAGCAACCTCTTTAAGGCAATTTGACAAAACGTATCACAAGCCATCAATATGCCCAGCTCTCTGACCTACCAATTCTATTCAAGAAAACAC